>NW_027184619.1:0-313026 GCF_032405125.1 Capricornis sumatraensis
CAAGAGGAGCACTCTCAACAGGAAAGGCGAGAGGAACTCCGTGGTTGTACAACCATTCCAAGAGTCCCCCAGATGTCTCAGTCCATTCCAGAGGAACCTCTTTGCCCTGCACTGGCTCATCTTTCACGCCGAGGATCGACTCACACCACGGTGGCACGTGGGACAGCCCTGTGGGAAAGCCTCGAGGGAAAGCCTCGAGGGAAAACCACAGATCCTTTGATCCACGCGACGGGAAGCGTGACATAGCAGCTACAGCCTGGAAGTAAAGCGCACGTGCATGCCCCCACTCGAGACGAGGCCTGATTCCCCTGGGGAGACTCCAGAAGTACCCAAAGATCCATGTCAGCCCTTGAGAGGAATCCTCGGTTCCGGCCTGACTCCACACAAGGTTTCTGGCCCCGGTAATCGACAGGAGAGGAATCCCGAGAGGCCCCCTAGCACCTCGCATGGGGACTGGCCTCTCCTGAGGCCACCAGGGCGGGTCCCTGAGGTCCCCGTCGTAACTCGAGAACACCTGCCGCAACTCGAGAAAATCCAGGAAGTTCTCCCTTCCAGCGAGATGAGGCCTATTTCCGATGAGGCGTCTGGAGACTAATGACACCTACCTCTGGAACTTCGAAAGGGTCTTTCACACCCTTGCTGCAACTCAAGAAGTTCACCGCCATACCCGTCTCCACTCGAGAGGAAGCACGATGGTCCCGCCCACATCCAGAGGAGCCCCGTTTCCCCCTCGGAGCTCAAGATGAGGGATCCTTTCCCTGCTTTCAACGGGAAAGAATTCCCGGCGTTCCCAGTCGCATCTCAAGAGGAGGCACTCTCAACAGGAAAGGCGAGAGGAACTCCATGTCGTACCACCATTCCAAGAGTCCCCCAGATGTCTCAGTCCATTCCAGAGGAACCTCTTTGCCCTGCACTGGCTCATCTTTCACGCCGAGATCGACTCACACCACGGTGGCACGTGGGACAGCCCTGTGGGAAAGTCTCGAAGGAAAGCCTCGAGGGAAAACCACAGATCCTTTGATCCACGCCACGTGAAGCGTGACATTGCTGCTACAGCTGGAAGGAAAGCGCACGTGCATGCTCCCACTCGAGACGAGGCCTGACTCCCCTGGGGAAACTCCAGAAGTACCCAAAGATCCATGTCAGCCCCTGAGAGGAATCCTCGGTTCCGGCCCTGACTCCACACAAGGTTTTTGGCCCCGGTATCGACGGGAGAGGAATCCCGAGAGGCCCCCAAGCACCTCGCATGGGGACTGGCCTCTCCTGACGCCACCAGGGCGGGTCCCTGAGGTCCCCGTCGTAACTCGAGAACACCTGCCGCAACTCGAGAAAATCCAGGAAGTTCTCCCTTCCAGGCGAGATGAGGCCTATTTCCGATGAGGCGTCTGGAGACTAATGACACCTAACCTCTGGAACTTCGAAAGGGTCTTTCACACCCTTGCTGCAACTCAAGAAGATCACCGCCATACCCGTCTCCACTCGCGAGGAAGCACGATGGTCCCACCCACATCCAAAGGAGCCCCGTTTCCCCCTCGGAGCTCGAGATGAGGGATCCTTTCCCTGCTTTCAACGGAAAGAATTCCGGCTTTCCCGTCACATCTCAAGAGGAGGCACTCTCAACAGGAAAGGCGAGAGGAACTCCATGGTCGTACCACCATTCCAAGAGTCCCCCAGATGTCTCAGTCCATTGCAGAGGAACCTCTTTGCCTGCACTGGCTCATCTTTCACGCCGAGGATCGACTCACACCACGGTGGCACGTGGGACAGCCCTGTGGGAAAGCCTCGAGGGAAAACCACAGATCCTTTGATCCACGCCACGGGAAGCGTGACATTGCTGCTACAGCCTGGAAGGAAAGCGCACGTGCATGCCCCCACTCGAGACGAGGCCTGACTCCCCTGGGGAGACTCCAGAAGTACCCAAAGATCCATGTCAGCCCCTGAGAGGAATCCTCGGTTCCGGCCCTGAATCCACACAAGGTTTTTGGCCCCGGTATCGATGGGAGAGGAATCCCGAGAGGCCCCCTAGCACCTCGCATGGGGACTGGCCTCTCCTGAGGCCACCAGGGCGGGTCCCTGAGGTCCCCGTCGTAACTCGAGAACACCTGCCGCAACTCGAGAAAATCCAGGAAGTTCTCCCTTCCAGGCGAGATGAGGCCTATTTCCGATGAGGCGTCTGGAGACTAATGACACCTAACCTCTGGAACTTCGAAAGGGTCTTTCACACCCTTGCTGCAACTCAAGAAGTTCACCGCCATACCCGTCTCCACTCGAGAGGAAGCACGATGTCCCGCCCACATCCAGAGGAGCCCGTTTCCCCCTCGGAGCTCGAGATGAGGGATCCTTTCCATGCTTTCAACGGGAAAGAATTCCCGGCGTTCCCGTCGCATCTCAAGAGGAGGCACTCTCAACAGGAAAGGCGAGAGGAACTCCATGGTCGTACCACCATTCCAAGAGTCCCCCAGATGTCTCAGTCCATTCCAGAGGAACTCTTTTCCCTGCACTGGCTCATCTTTCACGCCGAGGATCGACTCACACCACGGTTGCACGTGGGACAGCCCTGTGGGAAAGCCTCGAGGGAAAGCCTCGAGGGAAAACCACAGATCCTTTGATCCACGCCACGGGAAGCGTGACATTGCTGCTACAGCCTGGAAGGAAAGCGCACGTGCATGCCCCCACTCGAGACGAGGCCTGATTCCCCTGGGGAGACTCCAGAAGTACCCAAAGATCCATGTCAGCCCCTGAGAGGAATCCTCCGTTCCTGCCCTGACTCCACACAAGGTTTTTGGCCCCGGTATCGACGGGAGAGGGATCCGAGAGGCCCCCTAGCACCTCGCATGGGGACTGGCCTCTCCTGAGTCCACCAGGGCGGGTCCCTGAGGTCCCCGTCGAACTCGAGAACACCTGCCGCAACTCGAGAAAATCCAGGAAGTTCTCCCTTCCAGGCTAGATGAGGCCTATTTCCGATGAGGCGTCTGGAGACTAATGACACCTAACCTCTGGAACTTCGAAAGGGTCTTTCACACCCTTGCTGCAACTCAAGAAGTTCACCGCCATAACCCGTCTCCACTCGAGAGGAAGCACGATGGTCCAGCCCACATCCAGAGGAGCCCCGTTTCCCCCTCGGAGCTCGAGATGAGGGCTCCTTTCCCTGCTTTCAACGGGAAAGAATTCCCGGCGTTCCCGTCGCATCTCAAGAGGAGGCACTCTCAACAGGAAAGGCGAGAGGAACTCCATGGTCGTACCACCATTCCAAGAGTCCCCCAGATGTCTCAGTCCATTCCAGAGGAACCTCTTTGCCCTGCACTGGCTCATCTTTCACGCCGAGGATCGACTCACACCACGGTGGCACGTGGGACAGCCCTGTGGGAAAGCCTCGAGGGAAAGCCTCGAGGGAAAACCACAGATCCTTTGATCCACGCCACGGGAAGCGTGACATTGCTGCTACAGCCTGGAAGGAAAGCGCACGTGCATGCCCCCACTCGAGACGAGGCCTGACTCCCCTGGGGAGACTCCAGAAGTACCCAAAGATCCATGTCAGCCCCTGAGAGGAATCCTCGGTTCCGGCCCTGACTCCACACAAGGTTTTTGGCCCCGGTATCGATGGGAGAGGAATCCCGAGAGGCCCCCTAGCACCTCGCATGGGGACTGGCCTATCCTGAGGCCACCAGGGCGGGTCCCTGAGGTCCCCGTCGTAAGTCGAGAACACCTGCCGCAACTCGAGAAAATCCAGGAAGTTCTCCCTTCCAGGCGAGATGAGGCCTATTTCCGATGAGGCGTCTGGAGACTAATGACACCTAACCTCTGGAACTTCGAAAGGGTCTTTCACACCCTTGCTGCAACTCAAGAAGTTCACCGCCATACCCGTCTCCACTCGAGAGGAAGCACGATGTTCCCGCCCACATCCAGAGGAGCCCCGTTTCCCCCTCGGAGCTCGAGATGAGGGCTCCTTTCCCTGCTTTCAACGGGAAAGAATTCCCGGCGTTCCCGTCGCATCTCAAGAGGAGGCACTCTCAACAGGAAAGGCGAGAGGAACTCCATGGTCGTACCACCATTCCAAGAGTCCCCCAGATGTCTCAGTCCATTCCAGAGGAACCTCTTTGCCCTGCACTGGCTCATCTTTCACGCCGAGGATCGACTCACACCACGGTTGCACGTGGGACAGCCCTGTGGGAAAGCTTCGAGGGAAAGCCTCGAGGGAAAACCACAGATCCTTTGATCCACGACACGGGAAGCGTGACATTGCTGCTACAGCCTGGAAGGAAAGCGCACGTGCATGCCCCCACTCGAGACGAGGCCTGACTCCCCTGGGGAGACTCCAGAAGTACCCAAAGATCCATGTCAGCCCCTGAGAGGAATCCTCGGTTCCGGCCCTGACTCCTCACAAGGTTTTTGGCCCCGGTATCGACGGGAGAGGAATCCCGAGAGGCCCCCTAGCACCTCGCATGGGGACTGGCCTCTCCTTAGTCCACCAGGGCGGGTCCCTGAGGTCCCCGTCGTAACTCGAGAACACCTGCCGCAACTCGAGAAAATCCAGGAAGTTCTCCCTTCCAGGCGAGATGAGGCCTATTTCCGATGAGGCGTCTGGAGACTAATGACACCTAACCTCTGGAACTTCGAAAGGGTCTTTCACACCCTTGCTGCAACTCAAGAAGTTCACCGCCATACCCGTCTCCACTCGAGAGGAAGCACGATGGTCCCGCCCACATCCAGAGGAGCCCCGTTTCCCCCTCGGAGCTCGAGATGAGGGATCCTTTCCCTGCTTTCAACGGGAAAGAATTCCCGGCGTTCCCGTCGCATCTCAAGAGGAGGCACTCTCAACAGGAAAGGCGAGAGGAACTCCATGGTCGTACCACCATTCCAAGAGTCCCCCAGATGTCTCAGTCCATTCCAGAGGAACCTCTTTGCCCTGCACTGGCTCATCTTTCACGCCGAGGATCGACTCACACCACGGTGGCACGTGGGCCAGCCCTGTGGGAAAGCCTCGAGGGAAAGCCTCGAGGGAAAACCACAGATCCTTTGATCCACGCCACGGGAAGCGTGACATTGCTGCTACAGCCTGGAAGGAAAGCGCACGTGCATGCCCCCACTCGAGACGAGGCCTGACTCCCCTGGGGAGACTCCACAAGTACCCAAAGATCCATGTCAGCCCCTGAGAGGAATCCTCGGTTCCGGCCCTGACTCCACACAAGGTTTTTGGCCCCGGTATCGATGGGAGAGGAATCCCGAGAGGCCCCCTAGCACCTCACATGTGGACTGGCCTCTCCTGAGGCCTCCAGGGCGGGTCCCTGAGGTCCCAGTCGTAACTCGAGAACACCTGCCGCAAATCGAGAAAATCCATGAAGTTCTCCCTTCCAGGCGAGATGAGGCCTATTTCCAATGAGGCGTCTGGAGACTAATGACACCTAACCTCTGGAACTTCGAAAGGGTCTTTCACACCCTTGCTGCAACTCAAGAAGTTCACCGCCATACCCGTCTCCACTCGAGAGGAAGCACGATGTTCCCGCCCACATCCAAAGGAGCCCCGTTTCCCCCTCGGAGCTCCAGATGAGGGATCCTTTCCCTGCTTTCAACGGGAAAGAATTCCCGGCATTCCCGTCGCATCTCAAGAGGAGGCACTCTCAACAGGAAAGGCGAGAGGAACTCCATGGTCGTACCACCATTCCAAGAGTCCCCCAGATGTCTCAGTCCATTCCAGAGGAACCTCTTTGCCCTGCACTGGCTCATCTTTCACGCCGAGGATCGACTCACACCACGGTGTCACGTGGGACAGCCCTGTGGGAAAGTCTCGAAGGAAAGCCTCGAGGGAAAACCACAGATCCTTTGATCCACGCCACGGGAAGCGTGACATTGCTGCTACAGCCTGGAAGGAACGCGCACGTGCATGCCCCCACTCGAGACGAGGCCTGACTCCCCTGGGGAGACTCCAGAAGTACCCAAAGATCCATGTCAGCCCCTGAGAGGAATCCTCGGTTCCGGCCCTGACTCCACACAAGGTTTTTGGCCCCTGTATCGATGGGAGAGGAATCCCGAGAGGCCCCCTAGCACCTCGCATGGGGACTGGCCTCTCCTGAGGCCACCAGGGCGGGTCCCTGAGGTCCCCGTCGTAAGTCGAGAACACCTGCCGCAACTCGAGAAAATCCAGGAAGTTCTCCCTTCCAGGCGAGATGAGGCCTATTTCCGATGAGGCGTCTGGAGACTAATGACACCTAAGCTCTGGAACTTCGAAAGGGTCTTTCACACCCTTGCTGCAACTCAAGAAGTTCACCGCCATACCAGTCTCCACTCGAGAGGAAGCACGATGTTCCCGCCCACATCCAGAGGAGCCCCGTTTCCCCCTCGGAGCTCGAGATGAGGGATCCTTTCCCTGCTTTCAACGGGAAAGAATTCCCGGCGTTCCCGTCGCATCTCAAGAGGAGGCACTCTAAACAGGAAAGGCGAGAGGAACTCCATGGTCGTACCACCATTCCAAGAGTCCCCCAGATGTCTCAGTCCATTCCAAGGGAAGCTCTTTGCCCTGCACTGGTTCATCTTTCACGCCGAGGATCGACTCACACCACGGTGGCACGTGGGACAGCCCTGTGGGAAAGCCTCGCGGGAAAGCCTCGAGGGAAAACCACAGATCCTTTGATCCACGCGACAGGAAGCGTGACATTGCTGCTACAGCCTGGAAGGAAAGCGCACGTGCATGCCCCCACTCGAGACGAGGCCTGACTCCCCTGGGGAGACTCCAGAAGTACCCAAAGATCCATGTCAGCCCCTGAGAGGAATCCTCGGTTCCGGCCCTGACTCCACACAAGGTTTTTGGCCCCGGTATCGACGGGAGAGGAATCCCGAGAGGCCCCCTAGCACCTCGCATGGGGACTGGCCTCTCCTGAGGCCACCAGGGCGGGTCCCTGAGGTCCCCGTCGTAACTCGAGAACACCTGCCGCAACTCGAGAAAATCCAGGAAGTTCTCCCTTCCAGGCGAGATGAGGCCTATTTCCGATGAGGCGTCTGGAGACTAATGACACCTAACCTCTGGAACTTCGAAAGGGTCTTTCACACCCTTGCTGCAATTCAAGAAGTTCACCGCCATACCCGTCTCCACTCGAGAGGAAGAACGATGGTCCCGCCCACATCCAGAGGAGCCCCGTTTCCCCCTCGGAGCTCGAGATGAGGGATCCTTTCCCTGCTTTCAACGGGAAAGAATTCCCGGCATTCCCGTCGCATCTCAAGAGGAGGCACTCTCAACAGGAAAGGCGAGAGGAACTCCATGGTCGTACCACCATTCCAAGAGTTCCCCAGATGTCTCAGTCCATTCCAGAGGAACCTCTTTGCCCTGCACTGGCTTATCTTTCACGCCGAGGATCGACTCACACCACGGTGGCACGTGGGACAGCCCTGTGGGAAAGCCTCGAGGGAAAGCCTCGAGGGAAAACCACAGATCCTTTGATCCACGCGACCGGAAGCGTGACATTGCTGCTAGAGCCTGGAAGGAAAGCGCACGTGCATGCCCCCACTCGAGACGAGGCCTGTCTCCCCTGGCGAGACTCCGGAAGTACCCAAAGATCCATATCAGCCCCTGAGAGGAATCCTCGGTTCCGGCCCTGACTCCACACAAGGTTTTTGGCCCCGGAATCGACGGGAGAGGAATCCCGAGAGGCCCCCTAGAAACTCGCATGGGGACTGGCCTCTCCTGAGGCCACCAGGGCGGGTCCCTGAGGTCCCCGTCGTTACTCGAGAACACCTGCCACAACTCGAGAAAATCCAGGAAGTTCTCCCTTAAGGCGAGATGAGGCCTATTTCCGATGAGGCGTCTGGAGACTAATGACACCTAACCTCTGGAACTTCGAAAGGGTCTTTCACACCCTTGCTGCAACTCAAGAAGTTCACCGCCATACCCGTCTCCACTCGAGAGGAAGCACGATGGTCCCGCCCACATCCAGAGGAGCCCCGTTTCCCCCTCGGAGCTCGAGATGAGGGCTCCTTTCCCTGCTTTCAACGGGAAAGAATTCCCGGCGTTCCCGTCGCATCTCAAGAGGAGGCACTCTCAACAGGAAAGGCGAGAGGAACTCCATGGTCGTACCACTATTCCAAGAGTCCCCCAGATGTCTCAGTCCATTCCAGAGGAACCTCTTTGCCCTGCACTGGCTCATCTTTCACGCCGAGGATCGACTCACACCACGGTGGCACGTGGGACAGCCCTGTGGGAAAGCCTCGAGGGAAAGCCTCGAGGGAAAACCACAGATCCTTTGATCCACGCGACGGGAAGCGTGACATAGCAGCTACAGCCTGGAAGGAAAGCGCACGTGCATGCCCCCACTCGAGACGAGGCCTGATTCCCCTGGGGAGACTCCAGAAGTACCCAAAGATCCATGTCAGCCCTTGAGAGGAATCCTCGGTTCCGGCCCTGGCTCCACACAAGGTTTCTGGCCCCGGTATCGGCGGGAGAGGAATCCCGAGAGGCCCCCTAGCACCTCGCATGGGGACTGGCCTCTCCTGAGGCCACCAGGGCGGGTCCCTGAGGTCCCCGTCGTAACTCGAGAACACCTGCCGCAACTCGAGAAAATCCAGGAAGTTCTCCCTTCCAGGCGAGATGAGGCCTATTTCCGATGAGGCGTCTGGAGACTAATGACACCTAACCTCTGGAACTTCGAAAGGGTCTTTCACACCCTTGCTGCAACTCAAGAAGTTCACCGCCATACCCGTCTCCACTCGAGAGGAAGAACGATGGTCCCGCCCACATCCAGAGGAGCCCAGTTTCCCCCTCGGAGCTCGAGATGAGGGATCCTTTCCCTGCTTTCAACGGGAAAGAATTCCCGGCATTCCCGTCGCATCTCAAGAGGAGGCACTCTCAACAGGAAAGGCGAGAGGAACTCCATGGTCGTACCACCATTCCAAGAGTCCCCCAGATGTCTCAGTCCATTCCAGAGGAACCTCTTTTCCCTGTACTGGCTCATCTTTCACGCCGAGGATCGACTCACACCACGGTGGCACGTGGGCCAGCCCTGTGGGAAAGCCTCGAGGGAAAGCCTCGAGGGAAAACCACAGATCCTTTGATCCACGCGACGGGAAGCGTGACATTGCTGCTACAGCCTGGAAGGAAAGCGCACGTGCATGCCCCCACTCGAGACGAGGCCTGACTCCCCTGGGGAGACTCCACAAGTACCCAAAGATCCATGTCAGCCCCTGAGAGGAATCCTCGGTTCCGGCCCTGACTCCACACAAGGTTTTTGGCCCCGGTATCGACTGGAGAGGAATCCCGAGAGGCCCCCTAGCAACTCGCATGGGGACTGGCCTCTCCTGAGGCCACCAGGGCGGGTCCCTGAGGTCCCCGTCGTAACTCGAGAACACCTGCCGCAACTTGAGAAAATCCAGGAAGTTCTCCCTTCCAGGCGAGATGAGGCCTATTTCCGATGAGGCGTCTGGAGACTAATGACATCTAACCTCTGGAACTTCGAAAGGGTCTTTCACACCCTTGCTGCAACTCAAGAAGTTCACCGCCATACCAGTCTCCACTCGAGAGGAAGCACGATGGTCCCGCCCACATCCAGAGGAGCCCGGATTCCCCCTCGGAGCTCGAGATGAGGGATCCTTTCCCTGCTTTCAACGGGAAAGAATTCCCGGCGTTCCCGTCGCATCTCAAGAGGAGGCACTCTCAACAGGAAAGGCGAGAGGAACTCCGTGGTTGTACAACCATTCCAAGAGTCCCCCAGATGTCTCAGTCCATTCCAGAGGAACCTCTTTGCCCTGCACTGGCTCATCTTTCACGCCGAGGATCGACTCACACCACGGTGGCACGTGGGACAGCCCTGTGGGAAAGCCTCGAGGGAAAGCCTCGAGGGAAAACCACAGATCCTTTGATCCACGCGACGGGAAGCGTGACATAGCAGCTACAGCCTGGAAGTAAAGCGCACGTGCATGCCCCCACTCGAGACGAGGCCTGATTCCCCTGGGGAGACTCCAGAAGTACCCAAAGATCCATGTCAGCCCTTGAGAGGAATCCTCGGTTCCGGCCCTGACTCCACACAAGGTTTCTGGCCCCGGTATCGACAGGAGAGGAATCCCGAGAGGCCCCCTAGCACCTCGCATGGGGACTGGCCTCTCCTGAGGCCACCAGGGCGGGTCCCTGAGGTCCCCGTCGTAACTCGAGAACACCTGCCGCAACTCGAGAAAATCCAGGAAGTTCTCCCTTCCAGGCGAGATGAGGCCTATTTCCGATGAGGCGTCTGGAGACTAATGACACCTAACCTCTGGAACTTCGAAAGGGTCTTTCACACCCTTGCTGCAACTCAAGAAGTTCACCGCCATACCCGTCTCCACTCGAGAGGAAGCACGATGGTCCCGCCCACATCCAGAGGAGCCCCGTTTCCCCCTCGGAGCTCAAGATGAGGGATCCTTTCCCTGCTTTCAACGGGAAAGAATTCCCGGCGTTCCCGTCGCATCTCAAGAGGAGGCACTCTCAACAGGAAAGGCGAGAGGAACTCCATGGTCGTACCACCATTCCAAGAGTCCCCCAGATGTCTCAGTCCATTCCAGAGGAACCTCTTTGCCCTGCACTGGCTCATCTTTCACGCCGAGGATCGACTCACACCACGGTGGCACGTGGGACAGCCCTGTGGGAAAGTCTCGAAGGAAAGCCTCGAGGGAAAACCACAGATCCTTTGATCCACGCCACGTGAAGCGTGACATTGCTGCTACAGCCTGGAAGGAAAGCGCACGTGCATGCTCCCACTCGAGACGAGGCCTGACTCCCCTGGGGAAACTCCAGAAGTACCCAAAGATCCATGTCAGCCCCTGAGAGGAATCCTCGGTTCCGGCCCTGACTCCACACAAGGTTTTTGGCCCCGGTATCGACGGGAGAGGAATCCCGAGAGGCCCCCAAGCACCTCGCATGGGGACTGGCCTCTCCTGACGCCACCAGGGCGGGTCCCTGAGGTCCCCGTCGTAACTCGAGAACACCTGCCGCAACTCGAGAAAATCCAGGAAGTTCTCCCTTCCAGGCGAGATGAGGCCTATTTCCGATGAGGCGTCTGGAGACTAATGACACCTAACCTCTGGAACTTCGAAAGGGTCTTTCACACCCTTGCTGCAACTCAAGAAGATCACCGCCATACCCGTCTCCACTCGCGAGGAAGCACGATGGTCCCGCCCACATCCAAAGGAGCCCCGTTTCCCCCTCGGAGCTCGAGATGAGGGATCCTTTCCCTGCTTTCAACGGGAAAGAATTCCCGGCTTTCCCGTCGCATCTCAAGAGGAGGCACTCTCAACAGGAAAGGCGAGAGGAACTCCATGGTCGTACCACCATTCCAAGAGTCCCCCAGATGTCTCAGTCCATTCCAGAGGAACCTCTTTGCCCTGCACTGGCTCATCTTTCACGCCGAGGATCGACTCACACCACGGTGGCACGTGGGACAGCCCTGTGGGAAAGCCTCGAGGGAAAACCACAGATCCTTTGATCCACGCCACGGGAAGCGTGACATTGCTGCTACAGCCTGGAAGGAAAGCGCACGTGCATGCCCCCACTCGAGACGAGGCCTGACTCCCCTAGGGAGACTCCAGAAGTACCCAAAGATCCATGTCAGCCCCTGAGAGGAATCCTCGGTTCCGGCCCTGAATCCACACAAGGTTTTTGGCCCCGGTATCGATGGGAGAGGAATCCCGAGAGGCCCCCTAGCACCTCGCATGGGGACTGGCCTCTCCTGAGGCCACCAGGGCGGGTCCCTGAGGTCCCCGTCGTAACTCGAGAACACCTGCCGCAACTCGAGAAAATCCAGGAAGTTCTCCCTTCCAGGCGAGATGAGGCCTATTTCCGATGAGGCGTCTGGAGACTAATGACACCTAACCTCTGGAACTTCGAAAGGGTCTTTCACACCCTTGCTGCAACTCAAGAAGTTCACCGCCATACCCGTCTCCACTCGAGAGGAAGCACGATGGTCCCGCCCACATCCAGAGGAGCCCCGTTTCCCCCTCGGAGCTCGAGATGAGGGATCCTTTCCATGCTTTCAACGGGAAAGAATTCCCGGCGTTCCCGTCGCATCTCAAGAGGAGGCACTCTCAACAGGAAAGGCGAGAGGAACTCCATGGTCGTACCACCATTCCAAGAGTCCCCCAGATGTCTCAGTCCATTCCAGAGGAACCTCTTTTCCCTGCACTGGCTCATCTTTCACGCCGAGGATCGACTCACACCACGGTTGCACGTGGGACAGCCCTGTGGGAAAGCCTCGAGGGAAAGCCTCGAGGGAAAACCACAGATCCTTTGATCCACGCCACGGGAAGCGTGACATTGCTGCTACAGCCTGGAAGGAAAGCGCACGTGCATGCCCCCACTCGAGACGAGGCCTGATTCCCCTGGGGAGACTCCAGAAGTACCCAAAGATCCATGTCAGCCCCTGAGAGGAATCCTCCGTTCCTGCCCTGACTCCACACAAGGTTTTTGGCCCCGGTATCGACGGGAGAGGGATCCCGAGAGGCCCCCTAGCACCTCGCATGGGGACTGGCCTCTCCTGAGTCCACCAGGGCGGGTCCCTGAGGTCCCCGTCGTAACTCGAGAACACCTGCCGCAACTCGAGAAAATCCAGGAAGTTCTCCCTTCCAGGCTTGATGAGGCCTATTTCCGATGAGGCGTCTGGAGAGTAATGACACCTAACCTCTGGAACTTCGAAAGGGTCTTTCACACCCTTGCTGCAACTCAAGAAGTTCACCGCCATACCCGTCTCCACTCGAGAGGAAGCACGATGGTCCAGCCCACATCCAGAGGAGCCCCGTTTCCCCCTCGGAGCTCGAGATGAGGGCTCCTTTCCCTGCTTTCAACGGGAAAGAATTCCCGGCGTTCCCGTCGCATCTCAAGAGGAGGCACTCTCAACAGGAAAGGCGAGAGGAACTCCATGGTCGTACCACCATTCCAAGAGTCCCCCAGATGTCTCAGTCCATTCCAGAGGAACCTCTTTGCCCTGCACTGGCTCATCTTTCACGCCGAGGATCGACTCACACCACGGTGGCACGTGGGACAGCCCTGTGGGAAAGCCTCGAGGGAAAGCCTCGAGGGAAAACCACAGATCCTTTGATCCACGCCACGGGAAGCGTGACATTGCTGCTACAGCCTGGAAGGAAAGCGCACGTGCATGCCCCCACTCGAGACGAGGCCTGACTCCCCTGGGGAGACTCCAGAAGTACCCAAAGATCCATGTCAGCCCCTGAGAGGAATCCTCGGTTCCGGCCCTGACTCCACACAAGGTTTTTGGCCCCGGTATCGATGGGAGAGGAATCCCGAGAGGCCCCCTAGCACTTCGCATGGGGACTGGCCTCTCCTGAGGCCAACAGGGCGGGTCCCTGAGTTCCCCGTCGTAACTCGAGAACACCTGCCGCAACTCGAGAAAATCCAGGAAGTTCTCCCTTCCAGGCGAGATGAGGCCTATTTCCGATGAGGCGTCTGGAGACTAATGACACCTAACCTCTGGAACTTCGAAAGGGTCTTTCACACCCTTGCTGCAACTCAAGAAGTTCACCGCCATACCCGTCTCCACTCGAGAGGAAGCACGATGGTCCCGCCCACATCCAGAGGAGCCCCGTTTCCCCCTCGGAGCTCGAGATGAGGGATCCTTTCCCTGCTTTCAACGGGAAAGAATTCCCGGCGTTCCCGTCGCATCTCAAGAGGAGGCACTCTCAACAGGAAAGGCGAGAGGAACTCCATGGTCGTACCACCATTCCAAGAGTCCCCCAGATGTCTCAGTCCATTCCAGAGGAACCTCTTTTCCCTGCACTGGCTCATCTTTCACGCCGAGGATCGACTCACACCACGGTTGCACGTGGGACAGCCCTGTGGGAAAGCCTCGAGGGAAAGCCTCGAGGGAAAACCACAGATCCTTTGATCCACGCGACGGGAAGCGTGACATTGCTGCTACAGCCTGGAAGGAAAGCGCACGTGCATGCCCCCACTCGAGACGAGGCCTGATTCCCCTGGGGAGACTCCAGAAGTACCCAAAGATCCATGTCAGCCCCTGAGAGGAATCCTCGGTTCCTGCCCTGACTCCACACAAGGTTTTTGGCCCCGGTATCGACGGGAGAGGGATCCCGAGAGGCCCCCTAGCACCTCGCATGGGGACTGGCCTCTCCTGAGTCCACCAGGGCGGGTCCCTGAGGTCCCCGTCGTAACTCGAGAACACCTGCCGCAACTCGAGAAAATCCAGGAAGTTCTCCCTTCCAGGCTAGATGAGGCCTATTTCCGATGAGGCGTCTGGAGACTAATGACACCTAACCTCTGGAAATTCGAAAGGGTCTTTCACACCCTTGCTGCAACTCAAGAAGTTCACCGCCATACCCGTCTCCACTCGAGAGGAAGCACGATGGTCCAGCCCACATCCAGAGGAGACCCGTTTCCCCCTCGGAGCTCGAGATGAGGGCTCCTTTCCCTGCTTTCAACGGGAAAGAATTCCCGGCGTTCCCGTCGCATCTCAAGAGGAGGCACTCTCAACAGGAAAGGCGAGAGGAACTCCATGGTCGTACCACCATTCCAAGAGTCCCCCAGATGTCTCAGTCCATTCCAGAGGAACCTCTTTGCCCTGCACTGGCTCATCTTTCACGCCGAGGATCGACTCACACCACGGTGGCACGTGGGACAGCCCTGTGGGAAAGTCTCGAAGGAAAGCCTCGAGGGAAAACCACAGATCCTTTGATCCACGCCACGTGAAGCGTGACATTGCTGCTACAGCCTGGAAGGAAAGCGCACGTGCATGCTCCCACTCGAGACGAGGCCTGACTCCCCTGGGGAGACTCCAGAAGTACCCAAAGATCCATGTCAGCCCCTGAGAGGAATCCTCGGTTCCGGCCCTGACTCCACACAAGGTTTTTGGCCCCGGTATCGACCGGAGAGGAATCCCGAGAGGCCCCCAAGCACCTCGCATGGGGACTGGCCTCTCCTGACGCCACCAGGGCGGGTCCCTGAGATCGCCGTCGTAACTCGAGAACACCTGCCGCAACTCGAGAAAATCCAGGAAGTTCTCCCTTCCAGGCGAGATGAGGCCTATTTCCGATGAGGCGTCTGGAGACTAATGACACCTAACCTCTGGAACTTCGAAAGGGTCTTTCACACCCTTGCTGCAACTCAAGAAGATCACCGCCATACCCGTCTCCACTCGCGAGGAAGCACGATGGTCCCGCCCACATCCAGAGGAGCCCCGTTTCCCCCTCGGAGCTCGAGATGAGGGATCCTTTCCCTGCTTTCAACGGGAAAGAATTCCCGGCTTTCCCGTCGCATCTCAAGAGGAGGCACTCTCAACAGGAAAGGCGAGAGGAACTCCATGGTCGTACCACCATTCCAAGAGTCCCCCAGATGTCTCAGTCCATTCCAGAGGAACCTCTTTGCCCTGCACTGGCTCATCTTTCACGCCGAGGATCGACTCACACCACGGTGGCACGTGGGACAGCCCTGTGGGAAAGCCTCGAGGGAAAGCCTCGAGGGAAAACCACAGATCCTTTGATCCACGCCACGGGAAGCGTGACATTGCTGCTACAGCCTGGAAGGAAAGCGCACGTGCATGCCCCCACTCGAGACGAGGCCTGACTCCCCTGGGGAGACTCCAGAAGTACCCAAAGATCCATGTCAGCCCCTGAGAGGAATCCTCGGTTCCGGCCCTGACTCCACACAAGGTTTTTGGCCCCGGTATCGATGGGAGAGGAATCCCGAGAGGCCCCCTAGCACTTCGCATGGGGACTGGCCTCTCCTGAGGCCAACAGGGCGGGTCCCTGAGTTCCCCGTCGTAACTCGAGAACACCTGCCGCAACTCGAGAAAATCCAGGAAGTTCTCCCTTCCAGGCGAGATGAGGCCTATTTCCGATGAGGCGTCTGGAGACTAATGACACCTAACCTCTGGAACTTCGAAAGGGTCTTTCACACCCTTGCTGCAACTCAAGAAGTTCACCGCCATACCCGTCTCCACTCGAGAGGAAGCACGATGGTCCCGCCCACATCCAGAGGAGCCCCGTTTCCCCCTCGGAGCTCGAGATGAGGGATCCTTTCCCTGCTTTCAACGGGAAAGAATTCCCGGCGTTCCCGTCTCATCTCAAGAGGAGGAACTCTCAACAGGAAAGGCGAGAGGAACTCCATGGTCGTACCACCATTCCAAGAGTCCCCCAGATGTCTCAGTCCATTCCAGAGGAACCTCTTTGCCCTGCACTGGCTCATCTTTCACGCCGAGGATCGACTCACACCACGGTTGCACGTGGGACAGCCCTGTGGGAAAGCCTCGAGGGAAAGCCTCGAGGGAAAACCACAGATCCTTTGATCCACGCCACGGGAAGCGTGACATTGCTGCTACAGCCTGGAAGGAAAGCGCAGGTGCATGCCCCCACTCGAGACGAGGCCTGATTCCCCTGGGGAGACTCCAGAAGTACCCAAAGATCCATGTCAGCCCCTGAGAGGAATCCTCGGTTCCGGCCCTGACTCCACACAAGGTTTTTGGCCCCGGTATCGACGGGAGAGGGATCCCGAGAGGCCCCCTAGCACCTCGCATGGGGACTGGCCTCTCCTGACGCCACCAGGGCGGGTCCCTGAGGTCCCCGTCGTAACTCGAGAACACCTGCGGCAACTCGAGAAAATCCAGGAAGTTCTCCCTTCCAGGCGAGATGAGGCCTATTTCCGATGAGGCGTCTGGAGACTAATGACACCTAACCTCTGGAACTTCGAAAGGGTCTTTCACACCCTTGCTGCAACTCAAGAAGTTCACCGCCATACCCGTCTCCACTCGAGAGGAAGCACGATGGTCCCGCCCACATCCAGAGGAGCCCCGTTTCCCCCTCGGAGCTCGAGATGAGGGATCCTTTCCCTGCTTTCAACGGGAAAGAATTCCCGGCGTTCCCGTCGCATCTCAAGAGGAGGCACTCTCAACAGGAAAGGCGAGAGGAACTCCATGGTCGTACCACCATTCCAAGAGTCCCCCAGATGTCTCAGTCCATTCCAGAGGAACCTCTTTGCCCTGCACTGGCTCATCTTTCACGCCGAGGATCGACTCACACCACGGTGGCACGTGGGACAGCCCTGTGGGAAAGCCTCGAGGGAAAGCCTCGAGGGAAAACCACAGATCCTTTGATCCACGCGACGGGAAGCGTGACATTGCTGCTACAGCCTGGAAGGAAAGCGCACGTGCATGCCCCCACTCGAGACGAGGCCTGATTCCCCTGGGGAGACTCCAGAAGTACCCAAAGATCCATGTCAGCCCCTGAGAGGAATCCTCGGTTCCGGCCCTGACTCCACACAAGGTTTTTGGCCCCGGTATCGACGGGAGAGGGATCCCGAGAGGCCCCCTAGCACCTAGCATGGGGACTGGCCTCTCCTGAGGCCACCAGGGCGGGTCCCTGAGGTCCCCGTCGTAACACGAGAACACCTGCCGCAACTCGAGAAAATCCAGGAAGTTCTCCCTTCCAGGCGAGATGAGGCCTATTTCCGATGAGGCGTCTGGAGACTAATGACACCTAACCTCTGGAACTTCGAAAGGGTCTTTCACACCCTTGCTGCAACTCAAGAAGTTCACCGCCATACCCGTCTCCACTCGAGAGGAAGCACGATGGTCCCGCCCACAACCAGAGGAGCCCCGTTTCCCCCTCGGAGCTCGAGATGAGGGATCCTTTCCCTGCTTTCAACGGGAAAGAATTCCCGGCGTTCCCGTCGCATCTCAAGAAGAGGAACTCTCAACAGGAAAGGCGAGAGGAACTCCATGGTCGTACCACCATTCCAAGAGTCCCCCAGATGTCTCAGTCCATTCCAGAAGAACCTCTTTGCCCTGCACTGGCTCATCTTTCACGCCGAGGATCGACTCACACCACGGTTGCACGTGGGACAGCCCTGTGGGAAAGCCTCGAGGGAAAGCCTCGAGGGAAAACCACAGATCCTTTGATCCACGCGACGGGAAGCCTGACATTGCTGCTACAGCCGGGAAGGAAAGCGCACGTGCATGCCCCCACTCGAGACGAGGCCTGATTCCCCTGGGGAGACTCCAGAAGTACCCAAAGATCCATGTCAGCCCCTGAGAGGAATCCTCGGTTCCGGCCCTGACTCCACACAAGGTTTTTGGCCCCGGTATCGACGGGAGAGGGATCCCGAGAGGCCCCCTAGCACCTCGCATGGGGACTGGCCTCTCCTGAGGCCACCAGGGCGGGTCCCTGAGGTCCCCGTCGTAACTCGAGAACACCTGCGGCAACTCGAGAAAATCCAGGAAGTTCTCCCTTCCAGGCGAGATGAGGCCTATTTCCGATGAGGCGTCTGGAGACTAATGACACCTAACCTCTGGAACTTCGAAAGGGTCTTTCACACCCTTGCTGCAACTCAAGAAGTTCACCGCCATACCCGTCTCCACTCGAGAGGAAGCACGATGGTCCAGCCCACATCCAGAGGAGCCCCGTTTCCCCCTCGGAGCTCGAGATGAGGGCTCCTTTCCCTGCTTTCAACGGGAAAGAATTCCCGGCGTTCCCGTCGCATCTCAAGAGGAGGCACTCTCAACAGGAAAGGCGAGAGGAACTCCATGGTCGTACCACCATTCCAAGAGTCCCCCAGATGTCTCAGTCCATTCCAGAGGAACCTCTTTGCCCTGCACTGGCTCATCTTTCACGCCGAGGATCGACTCACACCACGGTGGCACGTGGGACAGCCCTGTGGGAAAGCCTCGAGGGAAAGCCTCGAGGGAAAACCACAGATCCTTTGATCCACGCCACGGGAAGCGTGACATTGCTGCTACAGCCTGGAAGGAAAGCGCACGTGCATGCCCCCACTCGAGACGAGGCCTGATTCCCCTGGGGAGACTCCAGAAGTACCCAATGATCCATGTCAGCCCCTGAGAGGAATCCTCGGTTCCGGCCCTGACCCCACACAAGGTTTTTGGCCCCGGTATCGACGGGAGAGGGATCCCGAGAGGCCCCCTAGCACCTCGCATGGGGACTGGCCTCTCCTGAGGCCACCAGGGCGGGTCCCTGAGGTCCCCGTCGTAACTCGAGAACACCTGCCGCAACTCGAGAAAATCCAGGAAGTTCTCCCTTCCAGGCGAGATGAGGCCTATTTCCGATGAGGCGTCGGGAGACTAATTACACCTAACCTCTGGAACTTCGAAAGGGTCTTTCACACCCTTGCTGCAACTCAAGAAGTTCACCGCCATACCCGTCTCCACTCGAGAGGAAGCACGATGGTCCAGCCCACATCCAGAGGAGCCCCGTTTCCCCCTCGGAGCTCGAGATGAGGGCTCCTTTCCCTGCTTTCAACGGGAAAGAATTCCCGGCGTTCCCGTCGCATCTCAAGAGGAGGCATTCTCAACAGGAAAGGCGAGAGGAACTCCATGGTCGTACCACCATTCCAAGAGTCCCCCAGATGTCTCAGTCCATTCCAGAGGAACCTCTTTGCCCTGCACTGGCTCATCTTTCACGCCGAGGATCGACTCACACCACGGTGGCACGTGGGACAGCCCTGTGGGAAAGCCTCGAGGGAAAGCCTCGAGGGAAAACCACAGATCCTTTGATCCACGTGACGGGAAGCGTGACATTGCTGCTACAGCCTGGAAGGAAAGCGCACGTGCATGCCCCCACTCGAGACGAGGCCTGACTCCCCTGGGGAGACTCCAGAAGTACCCAAAGATCCATGTCAGCCCCTGAGAGGAATCCTCGGTTCCGGCCCTGACTCCACACAAGGTTTTTGGCCCCGGTATCGACGGGAGAGGAATCCCGAGAGGCCCCCAAGCACCTCGCATGGGGACTGGCCTCTCCTGACGCCACCAGGGCGGGTCCCTGAGGTCCCCGTCGTAACTCGAGAACACCTGCCGCAACTCGAGAAAATCCAGGAAGTTCTCCCTTCCAGGCGAGATGAGGCCTATTTCCGATGAGGCGTCTGGAGACTAATGACACCTAACCTCTGGAACTTCGAAAGGGTCTTTCACACCCTTGCTGCAACTCAAGAAGTTCACCGCCATACCCGTCTCCACTCGAGAGGAAGCACGATGGTCCCGCCCACATCCAGAGGAGCCCCGTTTCCCACCGGAGCTCGAGATGAGGGATCCTTTCCCTGCTTTCAACGGGAAAGAATTCCCGGCGTTCCCGTCGCATCTCAAGAGGAGGCACTCTCAACAGGAAAGGCGAGAGGAACTCCATGGTCGTACCACCATTCCAAGAGTCCCCCAGATGTCTCAGTCCATTCCAGAGGAACCTCTTTGCCCTGCACTGGCTCATCTTTCACGCCGAGGATCGACTCACACCACGGTGGCACGTGGGACAGCCCTGTGGGAAAGCCTCGAGGGAAAGCCTCGAGGGAAAACCACAGATCCTTTGATCCACGCGACGGGAAGCATGACATTGCTGCTACAGCCTGGAAGGAAAGCGCACGTGCATGCCCCCACTCGAGACGAGGCCTGATTCCCCTGGGGAGACTCCAGAAGTACCCAAAGATCCATGTCAGCCCCTGAGAGGAATCCTCGGTTCCGGCCCTGACTCCACACAAGGTTTTTGGCCCCGGTATCGACGGGAGAGGGATCCCGAGAGGCCCCCTAGCACCTAGCATGGGGACTGGCCTCTCCTGAGGCCACCAGGGCGGGTCCCTGAGGTCCCCGTCGTAACACGAGAACACCTGCCGCAACTCGAGAAAATCCAGGAAGTTCTCCCTTCCAGGCGAGATGAGGCCTATTTCCGATGAGGCGTCTGGAGACTAATGACACCTAACCTCTGGAACTTCGAAAGGGTCTTTCACACCCTTGCTGCAACTCAAGAAGTTCACCGCCATACCCGTCTCCACTGGAGAGGAAGCACGATGGTCCCGCCCACATCCAGAGGAGCCCCGTTTCCCCCTCGGAGCTCGAGATGAGGGATCCTTTCCCTGCTTTCAACGGGAAAGAATTCCCGGCGTTCCCGTCGCATCTCAAGAGGAGGAACTCTCAACAGGAAAGGCGAGAGGAACTCCATGGTCGTACCACCATTCCAAGAGTCCCCCAGATGTCTCAGTACATTCCAGAAGAACCTCTTTGCCCTGCACTGGCTCATCTTTCACGCCGAGGATCGACTCACACCACGGTTGCACGTGGGACAGCCCTGTGGGAAAGCCTCGAGGGAAAGCCTCGAGGGAAAACCACAGATCCTTTGATCCACGCGACGGGAAGCGTGACATTGCTGCTACAGCCGGGAAGGAAAGCGCACGTGCATGCCCCCACTCGAGACGAGGCCTGATTCCCCTGGGGAGACTCCAGAAGTACCCAAAGATCCATGTCAGCCCCTGAGAGGAATCCTCGGTTCCGGCCCTGACTTCACACAAGGTTTTTGGCCCCGGTATCGACGGGAGAGGGATCCCGAGAGGCCCCCTAGCACCTCGCATGGGGACTGGCCTCTCCTGAGGCCACCAGGGCGGGTCCCTGAGGTCCCCGTCGTAACTCGAGAACACCTGCGGCAACTCGAGAAAATCCAGGAAGTTCTCCCTTCCAGGCGAGATGAGGCCTATTTCCGATGAGGCGTCTGGAGACGAATGACACCTAACCTCTGGAACTTCGAAAGGGTCTTTCACACCCTTGCTGCAACTCAAGAAGTTCACCGCCATACCCGTCTCCACTCGAGAGGAAGCACGATGGTCCAGCCCACATCCAGAGGAGCCCCGTTTCCCCCTCGGAGCTCGAGATGAGGGCTCCTTTCCCTGCTTTCAACGGGAAAGAATTCCCGGCGTTCCCGTCGCATCTCAAGAGGAGGCACTCTCAACAGGAAAGGCGAGAGGAACTCCATGGTCGTACCACCATTCCAAGAGTCCCCCAGATGTCTCAGTCCATTCCAGAGGAACCTCTTTGCCCTGCACTGGCTCATCTTTCACGCCGAGGATCGACTCACACCACGGTGGCACGTGGGACAGCCCTGTGGGAAAGCCTCGAGGGAAAGCCTCGAGGGAAAACCACAGATCCTTTGATCCACGCCACGGGAAGCGTGACATTGCTGCTACAGCCTGGAAGGAAAGCGCACGTGCATGCCCCCACTCGAGACGAGGCCTGATTCCCCTGGGGAGACTCCAGAAGTACCCAATGATCCATGTCAGCCCCTGAGAGGAATCCTCGGTTCCGGCCCTGACTCCACACAAGGTTTTTGGCCCCGGTATCGACGGGAGAGGGATCACGAGAGGCCCCATAGCACCTCGCATGGGGACTGGCCTCTCCTGAGGCCACCAGGGCGGGTCCCTGAGGTCCCCGTCGTAACTCGAGAACACCTGCCGCAACTCGAGAAAATCCAGGAAGTTCTCCCTTCCAGGCGAGATGAGGCCTATTTCCGATGAGGCGTCGGGAGACTAATTACACCTAACCTCTGGAACTTCGAAAGGGTCTTTCACACCCTTGCTGCAACTCAAGAAGTTCACCGCCATACCCGTCTCCACTCGAGAGGAAGCACGATGGTCCAGCCCACATCCAGAGGAGCCCCGTTTCCCCCTCGGAGCTCGAGATGAGGGCTCCTTTCCCTGCTTTCAACGGGAAAGAATTCCCGGCGTTCCCGTCGCATCTCAAGAGGAGGCATTCTCAACAGGAAAGGCGAGAGGAACTCCATGGTCGTACCACCATTCCAAGAGTCCCCCAGATGTCTCAGTCCATTCCAGAGGAACCTCTTTGCCCTGCACTGGCTCATCTTTCACGCCGAGGATCGACTCACACCACGGTGGCACGTGGGACAGCCCTGTGGGAAAGCCTCGAGGGAAAGCCTCGAGGGAAAACCACAGATCCTTTGATCCACGCGACGGAAAGCGTGACATTGCTGCTACAGCCTGGAAGGAAAGCGCACGTGCATGCCCCCACTCGAGACGAGGCCTGACTCCCCTGGGGAGACTCCAGAAGTACCCAAAGATCCATGTCAGCCCCTGAGAGGAATCCTCGGTTCCGGCCCTGACTCCACACAAGGATTTTGGCCCCGGTATCGACAGGAGAGGAATCCCGAGAGGCCCCCTAGCACCTCGCATGGGGACTGGCCTCTCCTTAGTCCACCAGGGCGGGTCCCTGAGGTCCCCGTCGTAACTCGAGAACACCTGCCGCAACTCGAGAAAATCCAGGAAGTTTTCCCTTCCTGGCGAGATGAGGCCTATTTCCGATGAGGCGTCTGGAGACTAATGACACCTAACCTCTGGAACTTCGAAAGGGTCTTTCACACCCTTGCTGCAACTCAAGAAGTTCACCGCCATACCCGTCTCCACTCGAGAGGAAGCACGATGGTCCCGCCCACATCCAGAGGAGCCCCGTTTCCCCCTCGGAGCTCGAGATGAGGGATCCTTTCCCTGCTTTCAACGGGAAATAATTCCCGGCGTTCCCGTTGCATCTCAAGAGGAGGCACTCTCAACAGGAAAGGCGAGAGGAACTCCATGGTCGTACCACCATTCCAAGAGTCCCCCAGATGTCTCAGTCCATTCCAGAGGAAACTCTTTGCCCTGCACTGGCTCATCTTTCACGCCGAGGATCGACTCACACCACGGTGGCACGTGGGACAGCCCTGTGGGAAAGCCTCGAGGGAAAGCCTCGAGGGAAAACCACAGATCCTTTGATCCACGCGACGGGAAGCGTGACATTGCTGATACAGCCTGGAAGGAAAGCGCACGTGCATGCCCCCACTCGAGACGAGGCCTGATTCCCCTGGGGAGACTCCAGAAGTACCCAAAGATCCATGTCAGCCGCTGAGAGGAATCCTCGCTTCCGGCCCTGACTCCACACAAGGTTTTTGGCCCCGGTATCGACGGGAGAGGAATCCCGAGAGGCCCCCTAGCACCTCGCATGGGGACTGGCCTCTCCTGAGGCCACCAGGGCGGGTCCCTGAGGTCCCCGTCGTAACTCGAGAACACCTGCCGCAACTCGAGAAAATCCAGGAAGTTCTCCCTTCCAGGCGAGATGAGGCCTATTTCCGTTGAGGCGTCTGGAGACTAATGACACCTAACCTCTGGAACTTCGAAAGGGTCTTTCACACCCTTGCTGCAACTCAAGAAGTTCACCGCCATACCCGTCTCCACTCGAGAGGAAGCACGGTGGTCCCGCCCACATCCAGAGGATCCCCGTTTCCCCCTCGGAGCTCGAGATGAAGGATCCTTTCCCTGCTTTCAACGGGAAAGAATTCCCGGCGTTCCCGTCCCATCTCAAGAGGAGGCACTCTCAACAGGAAAGGCGAGAGGAACTCCATGGTCGTACCACCATTCCAAGAGTCCCCCAGATGTCTCAGTCCATTCCAGAGGAACCTCTTTGCCCTGCACTGGCTCATCTTTCACGCCGAGGATCGACTCACACCGCGGTGGCACGTGGGACAGCCCTGAGGGAAAGCCTCGAGGGAAAGCCTCGAGGGAAAACCACAGATCCTTTGATCCACGCGACGGGAAGCGTGACATAGCAGCTACAGCCTGGATGGAAAGCGCACGTGCATGCCCCCACTCGAGACGAGGCCTGATTACCCTGGGGAGACTCCAGAAGTACCCAAGGATCCATGTCAGCCCTTGAGATGAATCCTCGGTTCCGGCCCTGACTCCACACAAGGTTTTTGGCCCCGGTATCGACGGGAGAGGAATCCCGAGAGGCCCCCTAGCACCTCGCATGGGGACTGGCCTCTCCTGAGGCCACCAGGGCGGGTCCCTGAGGTCCCCGTCGTAACTCGAGAACACCTGCCGCAACTCGAGAAAATCCAGGAAGTTCTCCCTTCCAGGCGAGATGAGGCCTATTTCCGATGGGGCGTCTGGAGACTAATGACACCTAACCTCTGGAACTTCGAAAGGATCTTTCACACCCTTGCTGCAACTCAAGAAGTTCACCGCCATACCCGTCTCCACTCGAGAGGAAGCACGGTGGTCCCGCCCACATCCAGAGGATCCCCGTTTCCCCCTCGGAGCTCCAGATGAGGGATCCTTTCCCTGCTTTCAACGGGAAAAAATTCCCGGCGTTCCCGTCGCATCTCAAGAGGAGGCACTCTCAACAGGAAAGGCGAGAGGAACTCCATGGTCGTACCACCATTCCAAGAGTCCCCCAGATGTCTCAGTCCATTCCAGAGGAACCTCTTTGCCCTGCACTGGCTCATCTTTCACGCCGAGGATCGACTCACACCACGGTGGCACGTGGGACAGCCCTGTGGGAAAGCCTCGAGGGAAAGCCTCGAGGGAAAACCACAGATCCTTTGATCCACGCGACGGGAAGCGTGACATTGCTGCTACAGCCTGGAAGGAAAGCGCACGTGCATGCCCCCGCTCGAGACGAGGCCTGACTCCCCTGGGGAGACTCCAGAAGTACCCAAAGATCCATGTCAGCCCCTGAGAGGAATCCTCTGTTCCGGCCCTGACTCCACACAGGTTTTTGGCCCCGGTATCGACGGGAGAGGAATCCCGAGAGGCCCCCTAGCACCTCGCATGGGGACTGGCCTCTCCTGAGGCCACCAGGGCGGGTCCCTGAGGTCCCCGTCGTAACTCGAGAACACCTGCCGCAACTCGAGAAAATCCAGGAAGTTCTCCCTTCCAGGCGAGATGAGGCCTATTTCCGATGAGGCGTCTGGAGACTAATGACACCTAACCTCTGGAACTTCGAAAGGGTCTTTCACACCCTTGCTGCAACTCAAGAAGTTCACCGCCATACCCGTCTCCACTCGAGAGGAAGCACGATGGTCCCGCCCACATCCAGAGGAGCCCCGTTTCCCCCTCAGAGCTCGAGATGAGGGATCCTTTCCCTGCTTTCAACGGGAAAGAATTCCCGGCATTCCCGTCGCATCTCAAGAGGAGGCACTCTCAACAGGAAAGGCGAGAGGAACTCCATGGTCGTACCACCATTCCAAGAGTCCCCCAGATGTCTCAGTCCATTCCAGAGGAACCTCTTTGCCCTGCACTGGCTCATCTTTCACGCCGAGGATCGACTCACACCACGGTGGCACGTGGGACAGCCCTGTGGGAAAGCCTCGAGGGAAAGCCTCGAGGGAAAACCACAGATCCTTTGATCCTCGCGACGGGAAGCGTGACATTGCTGCTACAGCCTGGAAGGAAAGCGCACGTGCATGCCCCCAATCGAGACGAGGCCTGATTCCCCTGGGGAGACTCCAGAAGTACCCAAAGATCCATGTCAGCCCCTGAGAGGAATCCTCGGTTCCGGCCCTGACTCCACACAAGGTTTTTGGCCCCGGTATCGACGGGAAAGGAATCCCGAGAGGCCCCCTAGCACCTCGCATGGGGACTGGCCTCTCCTGAGGCCACCAGGGCGGGTCCCTGAGGTCCCCGTCGTAACTCGAGAACACCTGCCGCATCTCGAGAAAATCCAGGAAGTTCTCCCTTCCAGGCGAGATGAGGCCTATTTCCGATGAGGCGTCTGGAGACTAATGACACCTAACCTCTGGAACTTCGAAAGGGTCTTTCACACCCTTGCTGCAACTCAAGAAGTTCACCGCCATACCCGTCTCCACTCGAGAGGAAGCACGGTGGTCCCGCCCACATCCAGAGGATCCCCGTTTCCCCCTCGGAGCTCCAGATGAGGGATCCTTTCCCTGCTTTCAACGGGAAAGAATTCCCGGCGTTCCCGTCGCATCTCAAGAGGAGGCACTCTCAACAGGAAAGGCGAGAGGAACTCCATGGTCGTACCACCATTCCAAGAGTCCCCCAGATGTCTCAGTCCATTCCAGAGGAACCTCTTTGCCCTGCACTGGCTCATCTTTCACGCCGAGAATCGACTCACACCACGGTGGCACGTGGGACAGCCCTGTGGGAAAGCCTCGAGGGAAAGCCTCGAGGGAAAACCACAGATCCTTTGATCCCCGAGACGGGAAGCGTGACATTGCTGCTACAGCCTGGAAGGAAAGCGCACGTGCATGCCCCCACTCGAGACGAGGCCTGACTCCCCTGGGGAGACTCCAGAAGTACCCAAAGATCCATGTCAGCCCCTGAGAGGAATCCTCGGTTCCGGCCCTGACTCCACACAAGGTTTTTGGCCCCGGTATCGATGGGAGAGGAATCCCGAGAGGCCCCCTAGCACCTCGCTTGGGGTCGGGCCTCTCCTGAGGCCACCAGGGCGGGTCCCTGAGGTCCCCGTCGTAACTCGAGAACACCTGCCGCAACTCGAGAAAATCCAGGAAGTTCTCCCTTCCAGGCGAGATGAGGCCTATTTCCGATGAGGCGTCTGGAGACTAATGACACCTAACCTCTGGAACTTCGAAAGGGTCTTTCACACCCTTGCTGCAACTCAACAAGTTCACCGCTATACCCGTCTCCACTCGAGAGGAAGCACGATGTTCCCGCCCACATCCAGAGGAGCCCCGTTTCCCCCTCGGAGCTCGAGATGAGGGATCCTTTCCCTGCTTTCAACGGGAAAGTATTCCCGGCGTTCCCGTCGCATCTCAAGAGGAGGCACTCTCAACAGGAAAGGCGAGAGGAACTCCATGGTCGTACCACCATTCCAAGAGTCCCCCAGATGTCTCAGTCCATTCCAGAGGAACCTCTTTGCCCTGCACTGGCTCATCTTTCACGCCGAGGATCGACTCACACCACGGTGGCACGTGGGACAGCCCTGTGGGAAAGCCTCGAGGGAAAGCCTCGAGGGAAAACAACAGATCCTTTGATCCACGCGACGGGAAGCGTGACATTGCTGCTACAGCCTGGAAGGAAAGCGCACGTGCATGCCCCCACTCGAGACGAGACCTGACTCCCCTGGGGAGACTCCAGAAGTACCCAAAGATCCATGTCAGCCCCTGAGAGGAATCCTCGGTTCCGGCCCTGACTCCACACAAGGTTTTTGGCCCCGGTATCGACGGGAGAGGAATCCCGAGAGGCCCCCTAGCACCTCGCATGGGGACTGGCCTCTCTTGAGGCCACTAGGGCGGGTCCCTGAGGTCCCCGTCCTAACTCGAGAACACCTGCCGCAACTCGAGAAAATCCAGGAAGTTCTCCCTTCCTGGCGAGATGAGGCCTATTTCCGATGAGGCGTCTGGAGACTAATGACACCTAACCTCTGGAACTTCGAAAGGGTCTTTCACACCCTTGCTGCAACTCAAGAAGTTCACCGCCATACCCGTCTCCACTTGAGAGGAAGCACGATGCTCCCGCCCACATCCAGAGGAGCCCCGTTTCCTCCTCGTAGCTCGAGATGAGGGATCCTTTCCCTGCTTTCAACAGGAAAGAATTCCCGGAGATCCCGTCGCATCTCAAGAGGAGGCACTCTCAACAGGAAAGGCGAGAGGAATTCCATGGTCGTACCACCATTCCAAAAGTCCCCCAGATGTCTCAGTCCATTCCAGAGGAACCTCTTTGCCCTGCACTGGCTCATCTTTCACGCCGAGGATCGACTCACACCACGGTGGCACGTGGGACAGCCCTGTGGGAAAACCTCGAGGGAAAACCACAGATTCTTTGATCCACGCGACAGGAAGCGTGACATTGCTGCTACAGCCTGGAAGGAAAGCGCTCGTGCAAGCCCCCACTCGAGACGAGGCCTGACTCCCCTGGGGAGACTCCAGAAGTACCCAAAGATCCATGTCAGCCCCTGAGAGTAATCCTCGGTTCCGGCCCTGACTCCACACAAGGTTTTTGGCCCCGGTATCGACGGGAGAGGAATCCCGAGAGGCCCCCTAGCACCTCGCATGGGGACTGGCCTCTCCTGAGGCCACCAGGGCGGGTCCCTGAGGTCCCCGTCGTAACTCGAGAACACCTGCCGCAACTCGAGAAAATCCAGGAAGTTCTCCCTTCCAGGCGAGATGAGGCCTATTTCCGATGAGGCGTCTGGAGACTAATGACACCTAACCTCTGGAACTTCGAAAGGGTCTTTCACACCCTTGCTGCAACTCAAGAAGTTCACCGCCATACCCGTCTCCACTCGAGAGGAAGCACGATGGTCCCGACCACATCCAGAGGAGCCCCGTTTCCCCCTCGGAGCTCGAGATGAGGGATCCTTATCCTGCTTTCAACGGGAAAGAATTCCCGGCGTTCCCGTCGCATCTCAAGAGGAGGCACTCTCAACAGGAAAGGCGAGAGGAACTCCATGGTCGTACCACCATTCCAAGAGTCCCCCAGATGTCTCAGTCCATTCCAGAGGAACCTCTTTGCCCTGCACTGGCTCATCTTTCACGCCGAGGATCGACTCACACCACGGTGGCACGTGGGACAGCCCTGTGGGAAAGCCTCGAGGGAAAGCCTCGAGGGAAAACAACAGATCCTTTGATCCACACGACAGGAAGCGTGACATTGCTGCTACAGCCTGGAAGGAAAGCGCACGTGCATGCCCCCACTCGAGACGAGGCCTGATTCCCTTGGGGAGACTCCAGAAGTACCCAAAGATCCATGTCAGCCCCTGAGAGGAATCCTCGGTTCCGGCCCTGACTCCACACAAGGTTTTTGGCCCCGGTATCGACGGGAGAGGAATCCCGAGAGGCCCCCTAGCACCTCGCATGGGGACTGGCCTCTCCTGAGGCCACCAGGGCGGGTCCCTGAGGTCCCCGTCGTAACTCGAGAACACCTGCCGCAACTCGAGAAAATCCAGGAAGTTCTCCCTTCCAGGCGAGATGAGGCCTATTTCCGATGAGGCGTCTGGAGACTAATGACACCTAACCTCTGGAACTTCGAAAGGGTCTTTCACACCCTTGCTGCAACTCAAGAAGTTCACCGCCATACCCGTCTCCACTCGAGAGGAAGCACGATGGTCCCGCCCACATCCAGAGGAGCCCCGTTTCCCCCTCAGAGCTCGAGATGAGGGATCCTTTCCCTGCTTTCAACGGGAAAGAATTCCCGGCATTCCCGTCGCATCTCAAGAGGAGGCACTCTCAACAGGAAAGGCGAGAGGAACTCCATGGTCGTACCACCATTCCAAGAGTCCCCCAGATGTCTCAGTCCATTCCAGAGGAACCTCTTTGCCCTGCACTGGCTCATCTTTCACGCCGAGGATCGACTCACACCACGGTGGCACGTGGGACAGCCCTGTGGGAAAGCCTCGAGGGAAAGCCTCGAGGGAAAACCACAGATCCTTTGATCCTCGCGACGGGAAGCGTGACATTGCTGCTACAGCCTGGAAGGAAAGCGCACGTGCATGCCCCCACTCGAGACGAGGCCTGATTCCCCTGGGGAGACTCCAGAAGTACCCAAAGATCCATGTCAGCCCCTGAGAGGAATCCTCGGTTCCGGCCCTGACTCCACACAAGGTTTTTGGCCCCGGTATCGACGGGAAAGGAATCCCGAGAGGCCCCCTAGCACCTCGCATGGGGACTGGCCTCTCCTGAGGCCACCAGGGCGGGTCCCTGAGGTCCCCGTCGTAACTCGAGAACACCTGCCGCATCTCGAGAAAATCCAGGAAGTTCTCCCTTCCAGGCGAGATGAGGCCTATTTCCGATGAGGCGTCTGGAGACTAATGACACCTAACCTCTGGAACTTCGAAAGGGTCTTTCACACCCTTGCTGCAACTCAAGAAGTTCACCGCCATACCCGTCTCCACTCGAGAGGAAGCACGGTGGTCCCGCCCACATCCAGAGGATCCCCGTTTCCCCCTCGGAGCTCCAGATGAGGGATCCTTTCCCTGCTTTCAACGGGAAAGAATTCCCGGCGTTCCCGTCGCATCTCAAGAGGAGGCACTCTCAACAGGAAAGGCGAGAGGAACTCCATGGTCGTACCACCATTCCAAGAGTCCCCCAGATGTCTCAGTCCATTCCAGAGGAACCTCTTTGCCCTGCACTGGCTCATCTTTCACGCCGAGGATCGACTCACACCACGGTGGCACGTGGGACAGCCCTGTGGGAAAGCCTCGAGGGAAAGCCTCGAGGGAAAACCACAGATTCTTTGATCCACGCGACGGGAAGCGTGACATTGCTGCTACAGCCTGGAAGGAAAGCGCACGTGCATGCCCCCACTCGAGACGAGGCCTGACTCCCCTGGGGAGACTCCAGAAGTACCCAAAGATCCATGTCAGCCCCTGAGAGGAATCCTCGGTTCCGGCCCTGACTCCACACAAGGTTTTTGGCCCCGGTATCGATGGGAGAGGAATCCCGAGAGGCCCCCTAGCACCTCGCTTGGGGTCGGGCCTCTCCTGAGGCCACCAGGGCGGGTCCCTGAGGTCCCCGTCGTAACTCGAGAACACCTGCCGCAACTCGAGAAAATCCAGGAAGTTCTCCCTTCCAGGCGAGATGAGGCCTATTTCCGATGAGGCGTCTGGAGACTAATGACACCTAACCTCTGGAACTTCGAAAGGGTCTTTCACACCCTTGCTGCAACTCAACAAGTTCACCGCTATACCCGTCTCCACTCGAGAGGAAGCACGATGTTCCCGCCCACATCCAGAGGAGCCCCGTTTCCCCCTCGGAGCTCGAGATGAGGGATCCTTTCCCTGCTTTCAACGGGAAAGTATTCCCGGCGTTCCCGTCGCATCTCAAGAGGAGGCACTCTCAACAGGAAAGGCGAGAGGAACTCCATGGTCGTACCACCATTCCAAGAGTCCCCCAGATGTCTCAGTCCATTCCAGAGGAACCTCTTTGCCCTGCACTGGCTCATCTTTCACGCCGAGGATCGACTCACACCACGGTGGCACGTGGGACAGCCCTGTGGGAAAGCCTCGAGGGAAAGCCTCGAGGGAAAACCACAGATCCTTTGATCCACGCGACGGGAAGCGTGACATTGCTGCTACAGCCTGGAAGGAAAGCGCACGTGCATGCCCCCACTCGAGACGAGACCTGACTCCCCTGGGGAGACTCCAGAAGTACCCAAAGATCCATGTCAGCCCCTGAGAGGAATCCTCGGTTCCGGCCCTGACTCCACACAAGGTTTTTCGCCCCGGTATCGACGGGAGAGGAATCCCGAGAGGCCCCCTAGCACCTCGCATGGGGACTGGCCTCTCTTGAGGCCACCAGGGCGGGTCCCTGAGGTCCCCGTCCTAACTCGAGAACACCTGCCGCAACTCGAGAAAATCCAGGAAGTTCTCCCTTCCTGGCGAGATGAGGCCTATTTCCGATGAGGCGTCTGGAGACTAATGACACCTAACCTCTGGAACTTCGAAAGGGTCTTTCACACCCTTGCTGCAACTCAAGAAGTTCACCGCCATACCCGTCTCCACTCGAGAGGAAGCACGATGGTCCCGCCCACATCCAGAGGAGCCCCGTTTCCTCCTCGTAGCTCGAGATGAGGGATCCTTTCCCTGCTTTCAACAGGAAAGAATTCCCGGAGATCCCGTGGCATCTCAAGAGGAGGCACTCTCAACAGGAAAGGCGAGAGGAACTCCATGGTCGTACCACCATTCCAAAAGTCCCCCAGATGTCTCAGTCCATTCCAGAGGAACCTCTTTGCCCTGCACTGGCTCATCTTTCACGCCGAGGATCGACTCACACCACGGTGGCACGTGGGACAGCCCTGTGGGAAAACCTCGAGGGAAAACCACAGATTCTTTGATCCACGCGACAGGAAGCGTGACATTGCTGCTACAGCCTGGAAGGAAAGCGCTCGTGCAAGCCCCCACTCGAGACGAGGCCTGACTCCCCTGGGGAGACTCCAGAAGTACCCAAAGATCCATGTCAGCCCCTGAGAGGAATCCTCGCTTCCGGCCCTGACTCCACACAAGGTTTTTGGCCCCGGTATCGACGGGAGAGGAATCCCGAGAGGCCCCATAGCACCTCGCATGGGGACTGGCCTCTCCTGAGGCCACCAGGGCGGGTCCCTGAGGTCCCCGTCGTAACTCGAGAACACATGCCGCAACTCGAGAAAATCCAGGAAGTTCTCCCTTCCAGGCGAGATGAGGCCTATTTCCGATGAGGCGTCTGGAGACTTATGACACCTAACCTCTGGAACTTCGAAAGGGTCTTTCACACCCTTGCTGCAACTCAAGAAGTTCACCGCCATACCCGTCTCCACTCGAGAGGAAGCACGGTGGTCCCGCCCACATCCAGAGGATCCCCGTTTCCCCCTCGGAGCTCCAGATGTGGGATCTTTTCCCTGCTTTCAACGGGAAAGAATTCCCGGCGTTCCCGTCGCATCTCAAGAGGAGGCACTCTCAACAGGAAAGGCGAGAGGAACTCCATGGTCGTACCACCATTCCAAGAGTCCCCCAGATGTCTCAGTCCATTCCAGAGGAACCTCTTTGCCCTGCACTGGCTCATCTTTCACGCCGAGGATCGACTCACACCACGGTGGCACGTGGGACAGCCCTGTGGGAAACTCTTGAAGGAAAGCCTCGAGGGAAAACCACAGATCCTTTGATCCACGCCACGTGAAGCGTGACATTGCTGCTACAGCCTGGAAGGAAAGCGCACGTGCATGCCCCCACTCGAGACGAGGCCTGACTCCCCTGGGGAGACTCCAGAAGTACCCAAAGATCCATGTCAGCCCCTGAGAGGAATCCTCGGTTCCGGCCCTGACTCCACACAAGGTTTTTGGCCCCGGTATCGACGGGAGAGGAATCCCGAGAGGCCAACTAGCAACTCGCATGGGGACTGGCCTCTCCTGAGGCCACCAGGGCGGGTCCCTGAGGTCCCCGTCGTAACTCGAGAACACCTGCCGCAACTCGAGAAAATCCAGGAAGTTCTTCCTTCCAGGCGAGATGAGGCCTATTTCCGATGAGGCGTCTGGAGACTAATGACACCTAACCTCTGGAACTTCGAAAGGGTCTTTCACACCCTTGCTGCAACTCAAGAAGTTCACCGCCATACCCGTCTCCACTCGAGAGGAAGCACGATGTTCCCGCCCACATCCAGAGGAGCCCCGTTTCCCCCTCGGAGCTCGAGATGAGGGATCCTTTCCCTGCTTTCAACGGGAAAGAATTCCCGGCGTTCCCGTCGCATCTCAAGAGGAGGCACTCTCAACAGGAAAGGCGAGAGGAACTCCATGGTCGTACCACCATTCCAAGAGTCCCCCAGATGTCTCAGTCCATTCCAGAGGAACCTCTTTGCCCTGCACTGGCTCATCTTTCACGCCGAGGATCGACTCACACCATGGTGACACGTGGGACAGCCCTGTGGGAAAGCCTCGAGGGAAAGCCTCGAGGGAAAACCACAGATCCTTTGATCCACGCGACGGGAAGCGTGACATTGCTGCTACAGCCTGGAAGGAAAGCGCACGTGCATGCCCCCACTCGAGACGAGGCCTGACTCCCCTGGGGAGACTCCAGAAGTACCCAAAGATCCATGTCAGCCCCTGAGAGGAATCCTCGGTTCCGGCCCTGACTCCACACAAGGTTTTTGGCCCCGGTATCGACGGGAGAGGAATCCCGAGAGGCCCCCTAGCACCTCGCATGGGGACTGGCCTCTCCTGACGCCACCAGGGCGGGTCCCTGAAGTCCCCGTCGTAACTCGAGAACACCTGCCGCAACTCGAGAAAATCCAGGAAGTTCTCCCTTCCAGGCGAGATGAGGCCTATTTCCGATGAGGCGTCTGGAGACTAATGACACCTAACCTCTGGAACTTCGAAAGGGTCTTTCACACCCTTGCTGCAACTCAAGAAGTTCACCGCCATACCCGTCTCCACTCAAGAGGAAGCACGATGGTCCCGCCCACATCCAGAGGAGCCCCGTTTCCCCCTCAGAGCTCGAGATGAGGGATCCTTTCCCTGCTTTCAACGGGAAAGAATTCCCGGCGTTCCCGTCGCTTCTCAAGAGGAGGCACTCTCAACAGGAAAGGCGAGAGGAACTCCATGGTCGTACCACCATTCCAAGAGTCCCCCAGATGTCTCAGTCCATTCCAGAGGAACCTCTTTGCCCTGCACTGGCTCATCTTTCACGCCGAGGATCGACTCACACCACGGCGGCACGTGGGACAGCCCTGTGGGAAAGCCTCGAGGGAAAGCCTCGAGGGAAAACCACAGATCCTTTGATCCACGCCACGGGAAGCGTGACATAGCAGCTACAGCCTGGAAGGAAAGCGCACGTGCATTCCCCCACTCGAGACGAGGCCTGATTCCCCTGGGGAGACTCCAGAAGTACCCAAAGATCCATGTCAGCCCTTGAGAGGAATCCTCGGTTCCGGCCCTGACTCCACACAAGGTTTTTGGCCCCGGTATCGACGGGAGAGGAATCCCGAGAGGCCCCCTAGCACCTCGCATGGGGACTGGCCTCTCCTGAGGCCACCAGGGCGGGTCCCTGAGGTCCCCGTCGTAACTCGAGAACACCTGCCGCAACTCGAGAAAATCCAGGAAGTTCTCCCTTCCAGGCGAGATGAGGCCTATTTCCGATGAGGCGTCTGGAGACTAATGACACCTAACCTCTGGAACTTCGAAAGGGTCTTTTACACCCTTGCTGCAACTCAAGAAGTTCACCGCCATACCCGTCTCCACTCGAGAGGAAGCACGGTGGTCCCGCCCACATCCAGAGGATCCCCGTTTCCCCCTCGGAGCTCCAGATGAGGGATCCTTTCCCTGCTTTCAACGGGAAAAAATTCCCGGCGTTCCCGTCGCATCTCAAGAGGAGGCACTCTCAACAGGAAAGGCGAGAGGAACTCCATGGTCGTACCACCATTCCAAGAGTCCCCCAGATGTCTCAGTCCATTCCAGAGGAACCTCTTTGCCCTGCACTGGCTCATCTTTCACGCCGAGGATCGACTCACACCACGGTGGCACGTGGGACAGCCCTGTGGGAAAGCCTCGAGGGAAAGCCTCGAGGGAAAACCACAGATCCTTTGATCCACGCGACGGGAAGCGTGACATTGCTGCTACAGCCTGGAAGGAAAGCGCACGTGCATGCCCCCACTCGAGACGAGGCCTGTCTCCCCTGGGGAGACTCCAGAAGTACCCAAAGATCCATGTCAGCCCCTGAGAGGAATCCTCGGTTCCGGCCCTGACTCCACACAGGTTTTTGGCCCCGGTATCGACGGGAGAGGAATCCCGAGAGGCCCCCTAGCACCTCGCATGGGGACTGGCCTCTCCTGACGCCACCAGGGCGGGTCCCTGAGGTCCCCGTCGTAACTCGAGAACACCTGCCGCAACTCGAGAAAATCCAGAAAGTTCTCCCTTCCAGGCGAGATGAGGCCTTTTTCCGATGAGGCGTCTGGAGACTAATGACACCTAACCTCTGGAACTTCGAAAGGGTCTTTCACACCCTTGCTGCAACTCAAGAAGTTCACCGCCATACCCGTCTCCACTCGAGAGGAAGCACGGTGGTCCCGCCCACATCCAGAGGATCCCCGTTTCCCACTCGGAGCTCGAGATGAGGGATCCTTTCCCTGCTTTCAACGGGAAAGAATTCCCTGCGTTCCCGTCGCATCTCAAGAGGAGGCACTCTCAACAGGAAAGGCGAGAGGAACTCCATGGTCGTACCACCATTCCAAGAGTCCCCCAGATGTCTCAGTCCATTCCAGAGGAACCTCTTTGCCCTGCACTGGCTCATCTTTCACGCCGAGGATCGACTCACACCTCGATTGCACGTGGGACAGACCTGTGGGAAAGCCTCGAGGGAAAGCCTCGAGGGAAAACCACAGATCCTTTGATCCACGCGACGGGAAGCGTGACATTGCTGCTACAGCCTGGAAGGAAAGCGCACGTGCATGCCCCCACTCGAGACGAGGCCTGATTCCCCTGGGGAGACTCCAGAAGTACCCAAAGATCCATGTCAGCCCCTGAGAGGAATCCTCGGTTCCGGCCCTGACTCCACACAAGGTTTTTGGCCCCGGTATCGACGGGAGAGGGATCCCGAGAGGCCCCCTAGCACCTCGCATGGGGACTGGCCTCTCCTGAGGCCACCAGGGCGGGTCCCTGAGGTCCCCGTCGTAACTCGAGAACACCTGCCGCAACTCGAGAAAATCCAGGAAGTTCTCCCTTCCAGGCGAGATGAGGCCTATTTCCGATGAGGCATCTGGAGACTAATGACACCTAACCTCTGGAACTTCGAAAGGGTCTTTCACACCCTTGCTGCAACTCAAGAAGTTCACCGCCATACCCGTCTCCACTCGAGAGGAAGCACGATGGTCCCGCCCACATCCAGAGGAGCCCCGTTTCCCCCTCGGAGCTCGAGATGAGGGCTCCTTTCCCTGCTTTCAACGGGAAAGAATTCCCGGCGTTCCCGTCGCATCTCAAGAGGAGGCACTCTCAACAGGAAAGGCGAGAGGAACTCCATGGTCGTACCACCATTCCAAGAGTCCCCCAGATGTCTCAGTCCATTCCAGAGGAACCTCTTTGCCCTGCACTGGCTCATCTTTCACGCCGAGGATCGACTCACACCACGGTGGCACGTGGGACAGCCCTGTGGGAAAGCCTCGAGGGAAAGCCTCGAGGGAAAACCACAGATCCTTTGATCCACGCGACGGGAAGCGTGACATTGCTGCTACAGCCTGGAAGGAAAGCGCACGTGCATGCCCCCACTTGAGACGAGGCCTGATTCCCCTGCGGAGACTCCAGAAGTACCCAAAGATCCATGTCAGCCCTTGAGAGGAATCCTCGGTTCCGGCCCTGACTCCACACAAGGTTTTGGCCCCGGTATCGACGGGAGAGGAATCCCGAGAGGCCCCCTAGCACCTCGCATGGGGACTGGCCTCTCCTGAGGCCACCAGGGCGGGTCCCTGAGGTCCCCGTCGTAACTCGAGAACACCTGCCGCAACTCGAGAAAATCCAGGAAGTTCTCCCTTCCAGGCGAGATGAGGCCTATTTCCGATGAGGCGTCTGGAGACTAATGACACCTAACCTCTGGAACTTCGAAAGGGTCTTTCACACCCTTGCTGCAACTCAAGAAGTTCACCGCCATACCCGTCTCCACTCGAGAGGAAGCACGGTGGTCCCGCCCACATCCAGAGGATCCCCGTTTCCCCCTCGGAGCTCCAGATGAGGGATCCTTTCCCTGCTTTCAACGGGAAAAAATTCCCGGCGTTCCCGTCGCATCTCAAGAGGAGGCACTCTCAACAGGAAAGGCGAGAGGAACTCCATGGTCGTACCACCATTCCAAGAGTCCCCCAGATGTCTCAGTCCATTCCAGAGGAACCTCTTTGCCCTGCACTGGCTCATCTTTCACGCCGAGGATCGACTCACACCACGGTGGCACGTGGGACAGCCCTGTGGGAAAGCCTCGAGGAAAAGCCTCGAGGGAAAACCACAGATCCTTTGATCCACGCGACGGGAAGCGTGACATTGCTGCTACAGCCTGGAAGGAAAGCGCACGTGCATGCCCCCACTCGAGACGAGGCCTGACTCCCCTGGGGAGACTCCAGAAGTACCCAAAGATCCATGTCAGCCCTTGAACCGAATCCTCGGTTCCGGCCCTGACTCCACACAGGTTTTTGGCCCCGGTATCGACGGGAGAGAAATCCCGAGAGGCCCCCTAGCACCTCGCATGGGGACTGGCCTCTCCTGACGCCACCAGGGCGGGTCCCTGAAGTCCCCATCGTAACTCGAGAACACCTGCCGCAACTCGAGAAAATCCAGGAAGTTCTCCCTTCCAGGCGAGATGAGGCCTATTTCCGATGAGGCGTCTGGAGACTAATGATACCTAACCTCTGGAACTTCGAAAGGGTCTTTCACACCCTTGGTGCAACTCAAGAAGTTCACCGCCATACCCGTCTCCACTCGAGAGGAAGCACGATGGTCCCGCCCACATCCAGAGGAGCCCCGTTTCCCCCTCAGAGCTCGAGATGAGGGATCCTTTCCCTGCTTTCAACGGGAAAGAATTCCCGGCGTTCCCGTCGCATCTCAAGAGGAGGCACTCTCAACAGGAAAGGCGAGAGGAACTCCATGGTCGTACCACCATTCCAAGAGTCCCCCAGATGTCTCAGTCCATTCCAGAGGAACCTCTTTGCCCTGCACTGGCTCATCTTTCACGCCGAGGATCGACTCACACCACGGCGGCACGTGGGACAGCCCTGTGGGAAAGCCTCGAGGGAAAGCCTCGAGGGAAAACCACAGATCCTTTGATCCACGCGACGGGAAGCGTGACATTGCTGCTACAGCCTGGAAGGAAAGCGCACGTGCATGCCCCCACTCGAGACGAGGCCTGATTCCCCTGGGGAGACTCCAGAAGTACCCAAAGATCCATGTCAGCCCCTGAGAGGAATCCTCGGTTCCGGCCCTGACTATACACAATGTTTTTGGCCCCGGTATCGACGGGAGAGGGATCCCGAGAGGCCCCCTAGCACCTCGCATGGGGACTGGCCTCTCCTGAGGCCACCAGGGCGGGTCCCTGAGGTCCCCGTCGTAACTCGAGAACACCTGCCGCAACTCGAGAAAATCCAGGAAGTTCTCCCTTCCAGGCGAGATGAGGCCTATTTCCGATGAGGCGTCTGGAGACTAATGACACCTAACCTCTGGAACTTCGAAAGGGTCTTTCACACCCTTGCTGCAACTCAAGAAGTTCACCGCCATACCCGTCTCCACTCGAGAGGAAGCACGATGGTCCCGCCCACATCCAGAGGAGCCCCGTTTCCCCCTCGGAGCTCGAGATGAGGGCTCCTTTCCCTGCTTTCAACGGGAAAGAATTCCCGGCGTTCCCGTCGCATCTCAAGAGGAGGCACTCTCAACAGGAAAGGCGAGAGGAACTCCATGGTCGTACCACCATTCCAAGAGTCCCCCAGATGTCTCAGTCCATTCCAGAGGAACCTCTTTGCCCTGCACTGGCTCATCTTTCACGCCGAGGATCGACTCACACCACGGCGGCACGTGGGACAGCCCTGTGGGAAAGCCTCGAGGGAAAGCCTCGAGGGAAAACCACAGATCCTTTGATCCACGCGACGGGAAGCGTGACATAGCAGCTACAGCCTGGAAGGAAAGCGCACGTGCATGCCCCCACTTGAGACGAGGCCTGATTCCCCTGCGGAGACTCCAGAAGTACCCAAAGATCCATGTCAGCCCTTGAGAGGAATCCTCGGTTCCGGCCCTGACTCCACACAAGGTTTTTGGCCCCGGTATCGACGGGAGAGGAATCCCGAGAGGCCCCCTAGCACCTCGCATGGGGACTGGCCTCTCCTGAGGCCACCAGGGCGGGTCCCTGAGGTCCCCGTCGTAACTCGAGAACACCTGCCGCAACTCGAGAAAATCCAGGAAGTTCTCCCTTCCAGGCGAGATGAGGCCTATTTCCGATGAGGCGTCTGGAGACTAATGACACCTAACCTCTGGAACTTCGAAAGGGTCTTTCACACCCTTGGTGCAACTCAAGAAGTTCACCGCCATACCCGTCTCCACTCGAGAGGAAGCACGATGGTCCCGCCCACATCCAGAGGAGCCCCGTTTCCCCCTCAGAGCTCGAGATGAGGGATCCTTTCCCTGCTTTCAACGGGAAAGAATTCCCGGCGTTCCCGTCGCATCTCAAGAGGAGGCACTCTCAACAGGAAAGGCGAGAGGAACTCCATGGTCGTACCACCATTCCAAGAGTCCCCCAGATGTCTCAGTCCATTCCAGAGGAACCTCTTTGCCCTGCACTGGCTCATCTTTCACGCCGAGGATCGACTCACACCACGGCGGCACGTGGGACAGCCCTGTGGGAAAGCCTCGAGGGAAAGCCTCGAGGGAAAACCACAGATCCTTTGATCCACGCGACGGGAAGCGTGACATTGCTGCTACAGCCTGGAAGGAAAGCGCACGTGCATGCCCCCACTCGAGACGAGGCCTGATTCCCCTGGGGAGACTCCAGAAGTACCCAAAGGTCCATGTCAGCCCCTGAGAGGAATCCTCGGTTCCGGCCCTGACTATACACAAGGTTTTTGGCCCCGGTATCGACGGGAGAGGGATCCCGAGAGGCCCCCTAGCACCTCGCATGGGGACTGGCCTCTCCTGAGGCCACCAGGGCGGGTCCCTGAGGTCCCCGTCGTAACTCGAGAACACCTGCCGCAACTCGAGAAAATCCAGGAAGTTCTCCCTTCCAGGCGAGATGAGGCCTATTTCCGATGAGGCGTCTGGAGACTAATGACACCTAACCTCTGGAACTTCGAAAGGGTCTTTCACACCCTTGCTGCAACTCAAGAAGTTCACCGCCATACCCGTCTCCACTCGAGAGGAAGCACGATGGTCCCGCCCACATCCAGAGGAGCCCCGTTTCCCCCTCGGAGCTCGAGATGAGGGCTCCTTTCCCTGCTTTCAACGGGAAAGAATTCCCGGCGTTCCCGTCGCATCTCAAGAGGAGGCACTCTCAACAGGAAAGGCGAGAGGAACTCCATGGTCGTACCACCATTCCAAGAGTCCCCCAGATGTCTCAGTCCATTCCAGAGGAACCTCTTTGCCCTGCACTGGCTCATCTTTCACGCCGAGGATCGACTCACACCACGGCGGCACGTGGGACAGCCCTGTGGGAAAGCCTCGAGGGAAAGCCTCGAGGGAAAACCACAGATCCTTTGATCCACGCGACGGGAAGCGTGACATAGCAGCTACAGCCTGGAAGGAAAGCGCACGTGCATGCCCCCACTTGAGACGAGGCCTGATTCCCCTGCGGAGACTCCAGAAGTACCCAAAGATCCATGTCAGCCCTTGAGAGGAATCCTCGGTTCCGGCCCTGACTCCACACAAGGTTTTTGGCCCCGGTATCGACGGGAGAGGAATCCCGAGAGGCCCCCTAGCACCTCGCATGGGGACTGGCCTCTCCTGAGGCCACCAGGGCGGGTCCCTGAGGTCCCCGTCGTAACTCGAGAACACCTGCCGCAACTCGAGAAAATCCAGGAAGTTCTCCCTTCCAGGCGAGATGAGGCCTATTTCCGATGAGGCGTCTGGAGACTAATGACACCTAACCTCTGGAACTTCGAAAGGGTCTTTCACACCCTTGCTGCAACTCAAGAAGTTCACCGCCATACCCGTCTCCACTCGAGAGGAAGCACGGTGGTCCCGCCCACATCCAGAGGATCCCCGTTTCCCCCTCGGAGCTCCAGATGAGGGATCCTTTCCCTGCTTTCAACGGGAAAGAATTCCCGGCGTTCCCGTCGCATCTCAAGAGGAGGCACTCTCAACAGGAAAGGCGAGAGGAACTCCATGGTCGTACCACCATTCCAAGAGTCCCCCAGATGTCTCAGTCCATTCCAGAGGAACCTCTTTGCCCTGCACTGGCTCATCTTTCACGCCGAGGATCGACTCACACCACGGTGGCACGTGGGACAGCCCTGTGGGAAAGCCTCGAGGGAAAGCCTCGAGGGAAAACCACAGATCCTTTGATCCACGCGACGGGAAGCGTGACATTGCTGCTACAGCCTGGAAGGAAAGCGCACGTGCATGCCCCCACTCGAGACGAGGCCTGACTCCCCTGGGGAGACTCCAGAAGTACCCAAAGATCCATGTCAGCCCCTGAGAGGAATCCTCGGTTCCGGCCCTGACTCCATACAAGGTTTTTGGCCCCGGTATCGACGGGAGAGGTATCCCGAGAGGCCCCCTAGCAACTCGCATGGGGACTGGCCTCTCCTGAGGCCACCAGGGCGGGTCCCTGAGGTTCCCGTCCTAACTCGAGAACACCTGCCGCAACTCGAGAAAATCCAGGAAGTTCTCCCTTCCAGGCGAGATGAGGCCTATTTCCGATGAGGCGTCTGGAGACTAATGACACCTAACCTCTGGAACTTCGAAAGGGTCTTTCACACCCTTGCTGCAACTCAAGAAGTTCACCGCCATACCCGTCTCCACTCGAGAGGAAGCACGATGGTCCCGCCCACATCCAGAGGAGCCCCGTTTCCCCCTCGTAGCTCGAGATGAGGGATCCTTTCCCTGCTTTCAACGGGAAAGTATTCCCGGCGTTCCCGTCGCATCTCAAGAGGAGGCACTCTCAACAGGAAAGGCGAGAGGAACTCCATGGTCGTACCACCATTCCAAGAGTCCCCCAGATATCTCAGTCCATTCCGCAGGAACCTCTTTGCCCTGCACTGGCTCATCTTTCACGCCGAACATCGACTCACACCACGGTGGCACGTGGGACAGCCCTGTGGGAAAGCCTCGAAGGAAAACCTCAGATCCTTTGATCCACGCGACGGGAAGCGTGACATTGCTGCTACAGCCTGGAAGGATAGCGCACTTACATGCCCCGACTCGAGATGAGGCCTGACTCCCCTGGGGAGACTCCAGAAGTACCCACAGATCCATTGCAGGCCCTGAGAGGAATCCTCGGTTCCGGCCCTGACTCCACACAAGGTTTTTGGCCCCGGTATCGACGGGAGAGGAATCCCGAAAGGCCCCCTAGCACCTCGCATGGGGACTGGCCTCTCCTGAGGCCACCAGGGCGGGTCCCTGAGGTCCCCGTCGTAACTCGAGAACACCTGCCGCAACTCGAGAAAATCCACGAAGTTATCCCTTCCAGGCGAGATGAGGCCTATTTCTGATGAGGCGTCTGGAGACTGACACCTAAACTCTGAAACTTCGAAAGGGTCTTTTACACCCTTGCTGCAACTCAAGAAGTTCACCGCCATACCCGTCTCCACTCTAGAGGAAGCACGATGGTCCCGCCCACATCCCGAGGAGCCCCGTTTCCCCCTCCTAGCTCGAGATGAGGGATCCTTTCCTGCTTTCAACAGGAAAGAATTCCCGGCGATCCCATCGCATCTCAAGAGGAGGCACTCTCAACAGGAAAGGCGAGAGGAACTCCATGGTCGTACCACCATTCCAAGAGTCCCCCAGATGTCTCAGTCCATTTCAGAGGAACCTCTTTGCCCTGCACTGGCTCATCTTTCACGCCGAGGATCGAATCACACCACGGTGGCACGTGGGACAGCCCTGTGGGAAAGCCTCGAGGGAAAGCCTCGAGGGAAAACCACAGATCCTTTGATCCACGCCACGGGAAGCGTGACATTGCTGCTACAGCCTGGAAGGAAAGCGCACGTGCATGCCCCCACTCGAGACGAGGCCTGACTCCCCTGGGGAGACTCCAGAAGTACCCAAAGATCCATGTCAGCCCCTGAGAGGAATCCTCGGTTCCGGCCCTGACTCCACACAAGGTTTTTGGCCCCGGTATCGACGGGAGAGGAATCCTGAGAGGCCCCCTAGCAACTCGCATGGGGACTGGCCTCTCCTGAGGCCACCAGGGCGGGTCCCTGAGGTCCCCGTCGTAACTCGAGAACACCTGCCGCAACTCGAGAAAATCCAGGAAGTTCTCCCTTCCAGGCGAGATGAGGCCTATTTCCGATGAGGCGTCTGGAGACTAATGACACCTAACCTCTGGAACTTCGAAAGGGTCTTTCACACCCTTGCTGCAACTCAAGAAGTTCACCGCCATACCCGTCTCCACTCGAGAGGAAGCACGATGGTCCAGCCCACATCCAGAGGAGCCCCGTTTCCCCCTCGGAGCTCGAGATGAGGGCTCCTTTCCCTGCTTTCAACGGGAAAGAATTCCTGGCGTTCCCGTCGCATCTCAAGAGGAGGCACTCTCAACAGGAAAGGCGAGAGGAACTCCATGGTCGTACCACCATTCCAAGAGTCCCCCAGATGTCTCAGTCCATTCCAGAGGAACCTCTTTGCCCTGCACTGGCTAATCTTTCACGCCGAGGATCGACTCACACCACGGTGGCACGTGGGACATCCCTGTGGGAAAGCCTCGAGGGACAACCACAGATCCTTTGATCCACGCGACGGGAAGCGTGACATTGCTGCTACAGCCTGGAAGGAAAGCGCACGTGCATGCCCCCACTCGAGACGAGGCCTGACTCCCCTGGGGAGACTCCAGAAGTACCCAAAGATCCATGTCAGCCCCTGAGAGGAATCCTCGGTTCCGGCCCTGACTCCACACAAGGTTTTTGGCCCTGGTATCGATGGGAGAGGAATCCCGAGAGGCCCCCTAGCACCTCGCATGGGGACTGGCCTCTCCTGAGGCCACCAGGGCGGGTCCCTGAGGTCCCCGTCGTAACTCGAGAACACCTGCCGCAACTCGAGAAAATCCAGGAAGTTCTCCCTTCCAGGCGAGATGAGGCCTATTTCCGATGAGGCGTCTGGAGACTAATGACACCTAACCTCTGGAACTTCGAAAGGGTCTTTCACACCCTTGCTGCAACTCAAGAAGTTCACCGCCATACCCGTCTCCACTCGAGAGGAAGCACGATGGTCCCGCCCACATCCAGAGGAGCCCCGTTTTCCCCTCGGAGCTCGAGTTGAGGGATCCTTTCCCTGCTTTCAACGGGAAAGAATTCCCGGCATTCCCGTCGCATCTCAAGAGGAGGCACTCTCAACAGGAAAGGCGAGAGGAACTCCATGGTCGTACCACCATTCCAAGAGTCCCCCAGATGTCTCAGTCCATTCCCGAGGAACCTCTTTGCCCTGCACTGGCTCATCTTTCACGTCGAGGATCGACTCACACCTCGATTGCACGTGGGACAGCCCTGGGGGAAAGCCTCGAGGGAAAGCCTCGAGGGAAAACCACAGATCCTTTGATCCACGCGACGGGAAGCATGACATTGCTGCTACGGCCTGGAAGGAAAGCGCACGTGCATGCCCCCACTCGAGACGAGGCCTGATTCCCCTGGGGAGACTCCAGAAGTACCCAAAGATCCATGTCAGCCCCTGAGAGGAATCCTCAGTTCCGGCCCTGACTCCACACAAGGTTTTTGGCCCCGGTATCGACGGGAGAGGGTTCCCGAGAGGCCCCCTAGCACCTCGCATGGGGACTGGCCTCTCCTGAGGCCACCATGGCGGGTCCCTGAGGTCCCCGTCGTAACTCGAGAACACCTGCCGCAACTCGAGAAAATCCAGGAAGTTCTCCCTTCCAGGCGAGATGAGGCCTATTTCCGATGAGGCGTCTGGAGACTAATGACACCTAACCTCTGGAACTTCGAAAGGGTCTTTCACACCCTTGCTGCAACTCAAGAAGTTCACCGCCATACCCGTCTCCACTCGAGAGGAAGCACGATGGTCCCGCCCACATCCAGAGGAGCCCCGTTTCCCCCTCGGAGCTCGAGATGAGGGCTCCTTTCCCTGCTTTCAACGGGAAAGAATTCCCGGCGTTCCCGTCGCATCTCAAGAGGAGGCACTCTCAACAGGAAAGGCGAGAGGAACTCCATGGTCGTACCACCATTCCAAGAGTCCCCCAGATGTCTCAGTCCATTCCAGAGGAACCTCTTTGCCCTGCACTGGCTCATCTTTCACGCCGAGGATCGACTCACACCACGGCGGCACGTGGGACAGCCCTGTGGGAAAGCCTCGAGGGAAAGCCTCGAGGGAAAACCACAGATCCTTTGATCCACGCGACGGGAAGCGTGACATTGCTGCTACAGCCTGGAAGGAAAGCGCACGTGCATGCCCCCACTCGAGACGAGGCCTGATTCCCCTGGGGAGACTCCAGAAGTACCCAAAGATCCATGTCAGCCCTTGAGATGAATCCTCGGTTCCGGCCCTGACTCCACACAAGGTTTTTGGCCCCGGTATCGACGGGAGAGGAATCCCGAGAGGCCCCCTAGCACCTCGCATGGGGACTGGCCTCTCCTGAGGCCACCAGGGCGGGTCCCTGAGGTCCCCGTCGTAACTCGAGAACACCTGCCACAACTCGAGAAAATCCAGGAAGTTCTCCCTTCCAGGCGAGATGAGGCCTATTTCCGATGAGGCGTCTGGAGACTAATGACACCTAACCTCTGGAACTTCGAAAGGGTCTTTCACACCCTTGCTGCAACTCAAGAAGTTCACCGCCATACCCGTCTCCACTCGAGAGGAAGCACGGTGGTCCCGCCCACATCCAGAGGATCCCCGTTTCCCCCTCGGAGCTCCAGATGAGGGATCCTTTCCCTGCTTTCAACGGGAAAAAATTCCCGGCGTTCCCGTCGCATCTCAAGAGGAGGCACTCTCAACAGGAAAGGCGAGAGGAACTCCATGGTCGTACCACCATTCCAAGAGTCCCCCAGATGTCTCAGTCCATTCCAGAGGAACCTCTTTGCCCTGCACTGGCTCATCTTTCACGCCGGGGATCGACTCACACCACGGTGGCACGTGGGACAGCCCTGTGGGAAAGCCTCGAGGGAAAGCCTCGAGGGAAAACCACAGATCCTTTGATCCACGCCACGGGAAGCGTGACATTGCTGCTACAGCCTGGAAGGAAAGCGCACGTGCATGCCCCCACTCGAGACGAGGCCTGACTCCCCTGGGGAGACTCCAGAAGTACCCAAAGATCCATGTCAGCCCTTGAGAGGAATCCTCGGTTCCGGCCCTGACTCCACACAGGTTTTTGGCCCCGGTATCGACGGGAGAGGAATCCCGAGAGGCCCCCTAGCAACTCGCATGGGGACTGGCCTCTCCTGACGCCACCAGGGCGGGTCCCTGAAGTCCCCGTCGTGACTCGAGAACACCTTCCGCAACTCGAGAAAATCCAGGAAGTTCTCCCTTCCAGGCGAGATGAGGCCTATTTCCGATGAGGCGTCTGGAGACTAATGACACCTAACCTCTGGAACTTCGAAAGGGTCTTTCACACCCTTGCTGCAACTCAAGAAGTTCACCGCCATACCCGTCTCCACTCCAGAGGAAGCACGGTGGTCCCGCCCACATCCAGAGGATCCCCGTTTCCCTCTCGGAGCTCCAGATGAGGGATCCTTTCCCTGCTTTCAACGGGAAAAAATTCCCGGCGATCCCGTCGCATCTTAAGAGGAGGCACTCTCAACAGGAAAGGCGAGAGGAACTCCATGGTCGTACCACCATTCCAAGAGTCCCCCAGATGTCTCAGTCCATTCCAGAGGAACCTCTTTGCCCTGCACTGGCTCATCTTTCACGCCGAGGATCGACTCACACCACGGTGGCACGTGGGACAGCCCTGTGGGAAAGCCTCGAAGGAAAGCCTCGAGGGAAAACCACAGATCCTTTGATCCATGCGACGGGAAGCGTGACATTGCTGCTACAGCCTGGAAGGAAAGCGCACGTGCATGCCCCCACTCGAGACGAGGCCTGACTCCCCTGGGGAGACTCCAGAAGTACCCAAAGATCCATGTCAGCCCCTGAGAGGAATCCTCGGTTCCGGCCCTGACTCCACACAGGTTTTTGGCCCCGGTATCGACGGGAGAGGAATCCCGAGAGGCCCCCTAGCACCTCGCATGGGGACTGGCCTCTCCTGACGCCACCAGGGCGGGTCCCTGAGGTCCCCGTCCTAACTCGAGAACACCTGCCGCAACTCGAGAAAATCCAGGAAGTTCTCCCTTCCAGGCGAGATGAGGCCTATTTCCGATGAGGCGTCTGGAGACTAATGACACCTAACCTCTGGAACTTCGAAAGGGTCTTTCACACCCTTGCTGCAACTCAAGAAGTTCACCGCCATACCCGTCTCCACTCGAGAGGAAGCACGATGGTCCCGCCCACATCCAGAGGAGCCCCGTTTCCCCCTCGGAGCTCGAGATGAGGGCTCCTTTCCCTGCTTTCAACGGGAAAGTATTCCCGGCGTTCCCGTCGCATCTCAAGAGGAGGCACTCTCAACAGGAAAGGCGAGAGGAACTCCATGGTCGTACCACCATTCCAAGAGTCCCCCAGATGTCTCAGTCCATTCCACAGGAACCTCTTTGCCCTGCACTGGCTCATCGTTCACGCCGAGGATTGACTCACACCACGGTGGCACGTGGGACAGCCCTGTGGGAAAGCCTCGAGGGAAAGCCTCGAGGGAAAACCACAGATCCTTTGATCCACGCGACGGGAAGCGTGACATTGCTGCTACAGCCTGGAAGGAAAGCGCACGTGCATGCCCCCACTCGAGACGAGGCCTGACTCCCCTGGGGAGACTCCAGAAGTACCCAAAGATCCATGTCAGCCCCTGAGAGGAATCCTCGGTTCCGGCCCTGACTCCACACAAGGTTTTTGGCCCCGGTATCGACGGGAGAGGAATCCCGAAAGGCCCCCTAGCACCTCGCATGGGGACTGGCCTCTCCTGAGGCCACCAGGACGGGTCCCTGAGGTCCCCGTCGTAACTCGAGAACACCTGCCGCAACTCGAGAAAATCCAGGAAGTTCTCCCTTCCAGGCGAGATGAGGCCTATTTCCGATGAGGCGTCCGGAGACTAATGACACCTAAGCTCTGGAACTTCGAAAGGGTCTTTCACACCCTTGCTGCAACTCAAGAAGTTCACCGCCATACCCGTCTCCACTCGAGAGGAAGCACGATGGTCCCGCCCACAACCAGAGGAATCCCGTTTCCCCTTGGTAGCTCGAGATGAGGGATCCTTTCCCTGCTTTCAATGGGAAAGAATTCCCTGTGTTCCCGTCGCATCTCAACAGGAGGCACTCTCAACAGGAAAGGCGAAAGGAACTCCATGGTCGTACCACCATTCCAAGAGTCCCCCAGATGTCTCAGTCCATTCCAGAGGAACCTCTTTGCCCTGCACTGGCTCATCTTTCAAGCCGAGGATCGACTCACACCACGGTGGCACGTGGGACAGCCCTGTGGGAAAGCCTCGAGGGAAAGCCTCGAGGAAAAACCACAAATCCTATGATCCATGCGACGGGAAGCGTGACATTGCTGCTACAGCCTGGAAGGAAAGCGGAAGTGCATGCCCCCACTCGAGACGAGGCCTGACTTCCCTGGGGAGACTCCAGAAGTACCCAAAGATCTATGTCAGCCCCTGAGAGGAATCCTCGGTTCCGGCCCTGAATCCACACGAGTTTTTTGGCCCCGGTATGGACGGGAGATTAATATCGAGAGGCCCACTAACAACTAGCATGGGGACTGGCTTTTCCTGAGGCCACCAGTGAGGGTCCCTGAGGTCCCCGTCGTAACTCGAGAACACCTGCCGCAACTCGAGAAAATCCACGAAGTTATCCCTTCCAGGCGAGATGAGGCCTATTTCCGATGAGGCGTCTGGAGACTGACACCTAAACTCTGAAACTTCGAAAGGGTCTTTTACACCCTTGCTGCAACTCAAGAAGTTCACCGCCATACCCGTCTCCACTCGAGAGGAAGCACGATGGTCCCGCCCACATCCCGAGGAGCCCCGTTTCCCCCTCCTAGCTCGAGATGAGGGATCCTTTCCCTGCTTTCAACAGGAAAGAATTCCCGGCGATCCCGTCGCATCTCAAGAGGAGGCACTCTCAACAGGAAAGGCGAGAGGAACTCCATGGTCGTACCACCATTCCAAGAGTCCCCCAGATGTCTCAGTCCATTTCAGAGGAACCTCTTTGCCCTGCACTGGCTCATCTTTCACGCCGAGGATCGACTCACACCACGGTGGCACGTGGGACAGCCCTGTGGGAAAGCCTCGAGGGAAAGCCTCGAGGGAAAACCACAGATCCTTTGATCCACGTGACGGGAAGCCTGACATTGCTGCTACAGCCTGGAAGGATAGCGCACGTGCATGGCCCGACTCGAGACGAGGCCTGACTCCCCTGGGTAGACTCCAGAAGTACCCACAGATCCATGTCAGGCCCTGAGAGGAATCCTCGGTTCCGGCCCTGACTCCACACAAGGTTTTGGCCCCGGTATCGACGGGAGAGGAATCCCGAAAGGCCCCCTAGCACCTCGCATGGGGACTGGCCTCTCCTGAGGCCACCAGGGCGGGTCCCTGAGGTCCCCGTCGTAACTCGAGAACACCTGCCGCAACTGGAGAAAATCCAGGAAGTTCTCCCTTCCAGGCGAGATGACGCCTATTTCCGATGAGGCGTCTGGAGACTAATGACACCTAACCTCTGGAACTTCGAAAGGGTCTTTCACACCCTTGCTGCAACTCAGGAATTTCACCGCCATACCCGTCTCCACTGGAGAGGAAGCACGATGGTCCCGCCCACAACCAGAGGAGCCCCGTTTTCCCCTCGTAGCTCGAGATGAGGGATCCTTTCCCTGCTTTCAACGGGAAAGAATTCCCGGAGTTCCCGTCGCATCTTAAGAGTAGGCACACTCAACAGGAAAGGCGAGAGGAACTCCATGGTCCTACCACCATTCCAAGAGTCCCCCAGATGTCTCAATCCATTCCAGAGGAACCTCTTTACCCTGCACTGGCTCATCTTTCACGCCGAGGATCGACTCACACCACGGTGGCACGTGGGACAGCCCTGTGGGAAAGCCTCGAGGGAAAGCCTCGAGGGAAAACCACAGATCCTTTGATCCATGCGACGGGAAGCGTGACATTGCTGCTACAGCCTGGAAGGAAAGCGCACGTGCATGCCCCCACTCGAGATTAGGCCTGACTTCCCTGGGGAGACTCCAGAAGTACCCACAGATCCATGTCAGCCCCTGAGAAGAATCCTCGGTTCCGGCCCTGACTCCACACAAGGTTTTTGGCCCCGGTATCGACGGGAGAGGAATCCCGAGAGGACCCCTAGCAACTCGCATGGGGACTGGCCTTTCCTGAGGCCACAAGGGCGTGTCCCTGAGGTCCCCGTCGTAACTCGAGAACACCTGCCGCAACTCGAGAAAATCCAGGAAGTTCTCCCTTCCAGGCGAGATGAGGCCTATTTCCGATGAGGCGTCTGGAGACTAATGACACCTAACCTCTGGAACTTCGAAAGGGTCTTTCACACCCTTGCTGCAACTCAAGAAGTTCACCGCCATACCCGTCTCCACTCGAGAGGAAGTACGATGATCCCGCCCACATCCAGAGGAACCCCGTTTCCCCTTGGTAGCTCGAGATGAGGGATCCTTTCCCTGCTTTCAATGGGAAAGAATTCCCTGTGTTCCCGTCGCATCTCAACAGGAGGCACTCTCAACAGGAAAGGCGAGAGGAACTCCATGGTCGTACCACCATTCCAAGAGTCCCCCAGATGTCTCAGTCCATTCCAGAGGAACCTCTTTGCCCTGCACTGGCTCATCTTTCAAGCCGAGGATCGACTCACACCACGTTGGCACGTGGGACAGCCCTGTGGGAAAGCCTCCAGGGAAAGCCTCGAGGAAAAACCACAAATCCTATGATCCATGCGACGGGAAGCGTGACATTGCTGCTACAGCCTGGAAGGAAAGCGGAAGTGCATGCCCCCACTGGAGACGAGGCCTACTTCCCTGGGGAGACTCCAGAAGTACCCAAAGATCTATGTCAGCCCCTAAGAGGAATCCTCGGTTCCGGCCCTGAATCCACACAAGTTTTTTGGCCCCGGTATGGACGGGAGATTAATATCGAGAGGCCCACTAACAACTCGCATGGGGTCTGGCTTTTCCTGAGGCCACCAGTGAGGGTCCCTGAGGTCCCCGTCGTAACTCGAGAACACCTGCCGCAACTCGAGAAAATACACGAAGTTATCCCTTCCAGGCGAGATGAGGCCTATTTCCGATGAGGCGTCTGGAGACTGACACCTAACCTCTGAAACTTCGAAAGGGTCTTTCACACCCTTGCTGCAACTCAAGAAGTTCACCGCCATACCCGTCTCCACTCGAGAGGAAGCACGATGGTCCCGCCCACAACCAGAGGAGCCCCGTTTTCCCCTCGTAGCTCGAAATGAGGGATCCTTTCCCTGCTTTCAACGGGAAAGAATTCCCGGCATTCCCGTCGCATCTTAAGAGGAGGCACACTCAACAGGAAAGGCGAGAGGAACTCCATGGTCCTACCACCATTCCAAGAGTCCCCCAGATGTCTCAGTCCATTCCAGAGGAACCTCTTTACCCTGCACTGGCTCATCTTTCACGCCGAGGATCGACTCACACCACGGTGGCACGTGGGACAGCCCTGTGGGAAAGCCTCGAGGGAAAGCCTCGAGGGAAAACCACAGATCCTTTGATCCATGCGACGGGAAGCGTGACATTGCTGCTACAGCCTGGAAGGAAAGCGCACGTGCATGCCCCCACTCGAGATTAGGCCTGACTTCCCTGGGGAGACTCCAGAAGTACCCACAGATCCATGTCAGCCCCTGAGAAGAATCCTCGGTTCCGGCCCTGACTCCACACAAGGTTTTTGGCCCCGGTATCGACGGGAGAGGAATCCCGAGAGGACCCCTAGCAACTCGCATGGGGACTGGCCTATCCTGAGGCCACAAAGGCGGGTCCCTGAGGTCCCCGTCGTAACTCGAGAACACCTGCCGCAACTCGAGAAAATCCAGGAAGTTCTCCCTTCCAGGCGAGATGAGGCCTATTTCCGATGAGGCGTCTGGAGACTAATGACACCTAACCTCTGGAACTTCGAAAGGGTCTTTCACACCCTTGCTGCAACTCAAGAAGTTCACCGCCATACCCGTCTCCACTCGAGAGGAAGCACGATGGTCCCGCCCACATCCAGAGGAGACCCGTTTCCCCCTCGTAGCTCGAGATGAGGGATCCTTTCCCTGCTTTCAACGGGAAAGAATTAACGGCGTTCCCGTCGCATCTCAAGAGAAGACACTCTCAACAGGAAAGGCTAGAGGAAAGCCATGGTCCTACCACCATTCCAAGAGTCCCCCAGATGTCTCAGTCCATTCCAGAGGAACCTGTTTACCCTGCACTGGTTCATCTTTCACGCCGAGGATCGACTCACACCACGGTGGCACGTGGGACAGCCCTGTGGGAAAGCCTCGAGGGAAAGCCTCGAGGGAAAACCACAGATCCTTTGATCCATGCGACGGGAAGCGTGACATTGCTGCTACAGCCTGGAAGGAAAGCGCACGTGCATGCCCCCACTCGAGATTAGGCCTGACTTCCCTGGGGAGACTCCAGAAGTACCCACAGATCCATGTCAGCCCCTGAGAAGAATCCTCGGTTCCGGCCCTGACTCCACACAAGGTTTTTGGCCCCGGTATCGACGGGAGAGGAATCCCGAGAGGACCCCTAGCAACTCGCATGGGGACTGGCCTATCCTGAGGCCACAAAGGCGGGTCCCTGAGGTCCCCGTCGTAACTCGAGAACACCTGCCGCAACTCGAGAAAATCCAGGAAGTTCTCCCTTCCAGGCGAGATGAGGCCTATTTCCGATGAGGCGTCTGGAGACTAATGACACCTAACCTCTGGAACTTCGAAAGGGTCTTTCACACCCTTGCTGCAACTCAAGAAGTTCACCGCCATACCCGTCTCCACTCGAGAGGAAGTACGATGATCCCGCCCACATCCAGAGGAACCCCGTTTCCCCTTGGTAGCTCGAGATGCGGGATCCTTTCCCTGCTTTCAATGGGAAAGAATTCCCTGTGTTCCCGTCGCATCTCAACAGGAGGCACTCTCAACAGGAAAGGCGAGAGGAACTCCATGGTCGTACCACCATTCCAAGAGTCCCCCAGATGTCTCAGTCCATTCCAGAGGAAACTCTTTGCCCTGCACTGGCTCATCTTTCAAGCCGAGGATCGACTCACACCACGTTGGCACGTGGGACAGCCCTGTGGGAAAGCCTCGAGGGAAAGCCTCGAGGAAAAACCACAAATCCTATGATCCATGCGACGGGAAGCGTGACATTGCTGCTACAGCCTGGAAGGAAAGCGCACGTGCATGCCCCCACTCGAGATTAGGCCTGACTTCCCTGGGGAGACTCCAGAAGTACCCACAGATCCATGTCAGCCCCTGAGAAGAATCCTCGGTTCCGGCCCTGACTCCACACAAGGTTTTTGGCCCCGGTATCGACGGGAGAGGAATCCCGAGAGGACCCCAAGCAACTCGCATGGGGACTGGCCTATCCTGAGGCCACAAGGGCGGGTCCCTGAGGTCCCCGTCGTAACTCGAGAACACCTGCCGCAACTCGAGAAAATGCAGGAAGTTGTCCCTTCCAGGCGAGATGAGGCCTTTTTCCGATGAGGCGTCTGGAGACTAATGACACCTAACCTCTGGAACTTCGAAAGGGTCTTTCACACCCTTGATGCAACTCAAGAAGTTCACCGCCATACCCGTCTCCACTCGAGAGGAAGTACGATGATCCCGCCCACATCCAGAGGAACCCCGTTTCCCCTTGGTAGCTCGAGATGAGGGATCCTTTCCCTGCTTTCAATGGGAAAGAATTCCCTGTGTTCCCGTCGCATCTCAACAGGAGGCACTCTCAACAGGAAAGGCGAGAGGAACTCCATGGTCGTACCACCATTCCAAGAGTCCCCCAGATGTCTCAGTCCATTCCAGAGGAACCTCTTTGCCCTGCACTGGCTCATCTTTCAAGCCGAGGATCGACTCACACCACGTTGGCACGTGGGACAGCCCTGTGGGAAAGCCTCCAGGGAAAGCCTCGAGGAAAAACCACAAATCCTATGATCCATGCGACGGGAAGCGTGACATTGCTGCTACAGCCTGGAAGGAAAGCGGAAGTGCATGCCCCCACTGGAGACGAGGCCTACTTCCCTGGGGAGACTCCAGAAGTACCCAAAGATCTATGTCAGCCCCTAAGAGGAATCCTCGGTTCCGGCCCTGAATCCACACAAGTTTTTTGGCCCCGGTATGGACGGGAGATTAATATCGAGAGGCCCACTAACAACTCGCATGGGGTCTGGCTTTTCCTGAGGCCACCAGTGAGGGTCCCTGAGGTCCCCATCGTAACTCGAGAACACCTGCCGCAACTCGAGAAAATACACGAAGTTATCCCTTCCAGGCGAGATGAGGCCTATTTCCGATGAGGCGTCTGGAGACTGACACCTAACCTCTGAAACTTCGAAAGGGTCTTTCACACCCTTGCTGCAACTCAAGAAGTTCACCGCCATACCCGTCTCCACTCGAGAGGAAGCATGATGGTCCCGCCCACAACCAGAGGAGCCCCGTTTTCCCCTCGTAGCTCGAAATGAGGGATCCTTTCCCTGCTTTCAACGGGAAAGAATTCCCGGCATTCCCGTCGCATCTTAAGAGGAGGCACACTCAACAGGAAAGGCGAGAGGAACTCCATGGTCCTACCACCATTCCAAGAGTCCCCCAGATGTCTCAGTCCATTCCAGAGGAACCTCTTTACCCTGCACTGGCTCATCTTTCACGCCGAGGATCGACTCACACCACGGTGGCACGTGGGACAGCCCTGTGGGAAAGCCTCGAGGGAAAGCCTCGAGGGAAAACCACAGATCCTTTGATCCATGCGACGGGAAGCGTGACATTGCTGCTACAGCCTGGAAGGAAAGCGCACGTGCATGCCCCCACTCGAGATTAGGCCTGACTTCCCTGGGGAGACTCCAGAAGTACCCACAGATCCATGTCAGCCCCTGAGAAGAATCCTCGGTTCCGGCCCTGACTCCACACAAGGTTTTTGGCCCCGGTATCGACGGGAGAGGAATCCCGAGAGGACCCCTAGCAACTCGCATGGGAACTGGCCTATCCTGAGGCCACAAAGGCGGGTCCCTGAGGTCCCCGTCGTAACTCGAGAACACCTGCCGCAACTCGAGAAAATTCTGGAAGTTCTCCCTTCCAGGCGAGATGAGGCCTATTTCCGATGAGGCGTCTGGAGACTAATGACACCTAACCTCTGGAACTTCGAAAGGGTCTTTCACACCCTTGCTGCAACTCAAGAAGTTCACCGCCATACCCGTCTCCACTCGAGAGGAAGCACGATGGTCCCGCCCACATCCAGAGGAGACCCGTTTCCCCCTCGTAGCTCGAGATGAGGGATCCTTTCCCTGCTTTCAACGGGAAAGAATTAACGGCGTTCCCGTCGCATCTCAAGAGAAGACACTCTCAACAGGAAAGGCTAGAGGAAAGCCATGGTCCTACCACCATTCCAAGAGTCCCCCAGATGTCTCAGTCCATTCCAGAGGAACCTCTTTACCCTGCACTGGCTCATCTTTCACGCCGAGGATCGACTCACACCACGGTGGCACGTGGGACAGCCCTGTGGGAAAGCCTCGAGGGAAAGCCTCGAGGGAAAACCACAGATCCTTTGATCCATGCGACGGGAAGCGTGACATTGCTGCTACAGCCTGGAAGGAAAGCGCACGTGCATGCCCCCACTCGAGATTAGGCCTGACTTCCCTGGGGAGACTCCAGAAGTACCCACAGATCCATGTCAGCCCCTGAGAAGAATCCTCGGTTCCGGCCCTGACTCCACACAAGGTTTTTGGCCCCGGTATCGACGGGAGAGGAATCCCGAGAGGACCCCTAGCAACTCGCATGGGGACTGGCCTATCCTGAGGCCACAAAGGCGGGTCCCTGAGGTCCCCGTCGTAACTCGAGAACACCTGCCGCAACTCGAGAAAATCCAGGAAGTTCTCCCTTCCAGGCGAGATGAGGCCTATTTCCGATGAGGCGTCTGGAGACTAATGACACCTAACCTCTGGAACTTCGAAAGGATCTTTCACACCCTTGATGCAACTCAAGAAGTTCACCGCCATACCCGTCTCCACTCGAGAGGAAGTACGATGATCCCGCCCACATCCAGAGGAACCCCGTTTCCCCTTGGTAGCTCGAGATGCGGGATCCTTTCCCTGCTTTCAATGGGAAAGAATTCCCTGTGTTCCCGTCGCATCTCAACAGGAGGCACTCTCAACAGGAAAGGCGAGAGGAACTCCATGGTCGTACCACCATTCCAAGAGTCCCCCAGATGTCTCAGTCCATTCCAGAGGAAACTCTTTGCCCTGCACTGGCTCATCTTTCAAGCCGAGGATCGACTCACACCACGTTGGCACGTGGGACAGCCCTGTGGGAAAGCCACAAGGGAGAGCCTCGAGGGAAACCACAGATCATTTGATCTAAGCCTCGGGAAGAGTGACATTGCTGCTACAGCCTGGAAGGAAAGCGCACGTGCATGCCCCCACTCGAGACGAGGCCTGACTCCCCTGGGGAGACTCCAGAAGTACCCAAAGATCCATGTCAGCCCCTGAGAGGAATCCTCGTTTCCGGCCCTGACTCCACACAAGGTTTTTGGCCCCGTTATCGAGGGGAGAGGAATTAAGAGAGGACCCCTAGCAACTCGCATGGGGACTGGCCTCTCCTGAGGCCACCAGGGCGGGTCCCTGAGGTCCCCGTCGTAACTCGAGAACACCTGCCGCAACTCGAGAAAATCCAGGAAGTTCTCCCTTCCAGGCGAGATGAGGCCTATTTCCGATGAGGCGTCTGGAGACTAATGACACCTAACCTCTGGAACTTCGAAAGGGTCTTTCACACCCTTGCTGCAACTCAAGAAGTTCACCGCCATACCCGTCTCCACTCGAGAGGAAGCACGATGGTCCCGCCCACATCCAGAGGAGACCCGTTTCCCCCTCGTAGCTCGAGATGAGGGATCCTTTCCCTGCTTTCAACGGGAAAGAATTAACGGCGTTCCCGTCGCATCTCAAGAGAAGACACTCTCAACAGGAAAGGCTAGAGGAAAGCCATGGTCGTGCCACCATTCCAAGAGTCCCCCAGATGTCACAGTCCATTCCAGAGGAACCTCTTTGCCCTGCACTGGCTCATCTTTCACGCCGAGGATCGACTGACACCACGGTGGCACGTGGGACAGTCCTGTGGGAAAGCTTCGAGGGAAAGCCTCGAGGGAAACCACAGATCCTTTGATCTACGCCACGGGAAGCGTGACATTGGTGCTACAGCCTGGAAGGAAAGCGCACGTGCATGCCCCCACTCGAGACGAGGCCTGACTCCCCTGGGGAGACTCCAGAATTACCCAAAGATCCATGTCAGCCCCTGAGAGGAATCCTCGTTTCCGGCCCTGACTCCACACAAGGTTTTTGGCCCTGGTATCGACGGGAGAGGAATCCCGAGAGGCCCCCTAGCAACTCGCATGGGGACTGGCCTCTCCTGAGGCCACCAGGGCGGGTCCCTGAGGTCCCCGTCGTAACTCGAGAACACCTGCCGCAACTCGAGAAAATCCAGGAAGTTCTCCCTTCCAGGCGAGATGAGGCCTATTTCCGATGAGGTGTCTGGATACTAATGACACCTAACCTCTGGAACTTCGAAAGGGTCTTTCACACCCTTGCTGCAACTCAAGAAGTTCACCGCAATACCCGTCTCCACTCGAGAGGAAGCACGATGGTCGCGCCCACATCCAGAGGAGCCCCGTTTCGCCCTCGTAGCTCGAGATGAGGGATCCTTTCCCTGCTTTCAACTGGAAAGAATTCCCGGCTTTCCCGTCGCATCCTAAGAGGAGGCACTCTCAACAGGAAAGGCGAGAGGAACTCCATGGTCGTACCACCATTCCAAGAGTCCCCCAGATGTCTCAGTCCATTCCCGAGGAACCTCTTTGCCCTGCACTGGCTCATTTTTCACTCCGAGGATCGACGCACACCACGGTTGCACGTGGGACAGCCCTGTGGGAAAGCCTCGAGGGAAAGCCTCGAGGGAAAACCATAGATCCTTTGATCCATGCGACGGGAAGCGTGACATTGCTGCTACAGCCTGGAAGGAAAGCGCACGTGCATGCCCCCACTCGAGACGAGGCCTGACTTCCCTGGGGAGACTCCAGAAGTACCCAAAGATCCATGTCAGCCCCTGAGAGGAATCCTCGGTTCCGGCCCTGACTCCACTCAAGGTTTTTGTCCCCGGTATCGACGGGAGAGGAATCCCGAGAGGCCCCCTCGCAACTCGCATGGGGACTGGCCTCTCCTGAGGCCACCAGGGCGGGTCCCTGAGGTCCCCGGCGTAACTCGAGAACACCTGCCGCAACTCGAGAAAATCCAGGAAGTTCACCCTTCCAGGCGAGATGAGGCCTATTTCCGATGAGGCGTCTGGAGACTAATGAAACCTAACCTCTGGAACTTCGAAAGGGTCTTTCACAACCTTGCTGCAAATCAAGAAGTTCACCGCCATACCCGCTTCCACTCGAGAGGAAGCACGATGGTCCCGCCCACATCCAGAGGAGCCCCGTTTCCCCCTCGGAGCTCGAGATGAGGGATCCTTTCCCTGCTTTCAACGGGAAAGAATTCCTGGCGTTCCCGTCGCATCTCAAGAGGAGGCACTCTCAACAGGAAAGGCGAGAGGAACTCCATGGTCGTACCACCATTCCAAGAGTCCCCCAGATGTCTCAGTCCATTCCAGAGGAAACTCTTTGCCCTGCACTGGCTCATCTTTCACTCCGAGGATCGACGCACACCACGGTTGCACGTGGGACAGCCCTGTGGGAAAGCCTCGAGGGAAAACCACAGATCCTTTGATCCACGCCACGGGAAGCGTGACATTGCTGCTACAGCCTGGAAGGAAAGCGCACGTTCATGCCCCCACTCGAGACGAGGCCTGACTCCCCTGGGGAGACTCCAGAAGTACCCAAGGATCCATGTCAGCCCCTGAGAGGAATCCTCGGTTCCGGCCCTGACTCCACACAAGGTTTTTGGCCCCGGTATGGACGGGAGAGGAATCCCGAGAGGCCCCCTAGCAACTCGCATGGGGACTGGCCTCTCCTGAGGCCACCAGGGCGGGTCCCTGAGGTCCCCGTCGTAACTCGAGAACACCTGCCGCAACTCGAGAAAATCCAGGAAGTTCTCCCTTCCAGGCGAGAGGAGGCCTATTTCCGATGAGGCGTCTGGAGACTAATGACACCTAACCTCTGGAACTTCGAAAGGGTCTTTCACACCCTTGCTGCAACTCAAGAAGTTCACCGCCATACCCGTCTCCACTCGAGAGGAAGCACGGTGGTCCCGCCCACATCCAGAGGATCCCCGTTTCCCCCTCGGAGCTCCAGATGAGGGATCCTTTCCCTGCTTTCAACGGGAAAAAATTCCCGGCGTTCCCGTCGCATCTCAAGAGGAGGCACTCTCAACAGGAAAGGCGAGAGGAACTCCATGGTCGTACCACCATTCCAAGAGTCCCCCAGATGTCTCAGTCCATTCCAGAGGAACCTCTTTGCCCTGCACTGGCTCATCTTTCACGCCGAGGATCGACTCACACCACGGTCGCACGTGGGACAGCCCTGTGGGAAAGCCTCGAGGGAAAGCCTCGAGGGAAAACCACAGATCCTTTGATCCACGCGACGGGAAGCGTGACATAGCAGCTACAGCCTGGAAGGAAAGCGCACGTGCATGCCCCCACTCGAGACGAGGCCTGATTCCCCTGGGGAGACTCCAGAAGAACCCAAAGATCCATGTCAGCCCTTGAGAGGAATCCTCGGTTCCGGCCCTGACTCCACACAAGGTTTTTGGCCCCGGTATCGATGGGAGAGGAATCCCGAGAGGCCCCCTAGCACCTCGCATGGGGACTGGCCTCTCCTGAGGCCACCAGGGCGGGTCCCTGAGGTCCCCGTCGTAACTCGAGAACACCTGCCGCAACTCGAGAAAATCCAGGAAGTTCTCCCTTCCAGGCGAGATGAGGCCTATTTCCGATGAGGCGTCTGGAGACTAATGACACCTAACCTCTGGAACTTCGAAAGGGTCTTTCACACCCTTGCTGCAACTCAAGAAGTTCACCGCCATACCCGTCTCCACTCGAGAGGAAGCACGGTGGTCCCGCCCACATCCAGAGGATACCCGTTTCCCCCTCGGAGCTCCAGATGAGGGATCCTTTCCCTGCTTTCAACGGGAAAAAATTCCCGGCGTTCCCGTCGCATCTCAAGAGGAGGCACTCTCAACAGGAAAGGCGAGAGGAACTCCATGGTCCTACCACCATTCCAAGAGTCCCCCAGATGTCTCAGTCCATTCCAGAGGAATCTCTTTACCCTGCACTGGCTCATCTTTCACGCCGAGGATCGACTCACACCACGGTGGCACGTGGGACAGCCCTGTGGGAAAGCCTCGAGGGAAAGCCTCGAGGGAAAACCACAGATCCTTTGATCCATGCGACGGGAAGCGTGACATTGCTGCTACAGCCTGGAAGGAAAGCGCACGTGCATGCCCCCACTCGAGATTAGGCCTGACTTCCCTGGGGAGACTCCAGAAGTACCCACAGATCCATGTCAGCCCCTGAGAAGAATCCTCGGTTCCGGCCCTGACTCCACACAAGGTTTTTGGCCCCGGTATCGACGGGAGAGGAATCCCGAGAGGACCCCTAGCAACTCGCATGGGAACTGGCCTATCCTGAGGCCACAAAGGCGGGTCCCTGAGGTCCCCGTCGTAACTCGAGAACACCTGCCGCAACTCGAGAAAATTCTGGAAGTTCTCCCTTCCAGGCGAGATGAGGCCTATTTCCGATGAGGCGTCTGGAGACTAATGACACCTAACCTCTGGAACTTCGAAAGGGTCTTTCACACCCTTGCTGCAACTCAAGAAGTTCACCGCCATACCCGTCTCCACTCGAGAGGAAGCACGATGGTCCCGCCCACATCCAGAGGAGACCCGTTTCCCCCTCGTAGCTCGAGATGAGGGATCCTTTCCCTGCTTTCAACGGGAAAGAATTAACGGCGTTCCCGTCGCATCTCAAGAGAAGACACTCTCAACAGGAAAGGCTAGAGGAAAGCCATGGTCCTACCACCATTCCAAGAGTCCCCCAGATGTCTCAGTCCATTCCAGAGGAACCTCTTTACCCTGCACTGGCTCATCTTTCACGCCGAGGATCGACTCACACCACGGTGGCACGTGGGACAGCCCTGTGGGAAAGCCTCGAGGGAAAGCCTCGAGGGAAAACCACAGATCCTTTGATCCATGCGACGGGAAGCGTGACATTGCTGCTACAGCCTGGAAGGAAAGCGCACGTGCATGCCCCCACTCGAGATTAGGCCTGACTTCCCTGGGGAGACTCCAGAAGTACCCACAGATCCATGTCAGCCCCTGAGAAGAATCCTCGGTTCCGGCCCTGACTCCACACAAGGTTTTTGGCCCCGGTATCGACGGGAGAGGAATCCCGAGAGGACCCCTAGCAACTCGCATGGGGACTGGCCTATCCTGAGGCCACAAAGGCGGGTCCCTGAGGTCCCCGTCGTAACTCGAGAACACCTGCCGCAACTCGAGAAAATCCAGGAAGTTCTCCCTTCCAGGCGAGATGAGGCCTATTTCCGATGAGGCGTCTGGAGACTAATGACACCTAACCTCTGGAACTTCGAAAGGATCTTTCACACCCTTGATGCAACTCAAGAAGTTCACCGCCATACCCGTCTCCACTCGAGAGGAAGTACGATGATCCCGCCCACATCCAGAGGAACCCCGTTTCCCCTTGGTAGCTCGAGATGCGGGATCCTTTCCCTGCTTTCAATGGGAAAGAATTCCCTGTGTTCCCGTCGCATCTCAACAGGAGGCACTCTCAACAGGAAAGGCGAGAGGAACTCCATGGTCGTACCACCATTCCAAGAGTCCCCCAGATGTCTCAGTCCATTCCAGAGGAAACTCTTTGCCCTGCACTGGCTCATCTTTCAAGCCGAGGATCGACTCACACCACGTTGGCACGTGGGACAGCCCTGTGGGAAAGCCACAAGGGAGAGCCTCGAGGGAAACCACAGATCATTTGATCTAAGCCTCGGGAAGAGTGACATTGCTGCTACAGCCTGGAAGGAAAGCGCACGTGCATGCCCCCACTCGAGACGAGGCCTGACTCCCCTGGGGAGACTCCAGAAGTACCCAAAGATCCATGTCAGCCCCTGAGAGGAATCCTCGTTTCCGGCCCTGACTCCACACAAGGTTTTTGGCCCCGTTATCGAGGGGAGAGGAATTAAGAGAGGACCCCTAGCAACTCGCATGGGGACTGGCCTCTCCTGAGGCCACCAGGGCGGGTCCCTGAGGTCCCCGTCGTAACTCGAGAACACCTGCCGCAACTCGAGAAAATCCAGGAAGTTCTCCCTTCCAGGCGAGATGAGGCCTATTTCCGATGAGGCGTCTGGAGACTAATGACACCTAACCTCTGGAACTTCGAAAGGGTCTTTCACACCCTTGCTGCAACTCAAGAAGTTCACCGCCATACCCGTCTCCACTCGAGAGGAAGCACGATGGTCCCGCCCACATCCAGAGGAGACCCGTTTCCCCCTCGTAGCTCGAGATGAGGGATCCTTTCCCTGCTTTCAACGGGAAAGAATTAACGGCGTTCCCGTCGCATCTCAAGAGAAGACACTCTCAACAGGAAAGGCTAGAGGAAAGCCATGGTCGTGCCACCATTCCAAGAGTCCCCCAGATGTCACAGTCCATTCCAGAGGAACCTCTTTGCCCTGCACTGGCTCATCTTTCACGCCGAGGATCGACTGACACCACGGTGGCACGTGGGACAGTCCTGTGGGAAAGCTTCGAGGGAAAGCCTCGAGGGAAACCACAGATCCTTTGATCTACGCCACGGGAAGCGTGACATTGGTGCTACAGCCTGGAAGGAAAGCGCACGTGCATGCCCCCACTCGAGACGAGGCCTGACTCCCCTGGGGAGACTCCAGAATTACCCAAAGATCCATGTCAGCCCCTGAGAGGAATCCTCGTTTCCGGCCCTGACTCCACACAAGGTTTTTGGCCCTGGTATCGACGGGAGAGGAATCCCGAGAGGCCCCCTAGCAACTCGCATGGGGACTGGCCTCTCCTGAGGCCACCAGGGCGGGTCCCTGAGGTCCCCGTCGTAACTCGAGAACACCTGCCGCAACTCGAGAAAATCCAGGAAGTTCTCCCTTCCAGGCGAGATGAGGCCTATTTCCGATGAGGTGTCTGGATACTAATGACACCTAACCTCTGGAACTTCGAAAGGGTCTTTCACACCCTTGCTGCAACTCAAGAAGTTCACCGCAATACCCGTCTCCACTCGAGAGGAAGCACGATGGTCGCGCCCACATCCAGAGGAGCCCCGTTTCGCCCTCGTAGCTCGAGATGAGGGATCCTTTCCCTGCTTTCAACTGGAAAGAATTCCCGGCTTTCCCGTCGCATCCTAAGAGGAGGCACTCTCAACAGGAAAGGCGAGAGGAACTCCATGGTCGTACCACCATTCCAAGAGTCCCCCAGATGTCTCAGTCCATTCCCGAGGAACCTCTTTGCCCTGCACTGGCTCATTTTTCACTCCGAGGATCGACGCACACCACGGTTGCACGTGGGACAGCCCTGTGGGAAAGCCTCGAGGGAAAGCCTCGAGGGAAAACCATAGATCCTTTGATCCATGCGACGGGAAGCGTGACATTGCTGCTACAGCCTGGAAGGAAAGCGCACGTGCATGCCCCCACTCGAGACGAGGCCTGACTTCCCTGGGGAGACTCCAGAAGTACCCAAAGATCCATGTCAGCCCCTGAGAGGAATCCTCGGTTCCGGCCCTGACTCCACTCAAGGTTTTTGTCCCCGGTATCGACGGGAGAGGAATCCCGAGAGGCCCCCTCGCAACTCGCATGGGGACTGGCCTCTCCTGAGGCCACCAGGGCGGGTCCCTGAGGTCCCCGGCGTAACTCGAGAACACCTGCCGCAACTCGAGAAAATCCAGGAAGTTCACCCTTCCAGGCGAGATGAGGCCTATTTCCGATGAGGCGTCTGGAGACTAATGAAACCTAACCTCTGGAACTTCGAAAGGGTCTTTCACAACCTTGCTGCAAATCAAGAAGTTCACCGCCATACCCGCTTCCACTCGAGAGGAAGCACGATGGTCCCGCCCACATCCAGAGGAGCCCCGTTTCCCCCTCGGAGCTCGAGATGAGGGATCCTTTCCCTGCTTTCAACGGGAAAGAATTCCTGGCGTTCCCGTCGCATCTCAAGAGGAGGCACTCTCAACAGGAAAGGCGAGAGGAACTCCATGGTCGTACCACCATTCCAAGAGTCCCCCAGATGTCTCAGTCCATTCCAGAGGAAACTCTTTGCCCTGCACTGGCTCATCTTTCACTCCGAGGATCGACGCACACCACGGTTGCACGTGGGACAGCCCTGTGGGAAAGCCTCGAGGGAAAACCACAGATCCTTTGATCCACGCCACGGGAAGCGTGACATTGCTGCTACAGCCTGGAAGGAAAGCGCACGTTCATGCCCCCACTCGAGACGAGGCCTGACTCCCCTGGGGAGACTCCAGAAGTACCCAAGGATCCATGTCAGCCCCTGAGAGGAATCCTCGGTTCCGGCCCTGACTCCACACAAGGTTTTTGGCCCCGGTATGGACGGGAGAGGAATCCCGAGAGGCCCCCTAGCAACTCGCATGGGGACTGGCCTCTCCTGAGGCCACCAGGGCGGGTCCCTGAGGTCCCCGTCGTAACTCGAGAACACCTGCCGCAACTCGAGAAAATCCAGGAAGTTCTCCCTTCCAGGCGAGAGGAGGCCTATTTCCGATGAGGCGTCTGGAGACTAATGACACCTAACCTCTGGAACTTCGAAAGGGTCTTTCACACCCTTGCTGCAACTCAAGAAGTTCACCGCCATACCCGTCTCCACTCGAGAGGAAGCACGGTGGTCCCGCCCACATCCAGAGGATCCCCGTTTCCCCCTCGGAGCTCCAGATGAGGGATCCTTTCCCTGCTTTCAACGGGAAAAAATTCCCGGCGTTCCCGTCGCATCTCAAGAGGAGGCACTCTCAACAGGAAAGGCGAGAGGAACTCCATGGTCGTACCACCATTCCAAGAGTCCCCCAGATGTCTCAGTCCATTCCAGAGGAACCTCTTTGCCCTGCACTGGCTCATCTTTCACGCCGAGGATCGACTCACACCACGGTCGCACGTGGGACAGCCCTGTGGGAAAGCCTCGAGGGAAAGCCTCGAGGGAAAACCACAGATCCTTTGATCCACGCGACGGGAAGCGTGACATAGCAGCTACAGCCTGGAAGGAAAGCGCACGTGCATGCCCCCACTCGAGACGAGGCCTGATTCCCCTGGGGAGACTCCAGAAGAACCCAAAGATCCATGTCAGCCCTTGAGAGGAATCCTCGGTTCCGGCCCTGACTCCACACAAGGTTTTTGGCCCCGGTATCGATGGGAGAGGAATCCCGAGAGGCCCCCTAGCACCTCGCATGGGGACTGGCCTCTCCTGAGGCCACCAGGGCGGGTCCCTGAGGTCCCCGTCGTAACTCGAGAACACCTGCCGCAACTCGAGAAAATCCAGGAAGTTCTCCCTTCCAGGCGAGATGAGGCCTATTTCCGATGAGGCGTCTGGAGACTAATGACACCTAACCTCTGGAACTTCGAAAGGGTCTTTCACACCCTTGCTGCAACTCAAGAAGTTCACCGCCATACCCGTCTCCACTCGAGAGGAAGCACGGTGGTCCCGCCCACATCCAGAGGATACCCGTTTCCCCCTCGGAGCTCCAGATGAGGGATCCTTTCCCTGCTTTCAACGGGAAAAAATTCCCGGCGTTCCCGTCGCATCTCAAGAGGAGGCACTCTCAACAGGAAAGGCGAGAGGAACTCCATGGTCGTACCACCATTCCAAGAGTCCCCCAGATGTCTCAGTCCATTCCAGAGGAACCTCTTTGCCCTGCACTGGCTCATCTTTCACGCCGAGGATCGACTCACACCACGGTGGCACGTGGGACAGCCCTGTGGGAAAGCCTCGAGGGAAAGCCTCGAGGGAAAACCACAGATCCTTTGATCCACGCCACGGGAAGCGTGACATTGCTGCTACAGCCTGGAAGGAAAGCGCACGTGCATGCCCCCACTCGAGACGAGGCCTGACTCCCCTGGGGAGACTCCAGAAGTACCCAAAGATCCATGTCAGCCCTTGAACGGAATCCTCGGTTCCGGCCCTGACTCCACACAGGTTTTTGGCCCCGGTATCGACGGGAGAGGAATCCCGAGAGGCCCCCTAGCACCTCGCATGGGGACTGGCCTCTCCTGACGCCACCAGGGCGGGTCCCTGAAGTCCCCGTCGTAACTCGAGAACACCTTCCGCAACTCGAAAAAATCCAGGAAGTTCTCCCTTCCAGGCGAGATGAGGCCTATTTCCGATGAGGCGTCTGGAGACTAATGACACCTAACCTCTGGAACTTCGAAAGGGTCTTTCACACCCTTGCTGCAACTCAAGAAGTTCACCGCCATACCCGTCTCCACTCCAGAGGAAGCACGGTGGTCCCGCCCACATCCAGAGGATCCCCGTTTCCCTCTCGGAGCTCCAGATGAGGGATCCTTTCCCTGCTTTCAACGGGAAAAAATTCCCGGCGTTCCCGTCGCATCTCAAGAGGAGGCACTCTCAACAGGAAAGGCGAGAGGAACTCCATGGTCGTACCACCATTCCAAGAGTCCCCCAGATGTCTCAGTCCATTCCAGAGGAACCTCTTTGCCCTGCACTGGCTCATCTTTCACGCCGAGGATCGACTCACACCACGGTGGCACGTGGGACAGCCCTGTGGGAAAGCCTCGAGGGAAAGCCTCGAGGGAAAACCACAGATCCTTTGATCCACGCGACGGGAAGCGTGACATTGCTGCTACAGCCTGGAAGGAAAGCGCACGTGCATGCCCCCACTCGAGACGAGGCCTGACTCCCCTGGGGAGACTCCAGAATTACCCAAAGATCCATGTCAGCCCCTGAGAGGAATCCTCGTTTCCGGCCCTGACTCCACACAAGGTTTTTGGCCCTGGTATCGACGGGAGAGGAATCCCGAGAGGCCCCCTAGCAACTCGCATGGGGACTGGCCTCTCCTGAGGCCACCAGGGCGGGTCCCTGAGGTCCCCGTCGTAACTCGAGAACACCTGCCGCAACTCGAGAAAATCCAGGAAGTTCTCCCTTCCAGGCGAGATGAGGCCTATTTCCGATGAGGTGTCTGGATACTAATGACACCTAACCTCTGGAACTTCGAAAGGGTCTTTCACACCCTTGCTGCAACTCAAGAAGTTCACCTCAATACCCGTCTCCACTCGAGAGGAAGCACGATGGTCGCGCCCACATCCAGAGGAGCCCCGTTTCGCCCTCGTAGCTCGAGATGAGGGATCCTTTCCCTGCTTTCAACTGGAAAGAATTCCCGGCGTTCCCGTCGCATCCTAAGAGGAGGCACTCTCAACAGGAAAGGCGAGAGGAACTCCATGGTCGTACCACCATTCCAAGAGTCCCCCAGATGTCTCAGTCCATTCCCGAGGAACCTCTTTGCCCTGCACTGGCTCATTTTTCACTCCGAGGATCGACGCACACCACGGTTGCACGTGGGACAGCCCTGTGGGAAAGCCTCGAGGGAAAGCCTCGAGGGAAAACCATAGATCCTTTGATCCATGCGACGGGAAGCGTGACATTGCTGCTACAGCATGGAAGGAAAGCGCACGTGCATGCCCCCACTCGAGACGAGGCCTGACTTCCCTGGGGAGACTCCAGAAGTACCCAAAGATCCATGTCAGCCCCTGAGAGGAATCCTCGGTTCCGGCCCTGACTCCACTCAAGGTTTTTGTCCCCGGTATCGACGGGAGAGGAATCCCGAGAGGCCCCCTCGCAACTCGCATGGTGACTGGCCTCTCCTGAGGCCACCAGGGCGGGTCCCTGAGGTCCCCGTCGTAACTCGAGAACACCTGCCGCAACTCGAGAAAATCCAGGAAGTTCTCCCTTCCAGGCGAGATGAGGCCTATTTCCAATGAGGCGTCGGAGACTAATGACACCTAACCTCTGGAACTTCGAAAGGGTCTTTCACACCCTTGCTGCAACTCAAGAAGTTCACCGCCATACCCGTCTCCACTCGAGAGGAAGCACGGTGGTCCCGCCCACATCCAGAGGATACCCGTTTCCCCCTCGGAGCTCCAGATGAGGGATCCTTTCCCTGCTTTCAACGGGAAAAAATTCCCGGCGTTCCCGTCGCATCTCAAGAGGAGGCACTCTCAACAGGAAAGGCGAGAGGAACTCCATGGTCGTACCACCATTCCAAGAGTCCCCCAGATGTCTCAGTCCATTCCAGAGGAACCTCTTTGCCCTGCACTGGCTCATCTTTCACGCCGAGGATCGACTCACACCACGGTGGCACGTGGGACAGCCCTGTGGGAAAGCCTCGAGGGAAAGCCTCGAGGGAAAACCACAGATCCTTTGATCCACGCCACGGGAAGCGTGACATTGCTGCTACAGCCTGGAAGGAAAGCGCACGTGCATGCCCCCACTCGAGACGAGGCCTGACTCCCCTGGGGAGACTCCAGAAGTACCCAAAGATCCATGTCAGCCCTTGAACGGAATCCTCGGTTCCGGCCCTGACTCCACACAGGTTTTTGGCCCCGGTATCGACGGGAGAGGAATCCCGAGAGGCCCCCTAGCACCTCGCATGGGGACTGGCCTCTCCTGACGCCACCAGGGCGGGTCCCTGAAGTCCCCGTCGTAACTCGAGAACACCTTCCGCAACTCGAAAAAATCCAGGAAGTTCTCCCTTCCAGGCGAGATGAGGCCTATTTCCGATGAGGCGTCTGGAGACTAATGACACCTAACCTCTGGAACTTCGAAAGGGTCTTTCACACCCTTGCTGCAACTCAAGAAGTTCACCGCCATACCCGTCTCCACTCCAGAGGAAGCACGGTGGTCCCGCCCACATCCAGAGGATCCCCGTTTCCCTCTCGGAGCTCCAGATGAGGGATCCTTTCCCTGCTTTCAACGGGAAAAAATTCCCGGCGTTCCCGTCGCATCTCAAGAGGAGGCACTCTCAACAGGAAAGGCGAGAGGAACTCCATGGTCGTACCACCATTCCAAGAGTCCCCCAGATGTCTCAGTCCATTCCAGAGGAACCTCTTTGCCCTGCACTGGCTCATCTTTCACGCCGAGGATCGACTCACACCACGGTGGCACGTGGGACAGCCCTGTGGGAAAGCCTCGAGGGAAAGCCTCGAGGGAAAACCACAGATCCTTTGATCCACGCGACGGGAAGCGTGACATTGCTGCTACAGCCTGGAAGGAAAGCGCACGTGCATGCCCCCACTCGAGACGAGGCCTGACTCCCCTGGGGAGACTCCAGAATTACCCAAAGATCCATGTCAGCCCCTGAGAGGAATCCTCGTTTCCGGCCCTGACTCCACACAAGGTTTTTGGCCCTGGTATCGACGGGAGAGGAATCCCGAGAGGCCCCCTAGCAACTCGCATGGGGACTGGCCTCTCCTGAGGCCACCAGGGCGGGTCCCTGAGGTCCCCGTCGTAACTCGAGAACACCTGCCGCAACTCGAGAAAATCCAGGAAGTTCTCCCTTCCAGGCGAGATGAGGCCTATTTCCGATGAGGTGTCTGGATACTAATGACACCTAACCTCTGGAACTTCGAAAGGGTCTTTCACACCCTTGCTGCAACTCAAGAAGTTCACCGCAATACCCGTCTCCACTCGAGAGGAAGCACGATGGTCGCGCCCACATCCAGAGGAGCCCCGTTTCGCCCTCGTAGCTCGAGATGAGGGATCCTTTCCCTGCTTTCAACTGGAAAGAATTCCCGGCGTTCCCGTCGCATCCTAAGAGGAGGCACTCTCAACAGGAAAGGCGAGAGGAACTCCATGGTCGTACCACCATTCCAAGAGTCCCCCAGATGTCTCAGTCCATTCCCGAGGAACCTCTTTGCCCTGCACTGGCTCATTTTTCACTCCGAGGATCGACGCACACCACGGTTGCACGTGGGACAGCCCTGTGGGAAAGCCTCGAGGGAAAGCCTCGAGGGAAAACCATAGATCCTTTGATCCATGCGACGGGAAGCGTGACATTGCTGCTACAGCCTGGAAGGAAAGCGCACGTGCATGCCCCCACTCGAGACGAGGCCTGACTTCCCTGGGGAGACTCCAGAAGTACCCAAAGATCCATGTCAGCCCCTGAGAGGAATCCTCGGTTCCGGCCCTGACTCCACTCAAGGTTTTTGTCCCCGGTATCGACGGGAGAGGAATCCCGAGAGGCCCCCTCGCAACTCGCATGGTGACTGGCCTCTCCTGAGGCCACCAGGGCGGGTCCCTGAGGTCCCCGGCGTAACTCGAGAACACCTGCCGCAACTCGAGAAAATCCAGGAAGTTCACCCTTCCAGGCGAGATGAGGCCTGTTTCCGATGAGGCGTCTGGAGACTAATGAAACCTAACCTCTGGAACTTCGAAAGGGTCTTTCACAACCTTGCTGCAAATCAAGAAGTTCACCGCCATACCCGCTTCCACTCGAGAGGAAGCACGATGGTCCCGCCCACATCCAGAGGAGCCCCGTTTCACCCTCGGAGCTCGAGATGAGGGATCCTTTCCCTGCTTTCAACGGGAAAGAATTCCTGGCGTTCCCGTCGAATCTCAAGAGGAGGCACTCTCAACAGGAAAGGCGAGAGGAACTCCATGGTCGTACCACCATTCCAAGAGTCCCCCAGATGTCTCAGTCCATTCCAGAGGAAACTCTTTGCCCTGCACTGGCTCATCTTTCACTCCGAGGATCGACGCACACCACGGTTGCACGTGGGACAGCCCTGTGGGAAAGCCTCGAGGGAAAACCACAGATCCTTTGATCCACGCCACGGGAAGCGTGACATTGCTGCTACAGCTTGGAAGGAAAGAGCACGTTCATGCCCCCACTCGAGACGAGGCCTGACTCCCCTGGGGAGACTCCAGAAGTACCCAAGGATCCATGTCAGCCCCTGAGAGGAATCCTCGGTTCCGGCCCTGACTCCACACAAGGTTTTTGGCCCCGGTATGGACGGGAGAGGAATCCCGAGAGGCCCCCTAGCAACTCGCATGGGGACTGGCCTCTCCTGAGGCCACCAGGGCGGGTCCCTGAGGTCCCCGTCGTAACTCGAGAACACCTGCCGCAACTCGAGAAAATCCAGGAAGTTCTCCCTTCCAGGCGAGAGGAGGCCTATTTCCGATGAGGCGTCTGGAGACTAATGACACCTAACCTCTGGAACTTCGAAAGGGTCTTTCACACCCTTGCTGCAACTCAAGAAGTTCACCGCCATACCCGTCTCCACTCGAGAGGAAGCACGGTGGTCCCGCCCACATCCAGAGGATCCCCGTTTCCCCCTCGGAGCTCCAGATGAGGGATCCTTTCCCTGCTTTCAACGGGAAAAAATTCCCGGCGTTCCCGTCGCATCTCAAGAGGAGGCACTCTCAACAGGAAAGGCGAGAGGAACTCCATGGTCGTACCACCATTCCAAGAGTCCCCCAGATGTCTCAGTCCATTCCAGAGGAACCTCTTTGCCCTGCACTGGCTCATCTTTCACGCCGAGGATCGACTCACACCACGGTCGCACGTGGGACAGCCCTCTGGGAAAGCCTCGAGGGAAAGCCTCGAGGGAAAACCACATAACCGTTGATCCAAGCTATCGGAAGCGTGACATTGCTGCTACAGCCAGGAAGGAAAGCACTCGTGCATGCCACCACTCGAGAGGAGGTCTGATTCCCTGGGGAGACTCCAGAAGTACCCAAAGATCCATGTCAGCGCCTGAGAGGAATCCTCGTTTCCGGCCCTGACTCCACACAAGGTTTTTGGCCCCGGTATCGACGGGAGAGGAATCCCGAGAGGCCCCCTAGCACCTCGCATGGGGACTGGCCTCTCCTGAGGCCACCAGGGCGGGTCCCTGAGGTCCCCGTCCTAACTCGAGAACACCTGCCACAACTCGAGAAAATCCAGGAAGTTCTCCCTTCCAGGCGAGATGAGGCCTATTTCCGATGAGGCGTCTGGAGACTAATGACACCTAACCTCTGGAACTTCGAAAGGGTCTTTCACACCCTTGCTGCAACTCAAGAAGTTCACCGCCATACCCGTCTCCACTCGAGAGGAAGCACGGTGGTCCCGCCCACATCCAGAGGATCCCCGTTTCCCCCTCGGAGCTCCAGATGAGGGATCCTTTCCCTGCTTTCAACGGGAAAAAATTCCCGGCGTTCCCGTCGCATCTCAAGAGGAGGCACTCTCAACAGGAAAGTCGAGAGGAACTCCATGGTCGTACCACCATTCCAAGAGTCCCCCAGATGTCTCAGTCCATTCCACAGGAACCTCTTTGCCCTGCACTGGCTCATCTTTCATGCCGAGGATCGACTCACACCATGGTGGCACCTGGGACAGCCCTGTGGGAAAGCCTCGAGGGAAAGCCTCGAGGGAAAATCACAGATCCTTTGATCCACGGGACGGGAAGCGTGACATTGCTGCTACAGCCTGGAAGGAAAGCGCCCGTGCATGCCCCGAATCGAGACGAGGCCTGACTCCCCTGGGGAGACTCCAGAAGTACCCACAGATCCATGTCAGCCCCTGAGAGGAATCCTCAGTTCCGGCCCTGACTCCACACAAGGTTTCTGGCCCCGGTATCGACGGGAGAGGAATCCCGAGAGGCCCCCTGGAAACTCGCATGGGGACTGGCCTCTCCTTAGGCCACCAGGGCGGGTCCCTAAGGTCCCCGTCATAACTCGAGAACACCTGCCGCAACTCGAGAAAATCCAGGAAGTTCTCCCTTCCAGGCGAGATGAGGCCTATTTCCGATGAGGCGTCTGGAGACTAATGACACCTAACCTCTGGAACTTCGAAAGGGTCTTTCACACCCTTGCTGCAACTCAAGAAGTTCACCGCCATACCCGTCTCCACTCGAGAGGAAGCACGATGGTCCCGCCCACATCCAGAGGAGACCCGTTTCACCCTCAGAGCTCGAGATGAGGGATCCTTTCCCTGCTTTCAACGGGAAAGAATTCCCGGCGTTCCCGTCGCATCTCAAGAGGAGGCACTCTCAACAGGAAAGGCGAGAGGAACTCCATGGTCGTACCACCATTCCAAGAGTCCCCCAGATGTCTCAGTCCATTCCAGAGGAAGCTCTTTGCCCTGCACTGGCTCATCTTTCACGCCGAGGATCGACTCACACCACGGTGGCACGTGGGACAGCCCTGTGGGAAAGCCTCGAGGGAAAGCCTCGAGGGAAAACCTCATATCCGTTGATCCAAGCGACGGGAAGCGTAACATTGCTGCTACAGCCAGGAAGGAAAGCGCACGTGCATGCCCCGACTCGAGATGAGGCCTGACTCCCCTGGGGAGACTCCAGAAGTACCCACAGATCCATGTCAGCCCCTGAGAGGAATCCTCAGTTCCGGCCCTGACTCCACACAAGGTTTTTGGCCCCGGTATCGACGGGAGAGGAATCCCGAGAGGCCCCCTAGCAACTCGCATGGGGACTGGCCTCTCCTTAGGCCACCAGGGCGGGTCCCTGAGGTCCCCGTCGTAACTCGAGAACACCTGCCGCAACTCGAGAAAATCCAGGAAGTTCTCCCTTCCAGGCGAGATGAGGCCTATTTCCGATGAGGCGTCTGGAGACTAATGACACCTAACCTCTGGAACTTCGAAAGGGTCTTTCACACCCTTGCTGCAACTCAAGAAGTTCACCGCCATACCCGTCTCCACTCGAGAGGAAGCACGATGGTCCCGCCCACATCCAGAGGAGCCCCGTTCCCCCTCGTAGCTCGAGATGAGGGATCCTTTCGCTGCTTTCAACGGGAAAGAATTCCCGGCGTTCCCGTCGCATCTCAAGAGGAGGCACTCTCAACAGGAAAGGCGAGAGGAACTCCATGGTCGTACCACCATTCCAAGAGTCCCCCAGATGTCTCAGTCCATTCCAGAGGAAGCTCTTGGCCCTGCACTGGCTCATCTTTCACGCCGAGGATCGACTCACACCATGATGGCACGTGGGACAGCCTTGTGGGAAAGCCTCGAGGGAAAGCCTCGAGTGAAAACCACAGATCCTTTGATCCACGCGACGGGAAGCGTGACATTGCTGCTACAGCCTGGAAGGAAAGCGCACGTGCATGCCCCGACTCGAGACGAGGCCTGACTCCCCTGGGGAGACTCCAGAAGTACCCACAGATCCATGTCAGCCCCTGAGAGGAATCCTCAGTTCCGGCCCTGACTCCACAAAAGGTTTTTGGCCCCGGTATCGACGGGAGAGGAATCCCGAGAGGCCCCCTCGAAACTCGCATGGGGACTGGCCTCTCCTTAGGCCACCAGGGCGGGTCCCTGAGGTCCCCGTCGTAACTCGAGAACACCTGCCGCAACTCGAGAAAATCCAGGAAGTTCTCCCTTCCAGGCGAGATGAGGCCTATTTCCGATGAGGCGTCTGGAGACTAATGACACCTAACCTCTGGAACTTCGAAAGGGTCTTTCACACCCTTGCTGCAACTCAAGAAGTTCACCGCCATACCCGTCTCCATTCGAGAGGAAGCACGATGGTCCCGCCCACATCCAGAGGAGCCCCGTTTCCCCCTCAGAGCTCGAGATGAGGGATCCTTTCCCTGGTTTCAACGGGAAAGAATTCCTGGCGTTCCCGTCGCATCTCAAGAGGAGGCACTCTCAACAGGAAAGTCGAGAGGAACTACATGGTCGTACCACCATTCCTAGAGTCCCCCAGATGTCTCAGTCCATTCCAGAGGAAGCTCTTTGCCCTGCACTGGCTCATCTTTCACGCCGAGGATCGACTCACACCACGGTGGCACGTGGGACAGCCCTGTGGGAAAGCCTCGAGGGAAAGCCTCGAGGGAAAACCACAGATCCGTTGATCCAAGCGACGGGAAGCGTGACATTGCTGCTACAGCCAGGAAGGAAAGCACACGTGCATGCCCCCACTCGAGACGAGGTCTAATTCCCTGGGGAGACTCCAGAAGTACCAAAAGATCCATGTCAGCCCATGAGAGGAATCCTCGGTTCCGGCCCTGACTCCACACAAGGTTTTTGGCCCCGGTATCGACGGGAGAGGAATCCCGAGAGGCCCCCTAGCACCTCGCATGGGGACTGGCCTCTCCTGAGGCCACCAGGGCGGGTCCCTGAGGTCCCCGTCGTAACTCGAGAACACCTGCCGCAACTCGAGAAAATCCAGGAAGTTCTCCCTTCCAGGCGAGATGAGGCCTATTTCCGATGAGGCGTCGGAGACTAATGACACCTAACCTCTGGAACTTCGAAAGGGTCTTTCACACCCTTGCTGCAACTCAAGATGTTCACCGCCATACGCGTCTCCACTCGAGAGGAAGCACGGTGGTCCCACCCACATCCAGAGGAGCCCCGTTTCCCCCTCGGAGCTCGAGATGAGGGATCCTTTCCCTGCTTTCAACGGGAAAGAATTCCCGGCTTTCCCGTCGCATCTCAAGAGGAGGCACTCTCAACAGGAAAGGCAAGAGGAACTCCATGGTCGTACCACCATTCCAAGAGTCCCCCAGATGTCTCAGTCCATTCCAGAGGAACCTCTTTGCCCTGCACTGGCTCATCTTTCACGCCGAGGATCGACTCACACCATGGTGGCACGTGGGACAGCCCTGTGGGAAAGCCTCGAGGGAAAGCCTCGAGGGAAAACCACAGATCCTTTGATCCACGCGACGGGAAGCGTGACATTGCTGCTACAGCCTGGAAGGAAAGCACACGTGCATTCCCCGACTCGAGAATAGGCCTGACTCCCCTGGGGAGACTCCAGAAGTACCAACAGATCCATGTCAGCCCCTGAGAGGAATCCTCAGTTCCGGCCCTGACTCCACAAAAGGTTTTTGGCCCCGGTATCGACGGGAGAGGAATCCCGAGAGGCCCCCTCGAAACTCGCATGGGGACTGGCCTCTCCTTAGGCCACCAGGGCGGGTCCCTGTGGTCCCCGTCGTAACTCGAGAACACCTGCCGCAACTCGAGAAAATCCAGGTAGTTCTCCCTTCCAGGCGAGATGAGGCCTATTTCCGATGAGGCGTCTGGAGACTAATGACACCTAACCTCTGGAACTTCGAAAGGGTCTTTCACACCCTTGCTGCAACTCAAGAAGTTCACCGCCATACCCGTCTCCATTCGAGATGAAGCACGATGGTCCCGCCCACATCCAGAGGAGCCCCGTTTCCCCCTCAGAGCTCGAGATGAGGGATCCTTTCCCTGCTTTCAACGGGAAAGAATTCCCGGCGTTCCCGTCGCATCTCAAGAGGAGGCACTCTCAACAGGAAAGGCGTGAGGAACTCCATGGTCGTACCACCATTCCAAGAGTCCCCCAGATGTCTCAGTCCATTCCAGAGGAAGCTCTTTGCCCTGCAGTGGCTCATCTGTCACGCCGAGGATCGACTCACACCACGGTGGCACGTCGGACAGCCCTGTGGGAAAGCCTCGAGGGAAAACCACAGATCCTTTGATCCACGCGACGGGAAGCGTGACATTGCTGCTACAGCCTGGAAGGAAAGTGCACGTGCATGCCCCCACTCGAGACGAGGCCTGACTCCCCTGGGGAGACTCCAGAAATTCCCACAGATCCATGTCAGCCCCTGAGAGGAATCCTCGGTTCCGGCCCTGACTCCACACAAAGATTTTGGCCCCGATATCAACGGGTGAGGAATCCCGAGAGGCCCCCTAGCACCTCGCATGGGGACTGGCCTCTCCTGAGGCCACCAGGGCGGGTCCCTGAGGTCCCCGTCGTAACTCGAGTACACCTGCCGCAACTCGAGAAAATCCAGGAAGTTCTCCCTTCCAGGCGAGATGAGGCCTATTTCCGATGAGGCGTCTGGAGACTAATGACACCTAAACTCTGGAACTTCGAAAGGGTCTTTCACACCCTTGCTGCAACTCAAGAAGTTCACCTCCATACGCGTCTCCACTCGAGAGGAAGCACGGTGGTCCCACCCACATCCAGAGGAGCCCCGTTTCCCCCTCGGACCTCGAGATGAGGGATCCTTTCCCTGCTTTCAACGGGAAAGAATTCCCGGCGTTCCCGTCGCATCTCAAGAGGAGGCACTCTCAACAGGAAAGGCGAGAGGAACTCCATGGTCGTACCATCATTCCAAGAGTCCCCCAGATGTCTCAGTCCATTTCAGAGGAACCTCTTTGCCCTGCACTGGCTCATCTGTCACGCCGAGGATCGACTCACACCACGGTGGCACGTGGGACAGCCCTGTGGGAAAGCCTCGAGGGAAAACCACAGATCCTTTGAGCAACGCCACAGGAAGCGTGACATTGCTGCTACTGCCTGGAAGGAAAGCGCACGTGCATGCCCCCACTCGAGACGAGGCCTGACTCCCCTGGGGGACTCCAGAAGTACCCAAAGATCCATGTCACCCCCTAAGAGGAATCCTCGTTTCCGGCCCTGACTCCACACAAGGTTTTTAGCCCCGGTATCGACGGGAGAGGAATCCCGAGAGGACCCCTCGAAACTCGCATGGGGACTGGCCTCTCCTGAGGCCACCAGGGCGGGTCCCTGAGGTCCCCGTCGTAACTCGAGAACACCTGCCGCAACTCGAGGAAATCCAGGAAGTTCTCCCTTACAGGCGAGATGAGGTCTATTTCCGATGAGGCGTCTGGAGACTAATGACACCTAACCTCTGGAACTTCGAAAGGGTCTTTCACACCCTTGCTGCAACTCAAGAAGTTCACCGCCATACCCGACTCCACTGGAGAGGAAGTACGATGCTCCCCCCCACATCCAGAGGAGCCCCGTTTCCCCCTCGGAGCTCGAGATGAGGGATCCTTTCCCTGCTTTCAACGGGAAAGAATTCCCGGCGTTCCCGTCGCATCTCAAGAGGAGGCACTCTCAACAGGAAAGGCGAGAGGAACTCCATGGTCGTACCACCATTCCAAGAGTCCCCCAGATGTCTCAGTCCATTCCAGAGGAACCTCTTTGCCCTGCACTGGCTCATCTTTCACGCCGAGGATCGACTCACACCACGGTGGCACGTGGGACAGCCCTGTGGGAAAGCCTCGAGGGAAAGCCTCGAGGGATAACCACAGATCCTTTGATCCACGCGACGGGAAGCGTGACATTGCTGCTACAGCCTGGAAGGAAAGCGCATGTGCATGCCCCCACTCGAGACGAGGCCTGACTCCCCTGGGGAGACTCCAGAAGTACCCACAGATCCATGTCAGCCCCTGAGAGGAATCCTCGGTTCCGGCCCTGACTCCACACAAGATTTTTGGCCCCAATATCGACGGGAGAGGAATCCCGAGAGGCCCCCTAGCACCTCGCATGGGGACTGGCCTCTCCTGAAGCCACCAGGGCGGGTCCCTGAGGTCCCCGTCGTAACTCGAGAACACCTGCCGCAACTCGAGAAAATCCAGGAAGTTCTCCCTTCCAGGCGAGATGAGGCCTATTTCCGATTAGGCGTCTGGAGACTAATGACACCTAACCTCTGGAACTTCGAAAGGGTCTTTCACACCCTTTCTGCAACTCAAGAAGTTCACCGCCATACCCGTCTCCACTCGAGAGGAAGCACAATGGTCCCGCCCACATCCAGAGGAGCCCCGTTTCCCCCTCGTAGCTCGAGATGAGGGATCCTTTCCCTGCTTTCAACGGGAAAGAATTCCAGGCGTTCCCGTCGCACCTCAAGAGGAGGCACTATCAACAGGAAAGGCGAGAGGAACTCCATGGTCGTACCACCATGCCAAGAGTCCCCCAGATGTCTCAGTCCATTCCAGGGGAAGCTCTTTGCCCTGCACTGGCTAATCTTTCACGCCGAGGATCGACTCACACCACGGTGGCACGTGGGACAGCCCTGTGGGAAAGCCTCGAGGGAAAGCCTCGAGGGAAAACCACAGATCCTTTGATCCACGCGACGGGAAGCGTGACATTGCTGCTACAGCCTGGAAGGAAAGCGCACGGGCATGCCCCCACTCGAGACGAGGCCTGACTCCCCTGGGGAGACTCCAGAAGTACCCACAGATCCATGTCAGCCCCTGAGAGGAATCCTCGGTTCCGGCCCTGACTCCACACAAGGTTTTTGGCCCCGGTATCGACGGGAGAGGAATCCCGAGAGGCCCCCTAGCACCTCGCATGGGGACTGGCCTCTCCTGACGCCACCAGGGCGGGTCCCTGAGGTCCCCGTCGTAACTCGAGAACACCTGCCGCAACTCGAGAAAATCCAGGAAGTTCTCCCTTCCAGGCGAGATGAGGCCTATTTCCGATGAGGCGTCTGGAGACTAATGACACCTAACCTCTGAAACTTCGAAAGGGTCTTTCATACCCTTGCTGCAATTCTAGAAGTTCACCGCCATACCCGTCTCCACTCGAGAGGAAGCACGATGGTCCCGCCCACATCCAGAGGAGCCCCGTTTCCCCCTCGGAGCTCGAGATGAGGGATCCTTTCCCTGCTTTCAACGGGAAAGAATTCCCGGCGTTCCCGTCGCATCTCAAGAGGAGGCACTCTCAACAGGAAAGGCGAGAGGAACTCCATGGTCGTACCACCATTCCAAGAGTCCCACAGATGTCTCAGTCCATTTCAGAGGAACCTCTTTGCCCTGCACTGGCTCATCTTTCACGCCGAGGATCGACTCACACCACGGTGGCACGTGGGACAGCCCTGTGGGAAAGCCTCGAGGGAAAGCCTCGAGGGAAAACCACAGATCCTTTGATCCACGCCACGGGAAGCGTGACATTGCTGCTACAGCCTGGAAGGAAAGCGCACGAGCATGCTCCCACTCGAACGAGGCCTGACTCCCCTGGGGAGACTCCAGAAGTACCCAAAGATCCATGTCAGCCCCTGAGAGGAATCCTCGGTTCCGGCCCTGACTGCACACAAGGTTTTTGGCCCCGGTATCGACGGCAGAGGAATCCCGAGAGGCCCCCTAGCACCTCGCATGGGGACTGGCCTCTCCTGAGGCCACCAGGGCGGGTCCCTGAGGTCCCCGTCGTAACTCGAGAACACCTGCCGCAACTCGAGAAAATCCAGGAAGTTAGGCCTTCCAGGCGAGATGAGGCCTATTTCCGATTAGGCGTCTGGAGACTAATGACACCTAACCTCTGGAACTTCGAAAGGGTCTTTCACACCCTTTCTGCAACTCAAGAAGTTCACCGCCATACCCGTCTCCACTCGAGAGGAAGCACGATGGTCCCACCCACATCCAGAGGAGCCCCGTTTCCCCTTGTAGCTCGAGATGAGGGATCCTTTCCCTGCTTTCAACGGGAAAGAATTCCAGGCGTTCCCGTCGCACCTCAAGAGGAGGCACTCTCAACAGGAAAGGCGAGAGGAACTCCATGGTCGTACCACCATGCCAAGAGTCCCCCAGATGTCTCAGTCCATTCCAGGGGAAGCTCTTTGCCCTGCACTGGCTAATCTTTCACGCCGAGGATCGACTCACACCACGGTGGCACGTGGGACAGCCCTGTGGGAAAGCCTCGAGGGAAAGCCTCGAGGGAAAACCACAGATCCTTTGATCCACCCGACGGGAAGCGTGACATTGCTGCTACAGCCTGGAAGGAAAGCGCACGTGCATGCCCCCACTCGAGACGAGGTCTGACTCCCCTGGGGAGACTCCAGAAGTACCCACAGATCCATGTCAGCCCCTGAGAGGAATCCTCGGTTCCGGCCCTGACTCCACACAAGGTTTTTGGCCCCGGTATCGACGGGAGAGGAATCACGAGAGGCTCCCTAGCACCTCGCATGGGGACTGGCCTCTCCTGAAGCCACCAGGGCGGGTCCCTGAGGTCCCCGTCGTAACTCGAGAACACCTGCCGCAACTCGAGAAAATCCAGGAAGTTCTCCCTTCCAGGCGAGATGAGGCCTATTTCCGATGAGGCGTCTGGAGACTAATGACACCTAACCTCTGGAACTTCAAAAGGGTCTTTCATACCCTTGCTGCAACTGTAGAAGTTCACCGCCATACCCGTCTCCACTCGAGAGGAAGCACGATGGTCCCGCCCACATCCAGAGGAGCCCCGTTTCCCCCTCGGAGCTCGAGATGAGGGATCCTTTCCCTGCTTTCAACGGGAAAGAATTCCCGGCGTTCCCGTCGCATCTCAAGAGGAGGCACTCTCAACAGGAAAGGCGAGAGGAACTCCATGGTCGTACGACCATGCCAAGAGTCCCCCAGATGTCTCAGTCCATTCCAGAGGAACCTCTTTGCCCTGCACTGGCTCATCTTTCACGCCGAGGATCGACGCACACCATGGTGGCACGTGGGACAGCCCTGTGGAAAGCCTCGAGTGAAAGCCTCGAGGGAAAACCACAGATCCTTTGATCCATGCCACGGGAAGCGTGACATTGCTGCTACAGCCTGGAAGGAAAGCGCACGTGCATGCCCCGACTCGAGACGAGGCCTGACTCCCCTGGGGAGACTCCAGAAGTACCCAAAGATCCATGTCAGCCCCTGAGAGGAATCCTCGGTTCCGGCCCTGACTCCACACAAGGTTTTTGGCCCCGGTATCGACGGGAGAGGTATCCCGAGAGGCCCCCTAGCACCTCGCATGGGGACTGGCCTCTCCTGAGGCCACCAGGGCGGGTCCCTGAGGTCCCCGTCGTAACTCGAGAACACCTGCCGCAACTCGAGAAAATCCAGGAAGTTCACCCTTCCAGGGGAGATGAGGCCTATTTCCGATGAGGTGTCTGGAGACTAATGACACCTAACCTCTGGAACTTCGAAAGGGTCTTTCACACCCTTGCTGCAACTCAAGAAGTTCACCGCCATACCCGTCTCCACTCGAGAGGAAGCACGATGGTCCCGCCCACATCCAGAGGAGCCCCGTTTCCCCCTCGGAGCTCGAGATGAGGGATCCTTTCCCTGCTTTCAACGGAAAAGAATTCCGGCGTTCCCGTCGCATCTCAAGAGGAGGCACTCTCAACAGGAAAGGCGAGAGAAACTCCATGGTCGTACCACCATTCCAAGAGTCCCCCACATGTCTCAGTACATTCCAGAGGAACCTCTGTACCCTGCACTGGCTCATCTTTCACGCCGAGGATCGACTCACACCACGGTGGCACGTGGGACAGCCCTGTGGGAAAGCCTCGAGGGAAAGCCTCCAGGGAAAACCACAGATCCTTTGATCCACGCCACGGGAAGCGTGACATTGCTGCTACAGCCTGGAAGGAAAGCGCACGTGCATGCCCCCACTCGAGACGAGGCCTGACTCCCCTGGGGAGACTCCACAAGTACCCAAATATCCATGTCAGCCGCTGAGAGGAATCCTCGGTTCCGGGCCTGACTCCACAACAGGATTTTGGCCCCGGTATCGACGGGAGAGGAATCCCGAGAGGCCCCCTAGCACCTCGCATGGGGACTGGCCCCTCCTGAGGCCACCAGGGCGAGTCCCTGAGGTCCCCGTCGTAACTCGAGAACACCTGCCACAACTCGAGAAAATCCAGGAAGTTCTCCCTTCCAGGCGAGATGAGGCCTATTTCCGATGAGGCGTCTGGAGACTAATGACACCTAACCTCTGGAACTTCGAAAGGGTCTTTCACACCCTTGCTGCAACTCAAGAAGTTCACCGCCATACCCGTCTCCACTCGAGAGGAAGCACGATGGTCCCGCCCACAACCAGAGGAGCCCTGATTCCACCTCGGAGCTCGAGATGAGGGATCCTTTCCCTGCTTTCAACGGGAAAGAATTCCCGGCGTTCCCGTCACATCTCAAGAGGAGGCACTCTCAACAGGAAAGGCGAGAGGAACTCCATGGTCGTACCACCATTCCAAGAGTCCCCCAGATGTCTCAGTCCATTCCAGAGGAACCTCTTTGCCCTGCACTGGCTCATCTTTCACGCCGAGGATCGACTCACACCACCGTGGCACGTGGGACAGCCCTGTGGGTAAGCCTCGAGGGAAAGCCTCGAGGGAAAACCACAGATCCTTTGATCCACGCCACGGGAAGCGTGACATTGCTGCTACAGCCTGGAAGGAAAGCGCACGTGCATGCCCCCACTCGAGACGAGGCCTGACTCCCCTGGGGAGACTCCAGAAGTACCCAAAGATCCATGTCAACCCCTGAGAGGTATCCTCGGTTCAGGCCCTGACTCTACACAAGGTTTTTGGCCCCGGTATCGACGGGAGAGGAATCCCGAGAGGCCCCCTAGCACCTCGCATGGGGACTGGCCTTTCCTGAGGCCACCAGGGCGGGTCCCTGAGGTCCCCGTCGTAACTCGAGAACACCTGCAGCAAATCGAGAAAATCCAGGAAGTTCTCCCTTCCAGGCGAGATGAGGCCTATTTCCGATGAGGCGTCTGGAGACGAATGACACCTAACCTCTGGAACTTTGAAAAGGTCTTTCACACCCTTGCTGCAACTCAAGAAGTTCACCGCCATACCAGTCTCCACTCGAGAGGAAGCACGATGGTCACACCCACATCCAGAGGAGCCCCGTTTCCCCCTCGTAGCTCGAGATGAGGGATCCTTTCCCTGCTTTCAACGCGAAAGAATTCCCGGCGTTCCCGTCGCATTTCAAGAGGAGGCACTCTCAACAGGAAAGGCGAGAGGAACTCCATGGTCGTACCACCATTCCAAGAGTCCCCCAGATGTCTCAGTCCATTCCAGAGGAACCTCTGTACCCTGCACTGGCTCATCTTTCACGCCGAGGATCGACTCACACCACGGTGGCACGTGGGACAGCCCTGTGGGAAAGCCTCGAGGGAAAACCACAGATCCTTTGATCCACCCGTCGGGAAGCGTGACATTGCTGCAACAGCCTGGAAGGAAAGCGCACGTGCATGCCCCCACTCGAGACGAGGCCTGACTCCCCTGGGGAGACTCCAGAAGTACCCAAAGATCCATGTCAGCCCCTGAGAGGAATCCTCGGTTCCGGCCCTGACTCCACACAAAGTTTTTGGCCCCGGTATCGACGGGAGAGGAATCCCGAGAGGCCCCCTAGCAACTCGCATGGGGACTGGCCTCTCCTGAGGCCTCCAGGGCGGGTCCCTGAGGTCCCCGTCGAAATTCGAGAACACCTCCCGCAACTCGAGAAAATCCAGGAAGTTCTCCCTTCCAGGCGAGATGAGGCCTATTTCCGATGAGGCGTCTGGAGACTAATGACACCTAACCTCTGGAACTTCGAAAGGGTCTTTCACACCCTTGCTGCAACTCAAGAAGTTCACCGCCATACCCGTCTCCACTCGAGAGGAAGCACGATGGTCCCGCCCACATCCAGAGGAGCCCCGTTTCCCCCTCGGAGCTCGAGATGAGGGATCCTTTCCCTGCTTTCAACGGGAAAGAATTCCGGCGTTCCCGTCGCATCTCAAGAGGAGGCACTCTCAACAGGAAAGGCGAGAGGAACTCCATGGTCGTACCACCATTCCAAGAGTCCCCCAGATGTCTCAGTCCATTCCAGAGGAACCTCTGTACCCTGCACTGGCTCATCTTTCACGCCGAGGATCGACTCACACCACGGTGGCACGTGGGACAGACCTGTGGGAAAGCCTCGAGGGAAAGCCTCGAGGGAAAACCACAGATCCTATGATCCACGCCACGGGAAGCACGACATTGCTGCTACAGCCTGGAAGGAAAGCGCACGTGCATGCCCCCAATCGAGACGAGGCCTGACTCCCCTGGGGAGACTCCAGAAGTACCCAAAGATCCATGTCAACCCCTGAGAGGTATCCTCGGTTCAGGCACTGAATCTACACAAGGTTTTTGTCCCCGGTATCGACGGGAGAGGAATCCCGAGAGGCCCCCTAGCACCTCGCATGGGGACTGGCCTTTGCTGAGGCCACCAGGGCGGGTCCCTGAGGTCCCCGTCGTAACTCGAGAACACCTGCCGCAACTCGAGAAAATCCAGGAAGTTCTCCCTTCCAGGCGAGATGAGGCCTATTTCCGATGAGGCGTCTGGAGACGAATGACACCTAACCTCTGGAACTTCGAAAGGGTCTTTCACACCCTTGCTGCAACTCAAGAAGTTCACCGCCATACCCGTCTCCACTCGAGAGGAAGCACGATGGTCCCACCCACATCCAGAGGAGCCCCGTTTCCCCCTCGTAGCTCGAGATGAGGGATCCTTTCCCTGCTTTCAACGGGAAAGAATTCCCAGCGTTCCGGTCGCATTTCAAGAGGAGGCACTCTCAACAGGAAAGGCGAGAGGAACTCCATGGTCGTACCACCATTCCAAGAGTCCCCCAGATGTCTCAGTCCATTCCAGAGGAACCTCTGTACCCTGCACTTGCTCATCTTTCACGCCGAGGATCGACTCACACCACGGTGGCACGTGGGACAGCCCTGTGGGAAAGCCTCGAGGGAAAGCCTCGAGGGAAAACCACAGATCCTTTGATCCACGCCACGGGAAGCACGACATTGCTGCTACAGCCTGGAAGGAAAGCGCACGTGCATGCCCCCACTCGAGACGAGGCCTGACTCCCCTGGGGAGACTCCAGAAGTACCCAAAGATCCATGTCAACCCCTGAGAGGTATCCTCGGTTCAGGCCCTGACTCTACACAAGGTTTTTGTCCCCGGTATCGACGGGAGAGGAATCCCGAGAGGCCCCCTAGCTCCTCGCATGGAGACTGGCCTTCAGGGCTGGTCCCTGAGGTCCCCGTCGAAATTCGAGAACACCTCCCGCAACTCGAGAAAATCCAGGAAGTTCTCCCTTCCAGGCGAGATGAGGCCTATTTCCGATGAGGCGTCTGGAGACTAATGACACCTAACCTCTGGAAATTCGAAAGGGTCTTTCATACCCTTGCTGCAACTCTAGAAGTTCACCGCCATACCCGTCTCCACTCGAGAGGAAGCACGATGGTCCCGCCCACATCCAGAGGATCCCCGTTTCCCCCTCGGAGCTCGAGATGAGGGATCCTTTCCCTGCTTTCAACGGGAAAGAATTCCCGGCGTTCCCGTCGCATCTCAAGAGGAGGCACTCTCAACAGGAAAGGCGAGAGGAACTCCATGGTCGTACCACCATGCCAAGAGTCCCCCAGATGTCTCAGTCCATTCCAGAGGAACCTCTTTGCCCTGCACTGGCTCATCTTTCACGCCGAGGATCGACTCACACCACGGTGGCACGTGGGACAGCCCTGTGGGAAAGCCTCGAGGGAAAGCCTCGAGGGAAAACCACAGATCCTTTGATCCACCCGACGGGAAGCGTGACATTGCTGCTACAGCCTGGAAGGAAAGCGCACGGGCATGCCCCCACTCGAGACGAGGCCTGACTCCCCTGGGGAGACTCCAGAAGTACCCACAGATCCATGTCAGCCCCTGAGAGGAATCCTCGGTTCCGGCCCTGACTCCACACAAGGTTTTTGGCCCCGGTATCGACGGGAGAGGAATCCAGAGAGGCCCCCTAGCACCTCGCATGGGGACTGGCCTCTCCTGAGGCCACCAGGGCGGGTCCCTGAGGTCCCCGTCGTAACTCGAGAACACCTGCCGCCACTCGAGAAAATCCAGGAAGTTCTCCCTTCCAGGCGAGATGAGGCCTGTTTCCGATGAGGCGTCTGGAGACTAATGACACCTAACCTCTGGAACTTCGAAAGGGTCTTTCATACCCTTTCTGCAACTCTAGAAGTTCACCGCCATACCCGTCTCCACTCGAGAGGAAGCACGATGGTCCCGCCCACATCCAGAGGAGCCCCGTTTCCCCCTCGGAGCTCGAGATGAGAGATCCTTTCCCTGCTTTCAACGGGAAAGAATTCTCGGCGTTCCCGTCGCATCTCAAGAGGAGGCACTCTCAACAGGAAAGGCGAGAGGAACTCCATGGTCGTACCACCATGCCAAGAGTCCCGCAGATGTCTCAGTCCATTCCAGAGGAACCTCTTTGCCCTGCACTGGCTCATCTTTCACGCCGAGGATCGACTCACACCACGGTGGCACGTGGGACAGCCCTGTGGGAAAGCCTCGAGGGAAAGCCTCGAGGGAAAACCACAGATCCTTTGATCCACACCACAGGAAGCGTGACATTGCTGCTACAGCTTGGAAGGAAAGCGCACGTGCATGCCCCCACTCGAGACGAGGCGTGACTCCCCTGGGGAGACTCCAGAAGTACCCAAAGATCCATGTCAGCCCCTGAGAGGAATCCTCGGTTCCGGCCCTGACTCCACACAAGGTTTTTGGCCCCGGTATCGACGGGAGAGGAATCCCGAGAGGCCCCCTAGCAACTCGCATGGGGACTGGCCTCTCCTGAGGCCACCAGGGCGGGTCCCTGAGGTCCCCGTTGTAACTCGAGAACACCTGCCGCAACTCGAGAAAATCCAGGAAGTTCTCCCTTCCAGGCGAGATGAGGCCTATTTCCGATGAGGCGTCTGGAGACTAATGACACCTAACCTCTGGAACTTCGAAAGGGTCTTTCATACCCTTGCTGCAACTCAAGAAGTTCACCGCCATACCCGTCTCCACTCGAGAGGAAGCACGATGGTCCCGCCCACATCCAGAGGAGCCCCGTTTCCCCCTCGGAGCTCGAGATGAGGGATCCTTTCCCTGCTTTCAACGGGAAAGTATTCCCGGCGTTCCCGTCGCATCTCAAGAGGAGGCACTCTCAACAGGAAAGGCGAGAGGAACTCCATGGTCGTACCACCATTCCAAGAGTCCCCCAGATGTCTCAGTCCATTCCAGAGGAACCTCTTTGCCCTGCACTGGCTCATCTTTCACGCCGAGGATCGACTCACACCACGGTGGCACGTGGGACAGCCCTGTGGGAAAGCCTCGAGGGAAAGCCTCGAGGGAAAACCACAGATCCTTTGATCCACGCCACAGGAAGCGTGACATTGCTGCTACAGCCTGGAAGGAAAGCGCACGTGCATGCCCCCACTCGAGACGAGGCCTGACTCCCCTGGGGAGACTCCAGAAGTACCCACAGATCCATGTCAGCCCCTGAGAGGAATCCTTGGTTCCGGCCCTGACTCCACACAAGGTTTTTGGCCCCGGTATCGACGGGAGAGGAATCCCGAGAGGCCCTCTAGCAACTCGCATGGGGACTGGCCTCTCCTGAGGCCACCAGGGCGGGTCCCTGAGGTCCCCGTCGTAACTCGAGAACACCTGCCGCAACTCGAGAAAATCCAGGAAGTTCTCCCTTCCAGGCGAGATGAGGCCTATTTCCGATGAGGCGTCTGGAGACTAATGAAACCTAACCTCTGGAACTTCGAAAGGGTCTTTCATACCCTTGCTGCAACTCTAGAAGTTCACCGCCATACCCGTCTCCACTCGAGAGGAAGCACGATGGTCCCGCCCACATCCAGAGGATCCCCGTTTCCCCCTCGGAGCTCGAGATGAGGGATCCTTTCCCTGCTTTCAACGGGAAAGAATTCCCGGCGTTCCCGTCGCATCTCAAGAGGAGGCACTCTCAACAGGAAAGGCGAGAGGAACTCCATGGTCGTACCACCATGCCAAGAGTCCCCCAGATGTCTCAGTCCATTCCAGAGGAACCTCTTTGCCCTGCACTGGCTCATCTTTCACGCCGAGGATCGACTCACACCACGGTGGCACGTGGGACAGCCCTGTGGGAAAGCCTCGAGGGAAAGCCTCGAGGGAAAACCACAGATCCTTTGATCCACGCCACGGGAATCGTGACATTGCTGCTACAGCCTGGAAGGAAAGCGCACGTGCATGCCCCCACTCGAGACGAGGCCTGACTCCCCTGGGGAGACTCCAGAAGTACCCAAAGATCCATGTCAGCCCCTGAGAGGAATCCTCGGTTCCGGCCCTGACTCCACACAAGGTTTTTGGCCCCGGTATCGACGGGAGAGGAATCCCCAGAGGCCCCCTAGCAACTCGCATGGGGACTGGCCTCTCCTGAGGCCACCAGGGCGGGTCCCTGAGGTCCCCGTCGTAACTCGAGAACACCTGCCGCAACTCGAGAAAATCCAGGAAGTTCTCCCTTCCAGGCGAGATGAGGCCTATTTCCGATGAGGCGTCTGGAGACTAATGACACCTAACCTCTGGAACTTCGAAAGGGTCTTTCACACCCTTGCTGCAACTCAAGAAGTTCACCGCCATACCCGTCTCCACACGAGAGGAAGCACGATGGTCCCGCCCACATCCAGAGGAGCCCCGTTTCCCCCTCGGAGCTCGAGATGAGGGATCCTTTCCCTGCTTTCAACGGGAAAGAATTCCCGTCGTTCCCGTCGCATCTCAAGAGGAGGCACTCTCAACAGGAAAGGCGAGAGGAACTCCATGGTCGTACCACCATTCCAAGAGTCCCCCAGATGTCTCAGTCCATTCCAGAGGAACCTATTTGCCCTGCACTGGCTCATCTTTCACGCCGAGGATCGACTCACACCACGGTGGCACGTGGGACAGCCCTGTGGGAAAGCCTCGAGGGAAAGCCTCGAGGGAAAACCACAGATCCTTTGATCCACGCGACGGGAAGCGTGACATTGCTGCTACAGCCTGGAAGGAAAGCGCACGTGCATGCTCCCACTCGAACGAGGCCTGACTCCCCTGGGGAGACTCCAGAAGTACCCAAAGATCCATGTCAGCCCCTGAGAGGAATCCTCGGTTCCGGCCCTGACTCCACACAAGGTTTTTGGCCCCGGTATCGACGGGAGAGGAATCCCGAGAGGCCCCCTAGCACCTCGCATGGGGACTGGCCTCTCCTGAGGCCACCAGGGCGGGTCCCTGAGGTCCCCGTCGTAACTCGAGAACACCTGCCGCAACTCGAGAAAATCCAGGAAGTTCTCCCTTCCAGGCGAGATGAGGCCTATTTCCGATTAGGCGTCTGGAGACTAATGACACCTAACCTCTGGAACTTCGAAAGGGTCTTTCACACCCTTTCTGCAACTCAAGAAGTTCACCGCCATATCCGTCTCCACTCGAGAGGAAGCACGATGGTCCCGCCCACATCCAGAGGAGCCCCGTTTCCCCCTCGTAGCTCGAGATGAGGGATCCTTTCCCTGCTTTCAACGGGAAAGAATTCCAGGCGTTCCCGTCGCACCTCAAGAGGAGGCACTCTCAACAGGAAAGGCGAGAGGAACTCCATGGTCGTACCACCATGCCAAGAGTCCCGCAGATGTCTCAGTCCATTCCAGGGGAATCTCTTTGCCCTGCACTGGCTAATCTTTCACGCCGAGGATCGACTCACACCACGGTGGCACGTGGGACAGCCCTGTGGGAAAGCCTCGAGGGAAAGCCTCGAGGGAAAACCACAGATCCTTTGATCCACCGACGGGAAGCGTGACATTGCTGCTACAGCCTGGAAGGAAAGCGCACATGCATGCCCCCACTCGAGACGAGGCCTGACTCCCCTGGGGAGACTCCAGAAGTACCCAAAGATCCATGTCAGCCCCTGAGAGGAATCCTCGGTTCCGGCCCTGACTCCACACAAGGTTTTTGGCCCCGGTATCGACGGGAGAGGAATCCCGAGAGGCCCCCTAGCAACTCGCATGGGGACTGGCCTCTCCTGAGGCCACCAGGGCGGGTCCCTGAGGTCCCCGTCGTAACTCGAGAACACCTGCCGCAACTCGAGAAAATCCAGGAAGTTCTCCCTTCCAGGCGAGATGAGGCCTATTTCCGATGAGGCGTCTGGAGACTAATGACACCTAACCTCTGAAACTTCGAAAGGGTCTTTCATACCCTTGCTGCAACTCAAGAAGTTCACCGCCATACCCGTCTCCACTCGAGAGGAAGCACGATGGTCCCGCCCACATCCAGAGGAGCCCCGTTTCCCCCTCGGAGCTCGAGATGAGGGATCCTTTCCTTGCTTTCAACGGGAAAGTATTCCCGGCGTTCCCGTCGCATCTCAAGAGGAGGCACTCTCAACAGGAAAGGCGAGAGGAACTCCAAGGTCGTACCACCATTCCAAGAGTCCCCCAGATGTCCCAGTCCATTCCAGAGGAACCTCTTTGCCCTGCACTGGCTCATCTTTCACGCCGAGGATCGACTCACACCACGGTGGCACGTGGGACAGCCCTGTGGGAAAGCCTCGAGGGAAAGCCTCGAGGGAAAACCACAGATCCTTTGATCCACGCGACGGGAAGCGTGACATTGCTGCTACAGCCTGGAAGGAAAGCGCACGTGCATGCCCCCATTCGAGACGAGGCCTGACCCCCTGGGGAGACTCCAGAAGTACCCAAAGATCCATGTCAGCCCCTGAGAGGAATCCTCGGTTCCGGCCCTGACTTCACACAAGGTTTTTGGCCCCGGTATCGACGGGAGAGGAATCCCGAGAGGCCCCTTAGCAACTCGCATGGGGACTGGCCTCTCCTGAGGCCACCAGGGCGGGTCCCTGAGGTCCCCGTCGTAACTCGAGAACACCTGCCGCAACTCGAGAAAATCCAGGAAGTTCTCCCTTCCAGGCGAGATGAGGCCTATTTCCGATGAGGCGTCTGGAGACTAATGACACCTAACCTCTGGAACTTCGAAAGGGTCTTTCATACCCTTGCTGCAACTCTAGAAGTTCACCGCCATACCCGTCTCCACTCGAGAGGAAGCACGATGGTCCCGCCCACATCCAGAGGAGCCCAGTTTCCCCCTCGGAGCTCGAGATGAGGGATCCTTTCCCTGCTTTCAACGGGAAAGAATTCCCGGCGTTCCCGTCGCATCTCAAGAGGAGGCACTCTCAACAGGAAAGGCGAGAGGAACTCCATGGTCGTACCACCATGCCAAGAGTCCCCCAGATGTCTCAGTCCATTCCAGAGGAACCTCTTTGCCCTGCACTGGCTCATCTTTCACGCCGAGGATCGACTCACACCACGGTGGCACGTGGGACAGCCCTGTGGGAAAGCCTCGAGGGTAAGCCTCGAGGGAAAACCACAGATCCTTTGATCCACGCCACGGGAAGCGTGACATTGCTGCTACAGCCTGGAAGGAAAGCGCACGTGCATGCCCCCACTCGAGACGAGGCCTGACTCCCCTGGGGAGACTCCAGAAGTACCCAAAGATCCATGTCAGCCCCTGAGAGGAATCCTCGGTTCCGGCCCTGACTGCACACAAGGTTTTTGGCCCCGGTATCGACGGGAGAGGAATCCCGAGAGGCCCCCTAGCAACTCGCATGGGGACTGGCCTCTCCTGAGGCCACCAGGGCGGGTCCCTGAGGTCCCCGTCGTAACTCGAGAACACCTGTCGCAACTCGAGAAAATCCAGGAAGTTCTCCCTTCCAGGCGAGATGAGGCCTATTTCCGATGAGGCGTCTGGAGCCTAATGACACCTAACCTCTGGAACTTCGAAAGGGTCTTTCACACCCTTGCTGCAACTCAAGAAGTTCACCGCCATACCCGTCTCCACTCGAGAGGAAGCACGGTGGTCCCGCCCACATCCAGAGGAGCCCCGTTTCCCCCTCGGAGCTCGAGATGAGGGATCCTTTCCCTGCTTTCAACGGGAAAGAATTCCCGGCGTTCCCGTCGCATCTCAAGAGGAGGCACTCTCAACAGGAAAGGTGAGAGGAACTCCATGGTCGTACAACCATTCCAAGAGTCCCCCAGATGTCTCAGTCCATTCCAGAGGAACCTCTTTGCCCTGCACTGGCTCATCTTTCACGCCGAGGATCGACTCACACCACAGTGGCACGTGGGACAGCCCTGTGGGAAAGCCTCGATGGAAAGCCTCGAGGGAAAACCACAGATCCTTTGATCCACGCGACGGGAAGCGTGACATTGCTGCTACAGCCTGGAAGGAAAGCGCACGTGCATGCCCCCACTCGAGACGAGGCCTGACTCCCCTGGGGAGACTCCAGAAGTACCCAAAGATCCATGTCAGCCCCTGAGAGGAATCCTCGGTTCCGGCCCTGACTCCACACAAGGTTTTTGGCCCCGGTATCGACGGGAGAGGAATCCCGAGAGGCCCCCTAGCATCTCGCATGGGGACTGGCCTCTCCTGAGGCCCCCAGGGCGGGTCCCTGAGGTCCCCGTCGTAACTCGAGAACACCTGCCGCAACTCGAGAAAATCCAGGAATTTCTCCCTTCCAGGCGAGATGAGGCCTATTTCCGATGAGGCGTCTGGAGACTAATGACACCTAACCTCTGGAACTTCGAAAGGGTCTTTCACACCCTTGCTGCAACTCAAGAAGTTCACCGCCATACCCGTCTCCACTCGAGAGGAAGCACGATGGTCCCGCCCACATCCAGAGGAGCCCCGTTTCCCCCTCGGAGCTCGAGATGAGGGATCCTTTCCCTGCTTTCAACGGGAAAGAATTCCCGGCGTTCCCGTCGCATCTCAAGAGGAGGCACTCTCAACAGGAAAGGCGAGAGGAACTCCATGGTCGTACCACCATGCCAAGAGACCCCCAGATGTCTCAGTCCATTCCAGAGGAAACTCTTTGCCCTGCACTGGCTCATCTTTCACGCCGAGGATCGACTCACACCACGGTGGCACGTGGGACAGCCCTGTGGGAAAGCCTCGAGGGAAAGCCTCGAGGGAAAACCACAGATCCTTTGTTCCACGCGACGGGAAGCGTGACATTACTGCTACAGCATGGAAGGAAAGCGCACGTGCATGCCCCCATTCGAGACGAGGCCTGACCCCCTGGGGAGACTCCAGAAGTACCCAAAGATCCATGTCAGCCCCTGAGAGGAATCCTCGGTTTCGGCCCTGACTTCACACAAGGTTTTTGGCCCCGGTATCGACGGGAGAGGAATCCCGAGAGGCCCCCTAGCAACTCGCATGGGGACTGGCCTCTCCTGAGGCCCCCAGGGCGGGTCCCTCAGGTCCCCGTCGTAACTCGAGAACACCTGCCGCAACTCGAGAAAATCCAGGAAGTTCTCCCTTCCAGGCGAGATGAGGCCTATTTCCGATGAGGCGTCTGGAGACTAATGACACCTAACCTCTGGAACTTCGAAAGGGTCTTTCATACCCTTGCTGCAACTCTAGAAGTTCACCGCCATACCCGTCTCCACTCGAGAGGAAGCACGATGGTCCCGCCCACATCCAGAGGAGCCCAGTTTCCCCCTCGGAGCTCGAGATGAGGGATCCTTTCCCTGCTTTCAACGGGAAAGAATTCCCGGCGTTCCCATCGCATCTCAAGAGGAGGCACTCTCAACAGGAAAGGCGAGAGGAACTCCATGGTCGTACCACCATGCCAAGAGTCCCCCAGATGTCTCAGTCCATTCCAGAGGAACCTCTTTGCCCTGCACTGGCTCATCTTTCACGCCGAGGATCGACTCACACCACGGTGGCACGTGGGACAGCCCTGTGGGAAAGCCTCGAGGGAAAGCCTCGAGGGAAAACCACAGATCCTTTGATCCACGACACGGGAAGCGTGACATTGCTGCTACAGCCTGGAAGGAAAGCGCACGTGCATGCCCCCACTCGAGACGAGGCCTGACTCCCCTGGGGAGACTCCAGAAGTACCCAAAGATCCATGTCAGCCCCTGAGAGGAATCCTCGGTTCCGGCCCTGACTGCACACAAGGTTTTTGGCCCCGGTATCGACGGGAGAGGAATCCCGAGAGGCCCCCTAGCAACTCGCATGGGGACTGGCCTCTCCTGAGGCCACCAGGGCGGGTCCCTGAGGTCCCCGTCGTAACTCGAGAACACCTGCCGCAACTCGAGAAAATCCAGGAAGTTCTCCCTTCCAGGCGAGATGAGGCCTATTTCCGATGAGGCGTCTGGAGCCTAATGACACCTAACCTCTGGAACTTCGAAAGGGTCTTTCACACCCTTGCTGCAACTCAAGAAGTTCACCGCCATACCCGTCTCCACTCGAGAGGAAGCACGATGGTCCCGCCCACATCCAGAGGAGCCCCGTTTTCCCCTCGGAGCTCGAGATGAGGGATCCTTTCCCTGCTTTCAACGGGAAAGAATTCCCGGCGTTCCCATCGCATCTCAAGAGGAGGCACTCTCAACAGGAAAGGTGAGAGGAACTCCATGGTCGTACAACCATTCCAAGAGTCCCCCAGATGTCTCAGTCCATTCCAGAGGAACCTCTTTGCCCTGCACTGGCTCATCTTTCACGCCGAGGATCGACTCACACCACAGTGGCACGTGGGACAGCCCTGTGGGAAAGCCTCGAGGGAAAGCCTCGAGGGAAAACCACAGATCCTTTGATCCACGCGACGGGAAGCGTGACATTGCTGCTACAGCCTGGAAGGAAAGCGCACGTTCATGCCCCCACTCGAGACGAGGCCTGACTCCCCTGGGGAGACTCCAGAAGTACCCAAAGATCCATGTCAGCCCCTGAGAGGAATCCTCGGTTCCGGCCCTGACTCCACACAAGGTTTTTGGCCCCGGTATCGACGGGAGAGGAATCCCGAGAGGCCCCCTAGCATCTCGCATGGGGACTGGCCTCTCCTGAGGCCCCCAGGGCGGGTCCCTGTGGTCCCCGTCGTAACTCGAGAACACCTGCCGCAACTCGAGAAAATCCAGGAATTTCTCCCTTCCAGGCGAGATGAGGCCTATTTCCGATGAGGCGTCTGGAGACTAATGACACCTAACCTCTGGAACTTCGAAAGGGTCTTTCACACCCTTGCTGCAACTCAAGAAGTTCACCGCCATACCCGTCTCCACTCGAGAGGAAGCACGATGGTCCCGCCCACATCCAGAGGAGCCCCGTTTCCCCCTCGGAGCTCGAGATGAGGGATCCTTTCCCTGCTTTCAACGGGAAAGAATTCCCGGCGTTCCCGTCGCATCTCAAGAGGAGGCACTCTCAACAGGAAAGGCGAGAGGAACTCCATGGTCGTACCACCATGCCAAGAGACCCCCAGATGTCTCAGTCCATTCCAGAGGAAACTCTTTGCCCTGCACTGGCTCATCTTTCACGCCGAGGATCGACTCACACCACGGTGGCACGTGGGACAGCCCTGTGGGAAAGCCTCGAGGGAAAGCCTCGAGGGAAAACCACAGATCCTTTGATCCACGCGACGGGAAGCGTGACATTGCTGCTACAGCATGGAAGGAAAGCGCACGTGCATGCCCCCATTCGAGACGAGGCCTGACCCCCTGGGGAGACTCCAGAAGTACCCAAAGATCCATGTCAGCCCCTGAGAGGAATCCTCGGTTCCGGCCCTGACTTCACACAAGGTTTTTGGCCCCGGTATCGACGGGAGAGGAATCCCGAGAGGCCCCCTAGCAACTCGCATGGGGACTGGCCTCTCCTGAGGCCACCAGGGCGGGTCCCTGAGGTCCCCGTCGTAACTCGAGAACACCTGCCGCAACTCGAGAAAATCCAGGAAGTTCTCCCTTCCAGGCGAGATGAGGCCTATTTCCGATGAGGCGTCTGGAGACTAATGATACCTAACCTCTGGAACTTCGAAAGGGTCTTTCACACCCTTGCTGCAACTCAAGAAGTTCACCGCCATACCCGTCTCCACTCGAGAGGAAGCACGATGGTCCCGCCCACATCCAGAGGAGCCCCGTTTCCCCCTCGTAGCTCGAGATGAGGGATCCTTTCCCTGCTTTCAACGGGAAAGAATTCCCGGCGTTCCCGTCGCATCTCAAGAGGAGGCACTCTCAACAGGAAAGTCGAGAGGAACTCCATGGTCGTACCACCATTCCAAGAGTCCCCCAGATGTCTCAGTCCATTCCAGAGGAACCTCTTTGCCCTGCACTGGCTCATCTTTCACGCCGAGGATCGACTCACACCACGGTGGCACGTGGGACAGCCCTGTGGGAAAGCCTTGAGGGAAAGCCTCGAGGGAAAACCACAGATCCTTTGATCCACGCGACGGGAAGCGTGACATTGCTGCTACAGCCTGGAAGGAAAGCGCACGTGCATGCCCCCACTCGAGACGAGGCCTGACTCCCCTGGGGAGACTCCAGAAGTACCCAAAGATCCATGTCAGCCCCTGAGAGGAATCCTCGGTTCCGGCCCTTACTCCATACAAGGTTTTTGGCCCGGGTATCGACGGGAGAGGAATCCCGAGAGGGCCCCTAGCAACTCGCATGGGGACTGGCCTCTCCTTAGGCCACCAGGGCGGGTCCCTGAGGTCCCCGTCGTAACTCGAGAACACCTGCCGCAACTCGAGAAAATCCAGGAAGTTCTCCCTTCCAGGCGAGATGAGGCCTATTTCCGATGAGGCGTCTGGAGACTAATGACACCTAACCTCTGGAACTTCGAAAGGGTCTTTCATATCCTTGCTGCAACTCTAGAAGTTCACCGCCATACCCGTCTCCACTCGAGAGGAAGCACGATGGTCCCGCCCACATCCAGAGGAGCCCAGTTTCCCCCTCGTAGCTCGAGATGAGGGATCCTTTCCCTGCTTTCAACGGGAAAGAATTCCAGGCGTTCCCGTCGCACCTCAAGAGGAGGCACTCTCAACAGGAAAGGCGAGAGGAACTCCATGGTCGTACCACCATGCCAAGAGTCCCCCAGATGTCTCAGTCCATTCCAGGGGAAGCTCTTTGCCCTGCACTGGCTAATCTTTCACGCCAAGGATCGACTCACACCACGGTGGCACGTGGGACAGCCCTGTGGGAAAGCCTCGAGGGAAAGCCTCGAGGGAAAACCACAGATCCTTTGATCCACCCGACGGGAAGCGTGACATTGCTGCTACAGCCTGGAAGGAAAGCGCACGGGCATGCCCCCACTCGAGACGAGGCCTGACTCCCCTGGGGAGACTCCAGAAGTACCCACAGATCCATGTCAGCCCCTGAGAGGAATCCTCGGTTCCGGCCCTGACTCCACACAAGGTTTTTGGCCCCGGTATCGACGGGAGAGGAATCCCGAGAGGCCCCCTAGCACCTCGCATGGGGACTGGCCTCTCCTGAGGCCACCAGGGCGGGTCCCTGAGGTCCCCGTCGTAACTCGAGAACACCTGCCGCCACTCGAGAAAATCCAGGAAGTTCTCCCTTCCAGGCGAGATGAGGCCTATTTCCGATGAGGCGTCTGGAGACTAATGACACCTAACCTCTGGAACTTCGAAAGGGTCTTTCATACCCTTGCTGCAACTCTAGAAGTTCACCGCCATACCCGTCTCCACTCGAGAGGAAGCACGATGGTCCCGCCCACATCCAGAGGAGCCCCGTTTCCCCCTCGGAGCTCGAGATGAGAGATCCTTTCCCTGCTTTCAACGGGAAAGAATTCCCGGCGTTCCCGTCGCATCTCAAGAGGAGGCACTCTCAACAGGAAAGGCGAGAGGAACTCCAGGGTCGTACCACCATGCCAAGAGTCCCGCAGATGTCTCAGTCCATTCCAGAGGAACCTCTTTGCCCTGCACTGGCTCATCTTTCACGCTGAGGATCGACTCACACCACGGTGGCACGTGGGACAGCCCTGTGGGAAAGCCTCGAGGGAAAGCCTCGAGGGAAAACCACAGATCCTTTGATCCACACCACAGGAAGCGTGACATTGCTGCTACAGCCTGGAAGGAAAGCGCACGTGCATGCCCCCACTCGAGACGAGGCGTGACTCCCCTGGGGAGACTCCAGAAGTACCCAAAGATCCATGTCAGCCCCTGAGAGGAATCCTCGGTTCCGGCCCTGACTCCACACAAGGTTTTTGGCCCCGGTATCGACGGGAGAGGAATCCCGAGAGGCCCCCTAGCAACTCGCATGGGGACTGGCCTCTCCTGAGGCCACCAGGGCGGGTCCCTGAGGTCCCCGTCGTAACTCGAGAACACCTGCCGCAACTCGAGAAAATCCAGGAAGTTCTCCCTTCCAGGCGAGATGAGGCCTATTTCCGATGAGGCGTCTGGAGACTAATTACACCTAACCTCTGGAACTTCGAAAGGGTCTTTCATACCCTTGCTGCAACTCTAGAAGTTCACCGCCATACCCGTCTCCACTCGAGAGGAAGCACGATGGTCCCGCCCACATCCAGAGGATCCCCGTTTCCCCCTCGGAGCTCGAGATGAGGGATCCTTTCCCTGCTTTCAACGGGAAAGAATTCCCGGCGTTCCCGTCGCATCTCAAGAGGAGGCACTCTCAACAGGAAAGGCGAGAGGAACTCCATGGTCGTACCACCATTCCAAGAGTCCCCCAGATGTCTCAGTCCATTCCAGAGGAACCTCTTTGCCCTGCACAGGCTCATCTTTCACGCCGAGGATCGACTCACACCACGGTGGCACGTGGGACAGCCCTGTGGGAAAGCCTCGAAGGAAAGCCTCGAGGTAAAAACACAGATCCTTTGATCCTCGCGACGGGAAGCGTGACATTGCTGCTACAGCCTGGAAGGAAAGCGCACGTGCATGCCCCCACTCGAGACGAGGCCTGACTCCCCTGGGGAGACTCCAGAAGTACCCAAAGATCCATGTCAGCCCCTGAGAGGAATCCTCGGTTCCGGCCCTGACTCCACACAAGGTTTTTGGCCCCGGTATCGACGGGAGAGGAATCCCGAGAGGCCCCCTAGCAACTCGAATGGGGACTGGCCTCTCCTGAGGCCACCAGGGCGGGTCCCTGAGGTCCCCGTCGTAACTCGAGAACACCTGCCGCAACTCGAGAAAATCCAAGAAGTTCTCCCTTCCAGGCGAGATGAGGCCTATTTCCTATGAGGCGTCTGGAGACTAATGACACCTAAACTCTGGAACTTCGAAAGGGTCTTTCACACCCTTGCTGCAACTCAAGAAGTTCACCGCCATACCCGTCTCCACTCGAGAGGAAGCACGATGGTCCCGCCCACATCCAGAGGAGCCCCGTTTCCCCCTCGGAGCTCGAGATGAGGGATCCTTTCCCTGCTTTCAACGGGAAAGAATTCCCGGCGTTCCCGTAGCATCTCAAGAGGAGGCACTCTCAACAGGAAAGGCGAGAGGAACTCCATGGTCGTACCACCATTCCAAGAGTCCCCCAGATGTCTCAGTCCATTCCAGAGGAACCTCTTTGCCCTGCACTGGCTCATCTTTCACGCCGAGGATCGACTCACACCACGGTGGCACGTGGGACAGCCCTGTGGGAAAGCCTCGAGGGAAAGCCTCGAGGGAAAAACACAGATCCTTTGATCCACGCTATGGGAAGCCTGACATTGCTGCTACAGCCTGGAAGGAAAGCGCACGTGCATGCCCCCACTCGAGACGAGGCCTGACTCCCCTGGGGAGACTCCAGAAGTACCCAAAGATCCATGTCAGCCCCTGAGAGGAATCCTCGGTTCCGGCCCTGACTCCACACAAGGTTTTTGGTCCCGGTATCGACGGGAGAGGAATCCCGAAAGGCCCCCTAGCAACTCGCATGGGGACTGGCCTCTCCTGAGGCCACCAGGGCGGGTCCCTGAGGTCCCCGTCGTAACTCGAGAACACCTGCCGCAACTCGAGAAAATCCAGGAAGTTCTCCCTTCCAGGCGAGATGAGGCCTATTTCCGATGAGGCGTCTGGAGACTAATGACACCTAACCTCTGGAACTTCGAAAGGGTCTTTCACACCCTTGCTGCAACTCAAGAAGTTCACCGCCATACCCGTCTCCACTCGAGAGGAAGCACGATGGTCCCGCCCACATCCAGAGGAGCCCCGTTTCCCCCTCGGACCTCGAGATGAGGGATCCTTTCCCTGCTTTCAACGGGAAAGAATTCCCGGCGTTCCCGTCGCATCTCAAGAGGAGGCACTCTCAACAAGAAAGGCGAGAGGAACTCCATGGTCGTACCGCCATTCCAAGAGTCCCCCAGATGTCTCAGTCCATTCCAGAGGAACCTCTTTGCCCTGCACTGGCTCATCTTTCACGCCGAGGATCGATTCACACCACGGTGGCACGTGGGACAGCCCTGTGGGAAAGCCTCGAGGGAAAGCCTCGAGGGAAAACCACAGATCCTTTGATCCACGCCCCGGGAAGCGTGCCATTGCTGCTACAGCCTGGAAGGAAAGCGCACGTGCATGCCCCCACTCGAGACGAGGCCTGACTCCCCTGGGGAGACTCCAGAAGTACCCAAAGATCCATGTCAGCCCCTGAGAGGAATCCTCGGTTCCGGCCCTGACTGCACACAAGGTTTTTGGCCCCGGTATCGACGGGAGAGGAATCCCGAGAGGCCCCCTAGCAACTCGCATGGGGACTGGCCTCTCCTGAGGCCACCAGGGCGGGTCCCTGAGGTCCCCGTCGTAACTCGAGAACACCTGCCGCAACTCGAGAAAATCCAGGAAGTTCTCCCTTCCAGGCGAGATGAGGCCTATTTCCGATGAGGCGTCTGGAGCCTAATGACACCTAACCTCTGGAACTTCGAAAGGGTCTTTCACACCCTTGCTGCAACTCAAGAAGTTCACCGCCATACCCGTCTCCACTCGAGAGGAAGCACGATGGTCCCGCCCACATCCAGAGGAGCCCCGTTTCCCCCTCGGAGCTCGAGATGAGGGATCCTTTCCCTGCTTTCAACGGGAAAGAATTCCCGGCGTTCCCGTAGCATCTCAAGAGGAGGCACTCTCAACAGGAAAGGCGAGAGGAACTCCATGGTCGTACCACCATTCCAAGAGTCCCCCAGATGTCTCAGTCCATTCCAGAGGAACCTCTTTGCCCTGCACTGGCTCATCTTTCACGCCGAGGATCGACTCACACCACGGTGGCACGTGGGACAGCCCTGTGGGAAAGCCTCGAGGGAAAGCCTCGAGGGAAAACCACAGATCCTTTGATCCACGCCACGGGAAGCGTGCCATTGCTGCTACAGCCTGGAAGGAAAGCGCACGTGCATGCCCCCACTCGAGACGAGGCCTGACTCCCCTGGGGAGACTCCAGAAGTACCCAAAGATCCATGTCAGCCCCTGAGAGGAATCCTCGGTTCCGGCCCTGACTGCACACAAGGTTTTTGGCCCCGGTATCGACGGGAGAGGAATCCCGAGAGGCCCCCTAGCAACTCGCATGGGGACTGGCCTCTCCTGAGGCCACCAGGGCGGGTCCCTGAGGTCCCCGTCGTAACTCGAGAACACCTGCCGCAACTCGAGAAAATCCAGGAAGTTCTCCCTTCCAGGCGAGATGAGGCCTATTTCCGATGAGGCGTCTGGAGCCTAATGACACCTAACCTCTGGAACTTCGAAAGGGTCTTTCACACCCTTGCTGCAACTCAAGAAGTTCACCGCCATACCCGTCTCCACTCGAGAGGAAGCACGATGGTCCCGCCCACATCCAGAGGAGCCCCGTTTCCCCCTCGGAGCTCGAGATGAGGGCTCCTTTCCCTGCTTTCAACGGGAAAGAATTCCCGGCGTTGCCGTCGCCTCTCAAGAGGAGGCACTCTCAACAGGAAAGGCGAGAGGAACTCCAAGGTCGTACCACCATTCCAAGAGTCCCCCAGATGTCCCAGTCCATTCCAGAGGAACCTCTTTGCCCTGCACTGGCTCATCTTTCACGCCGAGGATCGACTCACACCACGGTGGCACGTGGGACAGCCCTGTGGGAAAGCCTCGAGGGAAAGCCTCGAGGGAAAACCACAGATCCTTTGATCCACGCCACGGGAAACGTGACATTGCTGCTACAGCCTGGAAGGAAAGCGCACATGCATGCCCCCACTCGAGACGAGGCCTGACTCCCCTGGGGAGACTCCAGAAGTACCCAAAGATCCATGTCAGCCCCTGAGAGGAATCCTCGGTTCCGGCCCTGACTCCACACAAGGTTTTTGGCCCCGGTATCGACGGGAGAGGAATCCCGAGAGGCCCCCTAGCAACTCGCATGGGGACTGGCCTCTCCTGAGGCCACCAGGGCGGGTCCCTGAGGTCCCCGTCGTAACTCGAGAACACCTGCCGCAACTCGAGAAAATCCAGGAAGTTCTCCCTTCCAGGCGAGATGAGGCCTATTTCCGATGAGGCGTCTGGAGACTAATGACACCTAACCTCTGGAACTTCGAAAGGGTCTTTCACACCCTTGCTGCAACTCAAGAAGTTCACCGCCATACCCGTCTCCACTCGAGAGGAAGCACGATGGTCCCGCCCACATCCAGAGGAGCCCCGTTTCCCCCTCGGAGCTCGAGATGAGGGATCCTTTCCCTGCTTTCAACGGGAAAGAATTCCCGGCGTTCCCGTCGCATCTCAAGAGGAGGCACTCTCAACAGGAAAGGCGAGAGGAACTCCATGGTCGTACCACCATTCCAAGAGTCTCCCAGATGTCTCAGTCCATTCCAGAGGAACCTCTTTGCCCTGCACTGGCTCATCTTTCACGCCGAGGATCGACTCACACCACGGTGGCACGTGGGACAGCCCTGTGGGAAAGCCTCGAGGGAAAGCCTCGAGGGAAAAACACAGATCCTTTGATCCACGCGACGGGAAGCGTGACATTGCTGCTACAGCCTGGAAGGAAAGCGCACGTGCATGCCCCCACTCGAGACGAGGCCTGACTCCCCTGGGGAGACTCCAGAAGTACCCAAAGATCCATGTCAGCCCCTGAGAGGAATCCTCGGTTCCGGCCCTGACTCCACACAAGGTTTTTGGTCCCGGTATCGACGGGAGAGGAATCCCGAAAGGCCCCCTAGCAACTCGCATGGGGACTGGCCTCTCCTGAGGCCACCAGGGCGGGTCCCTGAGGTCCCCGTCGTAACTCGAGAACACCTGCCGCAACTCGAGAAAATCCAGGAAGTTCTCCCTTCCAGGCGAGATGAGGCCTATTTCCGATGAGGCGTCTCGAGACTAATGACACCTAACCTCTGGAACTTCGAAAGGGTCTTTCACACCCTTGCTGCAACTCAAGAAGTTCACGGCCATACCCGTCTCCACTCGAGAGGAAGCACGATGGTCCCGCCCACATCCAGAGGAGCCCCGTTTCCCCCTCGGAGCTCGAGATGAGGGCTCCTTTCCCTGCTTTCAACGGGAAAGAATTCCCGGCGTTCCCGTCGCATCTCAAGAGGAGGCACTCTCAACAGGAAAGGCGAGAGGAACTCCATGGTCGTACCACCATTCCAAGAGTCCCCCAGATGTCTCAGTCCATTCCAGAGGAACCTCTTTGCCCTGCACTGGCTCATCTTTCACGCCGAGGATCGACTCACACCACGGTGGCATGTGGGACAGCCCTGTGGGAAAGCCTCGAGGGAAAGCCTCGAGGGAAAACCACAGATCCTTTGATCCACGCCACGGGAAGCGTGCCATTGCTGCTACAGCCTGGAAGGAAAGCGCACGTGCATGCCCCCACTCGAGACGAGGCCTGACTCCCCTGGGGAGACTCCAGAAGTACCCAAAGATCCATGTCAGCCCCTGAGAGGAATCCTCGGTTCCGGCCCTGACTGCACACAAGGTTTTTGTCCCCGGAATCGACGGGAGAGGAATCCCGAGAGGCCCCCTAGCAACTCGCATGGGGACTGGCCTCTCCTGAGGCCACCAGGGCGGGTCCCTGAGGTCCCCGTCGTAACTCGAGAACACCTGCCGCAACTCGAGAAAATCCAGGAAGTTCTCCCTTCCAGGCGAGATGAGGCCTATTTCCTATGAGGCGTCTGGAGACTCATGACACCTAAACTCTGGAACTTCGAAAGGGTCTTTCACACCCTTGCTGCAACTCAAGAAGTTCACCGCCATACCCGTCTCCACACGAGAGGATGCACGATGGTCCCGCCCACATCCAGAGGAGCCCCGTTTCCCCCTCGGAGCTCGAGATGAGGGATCCTTTCCCTGCTTTCAACGGGAAAGAATTCCCGGCGTTCCCGTCGCATCTCAAGAGGAGGCACTCTCAACAGGAAAGGCGAGAGGAACTCCATGGTCGTACCACCATTCCAAGAGTCCCCCAGATGTCTCAGTCCATTCCAGAGGAACCTCTTTGCCCTGCACTGGCTCATCTTTCACGCCGAGGATCGACTCACACCACGGTGGCACGTGGGACAGCCCTGTGGGAAAGCCTCGAAGGAAAGCCTCGAGGGAAAAACACAGATCCTTTGATCCACGCGACGGGAAGCGTGACATTGCTGCTACAGCCTGGAAGGAAAGCGCACGTGCATGCCCCCACTCGAGACCAGGCCTGACTCCCCTGGGGAGACTCCAGAAGTACCCAAAGATCCATGTCAGCCCCTGAGAGGAATCCTCGGTTCCGGCCCTGACTCCACACAAGGTTTTTGGCCCCGGTATCGACGGGAGAGGAATCCCGAGAGGCCCCCTAGCAACTCGCATGGGGACTGGCCTCTCCTGAGGCCACCAGGGCGGGTCCCTGAGGTCCCCGTCGTAACTCGAGAACACCTGCCGCAACTCGAGAAAATCCAGGAAGTTCTCCCTTCCAGGCGAGATGAGGCCTATTTCCGATGAGGCGTCTGGAGACTAATGACACCTAACCTCTGGAACTTCGAAAGGGTCTTTCACACCCTTGCTGCAACTCAAGAAGTTCACCGCCATACCCGTCTCCACTCGAGAGGAAGCACGATGGTCCCGCCCACATCCAGAGGAGCCCCGTTTCCCCCTCGGAGCTCGAGATGAGGGATCCTTTCCCTGCTTTCAACCGGAAAGAATTCCCGGCGTTCCCGTCGCATCTCAAGAGGAGGCACTCTCAACAGGAAAGGCGAGAGGAACTCCATGGTCGTACCACCATTCCAAAAGTCCCCCAGATGTCTCAGTCCATTCCAGAGGAACCTCTTTGCCCTGCACTGGCTCATCTTTCACGCCGAGGATCGACTCACACCACGGTGGCACGTGGGACAGCCCTGTGGGAAAGCCTCGAGGGAAAGCCTCGAGGGAAAACCACAGATCCTTTGATCCACGCCACGGGAAGCGTGCCATTGCTGATACAGCCTGGAAGGAAAGCGCACGTGCATGCCCCCACTCGAGACGAGGCCTGACTCCCCTGGGGAGACTCCAGAAGTACCCAAAGATCCATGTCAGCCCCTGAGAGGAATCCTCGGTTCCGGCCCTGACTGCACACAAGGTTTTTGGCCCCGGTATCGACGGGAGAGGAATCCCGAGAGGCCCCCTAGCAACTCGCATGGGGACTGGCCTCTCCTGAGGCCACCAGGGCGGGTCCCTGAGGTCCCCGTCGTAACTCGAGAACACCTGCCGCAACTCGAGAAAATCCAGGAAGTTCTCCCTTCCAGGCGAGATGAGGCCTATTTCCTATGAGGCGTCTGGAGACTAATGACACCTAACCTCTGGAACTTCGAAAGGGTCTTTCACACCCTTGCTGCAACTCAAGAAGTTCACCGCCATACCCGTCTCCACACGAGAGGATGCACGATGGTCCCGCCCACATCCAGAGGAGCCCCGTTTCCCCCTCGGAGCTCGAGATGAGGGATCCTTTCCCTGCTTTCAACGGGAAAGAATTCCCGGCGTTGCCGTCGCATCTCAAGAGGAGGCACTCTCAACAGGAAAGGCGAGAGGAACTCCATGGTCGTACCACCATTCCAAGAGTCCCCCAGATGTCTCAGTCCATTCCAGAGGAACCTCTTTGCCCTGCACTGGCTCATCTTTCACGCCGAGGATCGACTCACACCACGGTGGCACGTGGGACAGCCCTGTGGGAAAGCCTCGAAGGAAAGCCTCGAGGGAAAACCACAGATCCTTTGATCCACGCGACGGGAAGCGTGACATTGCTGCTACAGCCTGGAAGGAAAGCGCACGTGCATGCCCCCACTCGAGACGAGGCCTGACTCCCCTGGGGAGACTCCAGAAGTACCCAAAGATCCATGTCAGCCCCTGAGAGGAATCCTGGGTTCCGGCCCTGACTCCACACAAGGTTTTTGGCCCCGGTATCGACGGGAGAGGAATCCCGAGAGGCCCCCTAGCAACTCGCATGGGGACTGGCCTCTCCTGAGGCCACCAGGGCGGGTCCCTGAGGTCCCCGTCGTAACTCGAGAACACCTGCCGCAGCTCGAGAAAATCCAAGAAGTTCTCCCTTCCAGGCGAGATGAGGCCTATTTCCTATGAGGCGTCTGGAGACTAATGACACCTAAACTCTGGAACTTCGAAAGGGTCTTTCACACCCTTGCTGCAACTCAAGAAGTTCACCGCCATACCCGTCTCCACTCGAGAGGAAGCACGATGGTCCCGCCCACATCCAGAGGAGCCCCGTTTCCCTCTCGGAGCTCGAGATGAGGGATCCTTTCCCTGCTTTCAACGGGAAAGAATTCCCGGCGTTCCCGTCGCATCTCAAGAGGAGGCACTCTCAACAGGAAAGGCGAGAGGAACTCCATGGTCGTACCACCATTCCAAGAGTCCCCCAGATGTCTCAGTCCATTCCAGAGGAACCTCTTTGCCCTGCACTGGCTCATCTTTCACGCCGAGGATCGACTCACACCACGGTGGCACGTGGGACAGCCCTGAGGGAAAGCCTCGAGGGAAAGCCTCGAGGGAAAACCACAGATCCTTTGATCCCCGCGACGGGAAGCGAGTCTTTGCTGCTACAGCCTGGAAGGAAAGCGCACGTGCATGCCCCCACTCGAGACGAGGCCTGACTCCGCTGGGGAGACTCCAGAAGTACCCAAAGATCCATGTCAGCCCCTGAGAGGAATCCTCGGTTCCGGCCCTGACTGCACACAAGGTTTTTGGCCCCGGTATCGACGGGAGAGGAATCCCCAGAGGCCCCCTAGCAACTCGCATGGGGACTGGCCTCTCCTGAGGCCACCAGGGCGGGTCCCTGAGGTCCCCGTCGTAACTAGAGAACACCTGCCGCAACTCGAGAAAATCCAGGAAGTTCTCCCTTCCAGGCGAGATGAGGCCTATTTCCGATGAGGCGTCTGGAGACTAATGACACCTAACCTCTGGAACTTCGAAAGGGTCTTTCACACCCTTGCTGCAACTCAAGAAGTTCACCGCCATACCGGTCTCCACTCGAGAGGAAGCACGATGGTCCCGCCCACATCCAGAGGAGCCCCGTTTCCCCCTCGGAGCTCGAGATGAGGGATCCTTTCCCTGCTTTCAACGGGAAAGAAATCCCGGCGTTTCAGTCGCATCTCAAGAGGAGGCACTCTCAACAGGAAAGGCGAGAGGAACTCCATGGTCGTACCACCATTCCAAGAGTCCCCCAGATGTCTCAGTCCATTCCAGAGGAACCTCTTTGCCCTGCACTGGCTCATCTTTCACGCCGAGGATCGACTCACACCACGGTGGCACGTGGGACAGCCCTGTGGGAAAGCCTCGAGGGAAAGCCTCGAGGGAAAACCACAGATCCTTTGATCCAGGCCACGGGAAGCGTGACATTGCTGCTACAGCCTGGAAGGAAAGCGCACGTGCATGCCCCCACTCGAGACGAGGCCTGACTCCCCTGGGGAGACTCCAAAAGTACCCAAAGATCCATGTCAGCCCCTGAGAGGAATCCTCGGTTCCGGCCCTGACTCCACACAAGGTTTTTGGCCCGGGTATCGACGGGAGAGGAAGCCCGAGAGGGCCCCTAGAAACTCGCATGGGGACTGGCCTCTCCTGAGGCCACCAGGGCGGGTCCCTGAGGTCCCCGTCGTAACTCGAGAACACCTGCCGCAACTCGAGAAAATCCAGGAAGTTCTCCCTTCCAGGCGAGATGAGGCCTATTTCCGATGAGGCGTCTGGAGACTAATGACACCTAACCTCTGGAACTTCGAAAGGGTCTTTCACACCCTTGCTTCAACTCAAGAAGTTCACCGCCATACCCGTCTCCACTCGAGAGGAAGCACGATGGTCCCGCCCACATCCAGAGGAGCCCGTTTCCCCCTCGGACCTCGAGATGAGGGATCCTTTCCCTGCTTTCAACGGGAAAGAATTCCCGGCGTTCCCGTCGCATCTCAAGAGGAGGCACTCTCAACAAGAAAGGCGAGAGGAACTCCATGGTCGTACCACCATTCCAAGAGTCCCCCAGATGTCTCAGTCCATTCCAGAGGAACCTCTTTGCCCTGCACTGGCTCATCTTTCATGCCGAGGATCGACTCACACCACGGTGGCACGTGGGACAGCCCTGTGGGAAAGCCTCGAGGGAAAGCCTCGAGGGAAAACCACAGATCCTTTGATCCAGGCCACGGGAAGCGTGACATTGCTGCTACAGCCTGGAAGGAAAGCGCACGTGCATGCCCCTACTCGAGACGAGGCCTGACTCCCCTGGGGAGACTCCAGAAGTACCCAAAGACCCATGTCAGCCCCTGAGAGGAATCCTCGGTTCCGGCCCTGACTCCACACAAGGTTTTTGGCCCCGGTATCGACGGGAGAGGAATCCCGAGAGGCCCCCTAGCAACTCGCATGGGGACTGGCCTCTCCTGAGGCCACCAGGGCGGGTCCCTGAGGTCCCCGTCGTAACTCGAGAACACCTGCCGCAACTCGAGAAAATCCAGGAAGTTCTCCCTTCCAGGCGAGAAGAGGCCTATTTCCGATGAGGAGTCTGGAGACTAATGACACCTAACCTCTGGAACTTCGAAAGGGTCTTTCACACCCTTGCTGCAACTCAAGAAGTTCACCGCCATACCCGTCTCCACTCGAGAGGAAGCACGATGGTCCCGCCCACATCCAGAGGAGCACCGTTTCCCCCTCGGAGCTCGAGATGAGGGATCCTTTCCCTGCTTTCAACGGGAAAGAATTCCCGGCGTTCCCGTCGCATCTCAAGAGGAGGCACTCTCAACAGGAAAGGCGAGAGGAACTCCATGGTCGTACCACCATTCCAAGTGTCCCCCAGATGTCTCAGTCCATTCCAGAGGAACCTCTTTGCCCTGCACTGGCTCATCTTTCACGCCGAGGATCGACTCACACCACGGTGGCACGTGGGACAGCCCTGTGGGAAAGCCTCGAGGGAAAGCCTCGAGGGAAAACCACAGATCCTTTGATCCACGCCACGGGAAACGTGACATTGCTGCTACAGCCTGGAAGGAAAGCGCACGTGCATGCTCCCACTCGAGACGAGGCCTGACTCCCCTGGGGAGACTCCAGAAGCACCCAAAGATCCATGTCAGCCCCTGAGAGGAATCCTCGGTTCCGGCCCTGACTCCACAAAATGTTTTTGGCCCCGGTTTCGACGGGAGAGGAATCCCGAGAGGCCCCCTAGCACCTCGATGGGGACTGGCGTCTCCTGAGGCCACCAGGGCGGGTCCCTGAGGTCCCCGTCGTAACTCGAGAACACCTGCAGCAACTCGAGAAAATCCAGGAAGTTCTCCCTTCCAGGCGAGATGAGGCCTATTTCCGATGAGGCGTCTGGAGACTAATGACACCTAAACTCTGGAACTTCGAAAGGGTCTTTCACACCCTTGCTGCATCTCAAGAAGTTCACCGCCATACCCGTCTCCACTCGAGAGTAAGCACGATGGTCCCTCCCACATCCAGAGGAGCCCCGTTTCCCCCTCGGAGCTCGAGATGAGGGATCCTTTCCCTGCTTTCTACGTAAAGAATTCCCGGCGTTCCCATCGCATCTCAAGAGGAGGCACTCTCAACAGGAAAGGCGAGAGGAACTCCATGGTCGTACCACCATTTCAAGAGTCCCCCAGATGTCTCAGTCCATTCCAGAGGAACCTCTTTGCCCTGCACTGGCTCATCTTTCACGCCGAGGATCGACTCACACCACGGTGGCACGTGGGACAGCCCTGTGGGAAAGCCTCGAGAGAAAGCCTCGAGGGAAAACCACAGATCCTTTGATCCACGCGACGGGAAGCGTGACATTGCTGCTACAGCCTGGAAGGAAAGCGCACGTGCATGCCCCCACTCGAGACGAGACCTGACTCCCCTGGGGATACTCCAGAAGTACCCAAAGATCCATGTCAGCCCCTGAGAGGAATCCTCGGTTCCGGCCCTGACTCCACACAAGGTTTTTGGCCCCGGTATCGACGGAAGAGGAATCCCGAGAGGCCCCCTAGCAACTCGCATGTGGACTGGCCTCTCTTGAGGCCACCAGGGCGGGTCCCTGAGGTCCCCGTCGTAACTCGAGAACACCTGCCGCAACTCGAGAAAATCCAGGAAGTTCTCCCTCCCAGGCGAGATGAGGCCTATTTCCGATGAGGCGTCTGGAGACTAATGACACCTAACCTCTGGAACTTCGAAAGGGTCTTTCACACCCTTGCTGCAACTCAAGAAGTTCACCGCCATACCCGTCTCCACTCGAGAGGAAGCACGATGGTCCCGCCCACATCCAGAGGAGCCCCGTTTCCCCCTCGGAGCTCGAGATGAGGGATCCTTTCCCTGCTTTCAACGGGAAAGAATTCCCGGCGTTCCCGTCGCATCTCAAGAGGAGGCACTCTCAACAGGAAAGGCGAGAGGAACTCCATGGTCGTACCACCTTTCCAAGAGTTCCCCAGATGTCTCAGTCCATTCCAGAGGAACCTCTTTGCCCTGCACTGGCTCATCTTTCACGCCGAGGATCGACTCACACCACGGTGGCACGTGGGACAGCCCTGTGGGAAAGCCTCGAGGGAAAGCCTCGAGGGAAAACCACAGATCCTTTGTTCCACGCGACGGGAAGCGTGACATTGCTGCTACAGCCTGGAAGGAAAGCGCACGTGCATGCCCCGACTCGAGACGAGGCCTGACTCCCCTGGGGAGACTCCAGAAGTACCCAAAGATCCATGTCAGCCCCTGAGAGGAATCCTCGGTTCCGGCCCTGACTCCACACAAAGTTTTTGGGCCCGGTATCAACGGGAGAGGAATCCCGAGAGGCCCCCTAGCAACTCGCATGGGGACTGGCCTCTCCTGAGGCCTCCAGGGCGGGTCCCTGAGGTCCCCGTCGTAACTCGAGAACACCTGCCCCAACTCGAGAAAATCCAGGAAGTTCTCCCTTCCAGGCGAGATGAGGCCTATTTCCGATGAGGCGTCAGGAGACTAATGACACCTAACCTCTGGAACTTCGAAAGGGTCTTTCACACCCTTGCTGCAACTCAAGAAGTTCACCGCCATACCCGTCTCCACTCGAGAGGAAGCACGATGGTCCCGCCCACATCCAGAGGAGCCCCGTTTCCCCCTCGGAGCTCGAGATGAGGGATCCTTTCCCTGTTTTCAACGCGAAAGAATTCCCGGCGTTCCCGTCACAACTCAAGAGGAGGCACTCTCAACAGGAAAGGCGAGAGGAACTCCATGGTCGTACCACCATTCCAAGAGTCCCCCAGATGTCTCAGTCCATTCCAGAGGAACCTCTTTGCCCTGCACTGGCTCATCTTTCACGCCGAGGATCGACTCACACCACGGTGGCACGTGGGACAGCCCTGTGGGAAAGCCTCCAGGGACAGCCTCGAGGGAAAACCACAGATCCTTTGATCCAGGCCACGGGAAGCGTGACATTGCTGCTACAGCCTGGAAAGAAAGCGCACGTGCATGCCCCCACTCGAGACGAGGCCTGACTCCCCTGGGGAGACTCCAGAAGTACCCAAAGATCCATGTCAGCCCCTGAGAGGAATCCTCGGTTCCGGCCCTGACTGCACACAAGGTTTTTGGCCCCGGTATCGACGGGAGAGGAATCCCGAGAGGCCCCCTAGCAACTCGCATGGGGACTGGCCTCTCCTGAGGCCACCAGGGCGGGTCCCTGAGGTCCCCGTCGTAACTCGAGAACACCTGCCGCAACTCGAGAAAATCCAGGAAGTTCTCCCTTCCAGGCGAGATGAGGCCTATTTCCGATGAGGCGTCTGGAGACTAATGACACCTAACCTCTGGAACTTCGAAAGGGACTTTCACACCCTTGCTGCAACTCAAGAAGTTCACCGCCATACCCGTCTCCACTCGAGAGGAAGCACGATGGTCCCGCCCACATCCAGAGGAGCCCCGTTTCCCCCTCGGAGCTCGAGATGAGGGATGCTTTCCCTGCTTTCAACGGGAAAGAATTTCCAGCGTTCCCATCGCATCTCAAGAGGAGGCACTCTCAACAGGAAAGGCGAGAGGAACTCCATGGTCGTACCACCATTCCAAGAGTCCCCCAGATGTCTCAGTCCATTCCAGAGGAAGCTCTTTGCCCTGCACTGGCTCATCTTTCACGCCGAGGATCGACTCACACCACGGTGGCACGTGGGACAGCCCTGTGGGAAAGCCTCGAGGGAAAGCCTCGAGGGAAAACCACAGATCCTTTGATCCACGCTACGGGAAGCGTGACATTGCTGCTACAGCCTGGAAGGAAAGCGCACGTGCATGCCCCCACTCGAGACGAGGCCTGACTTCCCTGGGGAGACTCCAGAAGTACCCAAAGATCCATGTCAGCCCCTGAGAGGAATCCTCGGTTCCGGCCCTGACTCCACACAAGGGTTTTGGCCCCGGTATCGACTGGAGAGGAATCCCGAGAGGCCCCCTAGCACCTCGCATGGGGACTGGCCTCTCCTGAGGCCACCAGGGCGGGTCCCTGAGGTCCCCGTCATAACTCGAGAACACCTGCCGCAACTCGAGAAAATCCAGGAAGTTCTCCCTTCCAGGCTAGATGAGGCCTATTTCCGATGAGGCGTCTGGAGACTAATGACACCTAACCTCTGGAACTTCGAAAGGGACTTTCACACCCTTGCTGCAACTCAAGAAGTTCACCGCCATACCCGTCTCCACTCGAGAGGAAGGACGATGGTCCCGCCCACATCCAGAGGAGCCCCGTTTCCCCCTCGGAGCTCGAGATGAGGGATCCTTTCCCTGCTTTCAACGGGAAAGAATTCCCGGCGTTCCCGTCGCATCTCAAGAGGAGGCACTCTCAACAGAAAAGGCGAGAGGAACTCCATGGTCGTACCACCATTCCAAGAGTCCCCCAGATGTCTCAGTCCATTCCAGAGGAACCTCTTTGCCCGGCACTGGCTCATCTTTCACGCCGAGGATCGACTCACACCACGGTGGCACGTGGGACAGCCCTGTGGAAAGCCTCGAGGGAAAACCACAGATCCTTTGATCCACGCCACGGGAAACGTGACATTGCTGCTACAGCCTGGAAGGAAAGCGCACGTGCATGCCCCCACTCGAGACGAGGCCTGACTCCCCTGGGGAGACTCCAGAAGCACCCAAAGATCCATGTCAGCCCCTGAGAGGAATCCTCGGTTCCGGCCCTGACTCCACAAAATGTTTTTGGCCCCGGTTTCGACGGGAGAGGAATCCCGAGAGGCCCCCTAGCACCTCGATGGGGACTGGCCTCTCCTGAGGCCACCAGGGCGGGTCCCTGAGGTCCCCGTCGTAACTCGAGAACACCTGCAGCAACTCGAGAAAATCCAGGAAGTTCTCCCTTCCAGGCGAGATGAGGCCTATTTCTGATGAGGCGTCTGGAGACTAATGACACCTAAACTCTGGAACTTCGAAAGGGTCTTTCACACCCTTGCTGCATCTCAAGAAGTTCACCGCCATACCCGTCTCCACTCGAGAGTAAGCACGATGGTCCCTCCCACATCCAGAGGAGCCCCGTTTCCCCCTCGGAGCTCGAGATGAGGGATCCTTTCCCTGCTTTCTACGTAAAGAATTCCCGGCGTTCCCATCGCATCTCAAGAGGAGGCACTCTCAACAGGAAAGGCGAGAGGAACTCCATGGTCGTACCACCATTTCAAGAGTCCCCCAGATGTCTCAGTCCATTCCAGAGGAAGCTCTTTGCCCTGCACTGGCTCATCTTTCACGCCGAGGATCGACTCACACCACGGTGGCACGTGGGACAGCCCTGTGGGAAAGCCTCGAGAGAAAGCCTCGAGGGAAAACCACAGATCCTTTGATCCACGCGACGGGAAGCGTGACATTGCTGCTACAGCCTGGAAGGAAAGGGCACGTGCATGCCCCCACTAGAGACGAGACCTGACTCCCCTGGGGATACTCCAGAAGTACCCAAAGATCCATGTCAGCCCCTGAGAGGAATCCTCGGTTCCGGCCCTGACTCCACACAAGGTTTTTGGCCCCGGTATCGACGGAAGAGGAATCCCGAGAGGCCCCCTAGCAACTCGCATGTGGACTGGCCTCTCTTGAGGCCACCAGGGCGGGTCCCTGAGGTCCCCGTCGTAACTCGAGAACACCTGCCGCAACTCGAGAAAATCCAGGAAGTTCTCCCTCCCAGGCGAGATGAGGCCTATTTCCGATGAGGCTTCTGGAGACTAATGACACCTAACCTCTGGAACTTCGAAAGGGTATTTCACACCCTTCCTGCAACTCAAGAAGTTCACCGCCATACCCGTCTCCACTCGAGAGGAAGCACGATGGTCCCGCCCACATCCAGAGGAGCCCCGTTTCCCCCTCGGAGCTCGAGATGAGGGATCCTTTCCCTGCTTTCAACGGGAAAGAATTCCCGGCGTTCCCGTCGCATCTCAAGAGGAGGCACTCTCAACAGGAAAGGCGAGAGGAACTCCATGGTCGTACCACCATTCCAAGAGTTCCCCAGATGTCTCAGTCCATTCCAGAGGAACCTCTTTGCCCTGCACTGGCTCATCTTTCACGCCGAGGATCGACTCACACCACGGTGGCACGTGGGACAGCCCTGTGGGAAAGCCTCGAGGGAAAGCCTCGAGGGAAAACCACAGATCCTTTGTTCCACGCGACGGGAAGCGTGACATTGCTGCTACAGCCTGGAAGGAAAGCGCACGTGCATGCCCCGACTCGAGACGAGGCCTGACTCCCCTGGGGAGACTCCAGAAGTACCCAAAGATCCATGTCAGCCCCTGAGAGGAATCCTCGGTTCCGGCCCTGACTCCACACAAAGTTTTTGGGCCCGGTATCAACGGGAGAGGAATCCCGAGAGGCCCCCTAGCAACTCGCATGGGGACTGGCCTCTCCTGAGGCCACCAGGGCGGGTCCCTGTGGTCCGCGTCGTAACTCGAGAACACCTGCCCCAACTCGAGAAAATCCAGGAAGTTCTCCCTTCCAGGCGAGATGAGGCCTATTTCCGATGAGGCGTCAGGAGACTAATGACACCTAACCTCTGGAACTTCGAAAGGGTCTTTCACACCCTTGCTGCAACTCAAGAAGTTCACCGCCATACCCGTCTCCACTCGAGAGGAAGCACGATGGTCCCGCCCACATCCAGAGGAGCCCCGTTTCCCCCTCGGAGCTCGAGATGAGAGATCCTTTCCCTGCTTTCAACGGGAAAGAATTCCCGGCGTTCCCGTCACAACTCAAGAGGAGGCACTCTCAACAGGAAAGGCGAGAGGAACTCCATGGTCGTACCACCATTCCAAGAGTCCCCCAGATGTCTCAGTCCATTCCAGAGTAACCTCTTTGCCCTGCACTGGCTCATCTTTCACGCCGAGGATCGACTCACACCACGGTGGCACGTGGGACAGCCCTGTGGGAAAGCCTCGAGGGACAGCCTCGAGGGAAAACCACAGATCCTTTGATCCAGGCCACGGGAAGCGTGACATTGCTGCTACAGCCTGGAAAGAAAGCGCACGTGCATGCCCCCACTCGAGACGAGGCCTGACTCCCCTGGGGAGACTCCAGAAGTACCCAAAGATCCATGTCAGCCCCTGAGAGGAATCCTCGGTTCCGGCCCTGATTCCACACAAGGTTTTTGGCCCCGGTATCGACGGGAGAGGAATCCCGAGAGGCCCCCTAGCAACTCGCATGGGGACTGGCCTCTCCTGAGGCCACCAGGGCGGGTCCCTGAGGTCCCCGTCGTAACTCGAGAACACCTGCCGCAACTCGAGAAAATCCAGGAAGTTCTCCCTTCCAGGCGAGATGAGGCCTATTTCCGATGAGGCGTCTGGAGACTAATGACACCTAACCTCTGGAACTTCGAAAGGGTCTTTCACACCCTTGCTGCAACTCAAGAAGTTCACCGCCATACCCGTCTCCACTCGAGAGGAAGCACGATGGTCCCGCCCACATCCAGAGGAGCACCGTTTCCCCCTCGGAGCTCGAGATGAGGGATCCTTTCCCTGCTTTCAACGGGAAAGAATTCCCGGCATTCCCGTCGCATCTCAAGAGGAGGCACTCTCAACAGGAAAGGCGAGAGGAACTCCATGGTCGTACCACCATTCCAAGAGTTCCCCAGATGTCTCAGTCCATTCCAGAGGAACCTCTTTGCCCTGCACTGGCTCATCTTTCACGCCGAGGATCGACTCACACCACGGTGGCACGTTGGACAGCCTTGTGGGAAAGCCTCGAGGGAAAGCCTCGAGGGAAAACCACAGATCCTTTGTTCCACGCGACGGGAAGCGTGACATTGCTGCTACAGCCTGGAAGGAAAGCGCACGTGCATGCCCCGACTCGAGACGAGGCCTGACTCCCCTGGGGAGACTCCAGAAGTACCCAAAGATCCATGTCAGCCCCTGAGAGGAATCCTCGGTTCCGGCCCTGACTCCACACAAGGTTTTTGGCCCTGGTATCAACGGGAGAGGAATCCCGAGAGGCCCCCTAGCAACTCGCATGGGGACTGGCCTCTCCTGAGGCCACCAGGGCGGGTCCCTGAGGTCCCCGTCGTAACTCGAGAACACCTGCCGCAACTCGAGAAAATCCAGGAAGTTCTCCCTTCCAGGCGAGATGAGGCCTATTTCCGATGAGGCGTCTGGAGACTAATGACACCTAACCTCTGGAACTTCGAAAGGGTCTTTCACACCCTTGCTGCAACTCAAGAAGTTCACCGCCATACCCGTCTCCACTCGAGAGGAAGCACGATGGTCCCGCCCACATCCAGAGGAGCCCCGTTTCCCCCTCGGAGCTCGAGATGAGGGATCCTTTCCCTGCTTTCAACGGGAAAGAATTCCCGGCGTTCCCGTCGCATCTCAAGAGGAGGTACTCTCAACAGGAAAGGCGAGAGGAACTCCATGGTCGTACCACCATTCCAAGAGTTCCCCAGATGTCTCAGTCCATTCCAGAGGAACCTCTTTGCCCTGCACTGGCTCATCTTTCACGCCGAGGATCGACTCACACCACGGTGGCACGTGGGACAGCCCTGTGGGAAAGCCTCGAGGGAAAGCCTGGAGGGAAAACCACAGATCCTTTGATCCACGCCACGGTTAGCGTGACATTGCTGCTACAGCCTGGAAGGAAAGCGCACGTGCATGCTCCCACTCGAGACGAGGCCTGACTCCCCTGGGGAGACTCCGAAGTACCGAAAGATACATGTCAGCCCTTGAGAGGAATCCTCGGTTCCGGCCCTGACACCACACAAGGTTTTTGGCTCCGGTATCGACGGGAGAGGAATCCCGAGAGGGCCCCTAGCAACTCGCATGGGGACTGGCCTCTCCTGAGGCCACCAGGTCGGGTCCCTGAGGTCCCGGTCGTAACTCGAGAACACCTGCCGAAACTCGAGAAAATCCAGGAAGTTCTCCCTTCCAGGCGAGATGAGGCCTATTTCCGATGAGGCGTCTGGAGACTAATGACACCTAACCTCTGGAACTTCGAAAGGGTCTTTCACACCCTTGCTGCAACTCAACAAGTTCACCGCCATTCCCGTCTCCATTCGAGAGGAAGCAAGATGGTCCCGCCCACGTCCAGAGGAGCCCCGTTTGTGCCTCGTAGCTCGAGATGAGGGATCCTTTCCCTGCTTTCAACGGGAAAGCATTCCCGGCATCTCGTCGCATCACAAGAGGAGGCACTCTGAACAGGAAAGGCGAGAGGAACTTCATGGTCGTACCACCATTCCAAGAGTCCCCCAGATGTCTCAGTCCATTCCAGAGGAACCTCTTGCCCTGCACTGTCTCATCTTTCACGCCGAGGATCGACTCACCCCACGGAGGCACGTGGGACAGCCCTGTGGGAAAGCCTCAAGGGAAAGCCTCGAGGGAAAACCACAGATCCTTTGATCCACGGTACGAGAAGCGTGACATTGCTGCTACAGCCAGGAAGGAAAGCGCACGTGCATGCCCCCAATCGAGACGAGGCCTGACTACCCTGGGGAGACTCCAGAAGTACCCAATGATCCATGTCAGTCCCTGAGAGGAATCCTCGATTCCGGCCCTGACTCCACACAATGTTTTTGGCCCCGGTATCGACGGGAGAGGAAATCCGAGAGGCCCTCTAGCAACTCCATGGGGACTGGCCTTTCCTGAGGCCACCAGGGCGGGTCCCTGACGTCCCCGTCGTAAATCGAGAACACCTGCCGCAACTCGAGAAAATCCAGGATGTTCTCCCTTCCAGGCGAGATGAGGCCTATTTCCGATGAGGCGCCTGGAGACTAATGACACCTAACCTCTGGAACTTCGAAAGGGTCTTTCACACCCTTGCTGCAACTCAAGAAGTTCACCGCAATACCCGTCTCCACTCGAGACGAAGCACGATGGTCCCGCCCACATCCCGAGGAGCCCCGTTTCCCCCTCGTAGCTCGAGATGAGGGATCCTTTCCCTGCTTTCAACGGGGAAGAAATCCCAGCGTTCCCGTCGCATCTCAACAGGAGGCACTCTCAACAGGAAAGTCGAGAGGAACTACATGGTCGTACCACCATTCCAAGAGTCCCCCAGATGTCTCATTCCATTCCAGAGGAACCTCTTGTCCTGCACTGGCTCATCTTTCACGCCGAGGATCAACTCACACCACGGTGGCACGTGGGACAGCCCCGTGGGAAAGCCTCGAGGGAAAGCCTGGAGGGAAAACCACAGACCCTTTGATCCACGCGACGGGAAGCGTGACATTGCTGCTACAGCCTGGAAGGAAAGCTCACGTGCATGCCCCCACTCGAGACGAGGCCTGACTCCCCTGGGGAGACTCCGAAGTACCCAAAGATCCATGTCAGCCCTTGAGAGGAATCCTCGGTTCCGGCTCTGACACCACCCAAGGTTTTTGGCCCGGTATCGATGGGAGAGGAATCCCGAGAGGCCCCCTAGCAACTCGCATGGGGACTGGCCTCTCCTGAGGCCACCAGGGCGGGTCCCTGAGGTCCCCGTCGTAACTCGAGAACACATGCCGCAAGTCGAGAAAATCCAGGAAGTTCTCCCTTCCAGGCGAGATGAGGCCTATTTCCGATGAGGGGTCTGGAGTCTAATGACACCTAACCTCTGGAACTTCGAAAGGGTCTTTCACACCCTTGCTGCAACTCAACAAGTTCACCGCCATTCCCGTCTCCATTCGAGAGGAAGCAAGATGGTCCCGCCCACATCCAGAGGAGACCCGTTTCCCCCTCGGAGCTCGATATGAGGGATCCTTTCCCTGCTTTCAACGGGAAAGCATTCCCGGCATTCCCATCGCATCTCAAGAGGAGGCACTCTCAACAGGAAAGGAGAGAGGAACTTCATGGTCGTATCTCCATTCCAAGAGTCCCCCAGATGTCTCAGTCCATTCCAGAGTAACCTCTTGCCCTGCACTGGCACATCTTTCACGCCGAGGATCGACTCACACCACGGTGGCACGTGGGACAGCCCTGTGGGAAAGCCTCGAGGGAAAGCCTCGAGGGAAAACCACAGATCCTTTGATCCACGCGACGGGAAGCGTGACATTGCTGCTACAGCATGGAAGGAAAGCGCACGTGCATGCCCCCACTCGAGACGAGGCCAGACTTCCCTGGGGAGACTCCAGACGTACCCAAAGATCCATGTCAGCCCCTGAGAGGAATCCTCGGTTCCGGCCCTGACTCCACACAAGGTTTTTGGCCCCGGTATCGACGGGAGAGTAATCCCGAGAGGCCCCCTAGCAACTCGCATGGGGACTGGCATTTCCTGAGGCCACCAGGTAGGGTCCCTGATGTCCCCGTCGTAACTCGAGAACACCTGCCGCAACTCGAGTAAATCCAAGAAGTTCTCCCTTCCAGGCGAGATCAGGCCTATTTCCGATGAGGCGCATGGAGAGTAATGACACCTAACCTCTGGAATTTCGAAAGGGTCTTTCACACCCTGCTGCAACTCAAGAAGTTCACAGCCATAGCCGTCTCCACTCGAGAGGAAGCACGATGGTCCCTCCCACATCCCGAGGAGCCCCGTTTACCCCACGTAGTTCAAGATGAGGGATCCTTTCCCTGCTTTCAACGGGAAAGAATTCCCGGCGTTCCTGTCGCATCTCAAGAGGAGGCACTCTCAACAGGAAAGGCGAGAGGAACTCCATGGTCGTACCACCATTCCAAGAGTCCCCCAGATGTCTCAATCCATTCCAGAGGAACCTCTTTGCCCTGCACTGGCTCATCTGTCACGCCCAGGATCGACTCACACCACGGTGGCACGTGGGACAGCCCTGTGGGAAAGCCTCGAGGGAAAACCACAGATCCTTTGATCCACGCGACGGGAAGCGTGACATTGCTGCTACAGCATGGAAGGAAAGCGCACGTGCATGCCCCCACTCGAGACGAGGCCTGACTCCCTGGGGAGACTCCAGACGTACCCAAAGATCCATGTCAGCCCCTGAGAGGAATCCTCGGTTCCGGCCCTGACTCCACACAAGGTTTTTGGCCCCGGTATCGACGGGAGAGGAATCCCGAGAGTCCCCCTTGCAACTCACATGGGGACTGGCCTTTCCTGAGTCCACCAGGGCGGGTCCGTGGGGTCCCCGTCGTAACTCGAGAACACCTGTCGCAACTGGAAAAAATCCAGGAAGTTCTCCCTTCCAGGCGGGATGAGGCCTATTTCCGATGAGGCGCATGGAGAGTAATGACACCTAACCTCTGGAATTTCGAAAGGGTCTTTCACACCCTTGCTGCAACTCAAGAAGTTCACCGCCATACCCGTCTCCACTCGAGAGAAAGCACGATGGTCCCGCCCACATCCAGAGGAGCCCCGTTTCCCCCTAGTAGCTCGAGATGAGGTTTCCTTTCCCTGCTTTCAACGGGAAAGAATTCCCGGCGTTCCCGTCGCATCTCAAGAGGAGGCACTCTCAACAGGAAAGGGGAGAGGCACTCCATGGTCGTAGCACCATTCCAAGAGTCCCCCAGATGTCTCAGTCCATTCCAGAGGAACCTCTTTGCCCTGCACTGGCTCATCGTTCACGCCCAGGATCGACTCACACCACGGTGGCACGTGGGACAGCCCTGTGGGAAAGCCTCGAGGGAAAGCCTCGAGGGCAAACCACAGATCCTTTGATACACGCAACGGGAAGCGTGACATTGCTGCTACAGCCTGGAAGGAAAGCGCACGTGCATGCCCCCATTCGAGACGTGGCCTGACTCCCCTGGGGAGACTCCAGACTTATACAAAGATCCATGTCAGCCCCTGAGAGGAATCCTCGGTTCCGGCCCTGACTCCACACAAGGTTTTTGGCCCTGGAATCGACGGGAGAGGAATCCCGAGAGGCCCCCTAGCAACTCGCAAGGGGACTGGCCTTTCCTGATGCCACCAGGGCGGGTCCCTGAAGTCCCCGTAGTAACACGAGAACACCTGCCGCAACTCGAGAAAATCCAGGAAGTTCTCCCTTCCAGGCGAGATCAGGCCTATTTCCGATGAGGCGCAAGGAGAGTAATGACACCAAACCTCTGGAACTTCGAAAGGGTCTTTCACACCCTTGCTGCAACTCAAGAAGTTCGCCGCCATATCCATCTCCACTCGAGAGGAAGCACGATGGTCCCGCCCACATCCAGAGGAGCCCCGTTTCCCCCTCGTAGCTCGAGATGAGGGATCCATTCCCTGCTTTCAACGGGAAAGAATTCCCGGCGTTCCCGTAGCATCTCAAGAGGAGGCAGTCTCAACAGGAAAGGCGAGAGGAACTCCATGGTCGTACCACCATTCCAAGAGTCCCCCAGATGTCTCAGTCCATTCCAGAGGAACCTCTTTGCCCTGCACTGGCTCATCTTTCACGCCGAGGATCGACTCACACCACGGTGGCACGTGAGACAGCCCTGTGGGAAAGCCTCGAAGGAAAGCCTAGAGGGAAAACCACAGATCCTTTGATCCATGCGACCGGAAGCGTGACATTGCTGCTACAGCCTTGAAGGAAAGCGCACGTGCATGCCCCCACTTGAGACGAGGCCTGTCTCCCCTGGGGAGACTCCAGAAGTACCCAAAGATCCATGTCAGCCCCTGAGAGGAATCCTCGGTTCCGGCCCTGACTCCACACAAGGTTTTTGGCCCCTGTATCGACGGGAGAGGAATCCCGAGAGGCCCCCTAGCAACTCGCATTTGGACTGGCCTTTCCTGAGGCCACCAGGGCGGGACCCTGAGGTCCCCGTCGTAACTCGAGAACACCTGCCGCAACTCGAGAAAATTCAGGAAGTTCTCCCTTCCAGGCGAGATGAGGCCTATTTCCAATGAGGCGTCTGGAGACTAATGACACCTAATCTCTGGAACTTCGAAAGGGTCTTTCACACCCTTGCTGCAACTCAAGAAGTTCACCGCCATAGCCGTCTCCACTCGAGAAGAAGCACGATGGTCCCGCCCACATCCAGAGGAGCCCCGTTTCCCCCTCGTAGCTCGAGATGAGGGATCCTTTCCCTGCTTTCAACGGGAAAGAATTCCCGGCGTTCCCGTCGTATCTCAAGAGGAGGCACTCTCAACAGGAAAGGCGAGAGGAACTCCATGGTCGTACCACCATTCCAAGAGTCCCCCAGATGCCTCAGTCCATTCCAGAGGAATCTCCTTGCCCTGCACTGGCTCATCATTCACGCCGAGTATCGACTCACACCACGGTGGCACGTGGGACAGCCCTGTGGGAAAGCCTCGAGGGAAAACCACAGATCCTTTGATCCACGCGATGGGAAGCGTGACATTGGTGCTACAGCCTGGAAGGAAAGCACACGTGCATGCCCCACTCGAGACAAGGCCTGACTCCCCTGGGGAGACTCCAGAAGTACCCAAAGATCCATGTCAGCCCCTGAGAGGAATCCTCGGTTCCGGCCCTGACTCCACACAAGGATTTGGTCCCGGTATCGACGGGAGAGGAATCCCGAGAGGCCCCCTAGCAACTCGCATTTGGACTGGCCTTTCCTGAGGCCACCAGGGCAGGACCCTGAGGACCCGTCGTAACTCGAGAACACCTGCCGCAACTCGAGAAAATCAGGAAGTTCTCCCTTCCAGGCGAGATGAGGCCTATTTCCGATGAGGCGTCTGGAGACTAATGACACCTAACCTCTGGAACTTCGAAAGGGTCTTTCACAGCCTTGCTGCAAATCAAGAAGTTCACCGCCATACCCGTCTCCACTCGAGAGGAAGCACGATGGTACCACCCACATCCAGAGGAGCCCTGTTTCCCCCTCGTAGCTCGAGATGAGGGATGCTTTCCCTGCTTTCAACGGGAAAGCTTTACCGGCGTTCCCGTCGCATACAAGAGGAGGCACTTTCAACAGGAAAGGTGAGAGAAACTCCATGGTCGTACCACCATTCCAAGAGCCCCCAGATGTCTCAGTCCATTCCAGAGGAACCTCTTGCCCTGCACTGTCTCATCTTTCACGCCGAGGATCGACTCACACCACGGTGGCACGTGGGACAGCCCTGTGGGAAAGCCTCGAGGGAAAGCCTCGAGGGAAAACCACAGATCCTTTGAACCACGCGACGGGAAGCGTGACATTGCTGCTACAGCCTGGAAGTAAAGCGCACGTGCATGCCCCCACTCGAGACGAGGCCTGACTCCCCTGGGGAGACTCCAGAAGTACCCAAAGATCAATGTCAGTCCTTGAGAGGAATCCTCGACTCCGGCTTTGACTCCACACAAGGTTTTTGGCCCTGTTATCGACGGGAGAGGAATCACGAGAGGCCCCTTAGGAACTAGCAAGGGGACTGGCCTCTCCTGAGGCCACCAGGGAGGGTCTCTGTGGTCCCCGTCGTAACTCGAGAACACCTGCCGCAACTCGAGAAAATCCAGGACGTACTCCCTTCCAGGCCAGATGAGGCCTATTTCCGATGAGGCGTCTGGAGACTAATGACACCTAACCTCTGGAACTTCGAAAGGGTCTTTCACACCCTTGCTGCAACTCAACAAGTTCACCGCCATTCCCGTCTCCATTCGAGAAGAAGCAAGATGGTCCCGCCCACATCCAGAGGAGCCCCGTTTCCCCCTCGTAGCTCGAGATGAGGGATCCTTTCCCTGCTTTCAACGGGAAAGCATTCCCGGCATTCTCGTCGCATCACAAGAGGAGGCACTCTCAACAGGAAAGGCGAGAGGAACTTCATGGTCGTACCACCATTCCAAGAGTCCCCCAGATGTCTCAGTCCATTCCAGAGGAACCTCTTGCCCTGCACTGTCTCATCTTTCACGCCGAGGATCGACTCACCCCACGGTGGCACGTGGGACAGCCCTGTGGGAAAGCCTCAAGGGAAAGCCTCGAGGGAAAAACACAGATCCTTTGATCCACGGGACGGGAAGCGTGACATTGCTGCCACAGCCTGGAAGGAAAGCGCACGTGCATGCCCCCACTCCAGACGAGGCCTGACTCCCCTGGGGAGACTCCAGAAGTACCCAAAGATCCATGTCAGCCCCTGAGAGGAATCCTCGGTTCCGGTCCTGACCCCACAAAATGTTTTTGGCCCCGGTATCGACGGGAGAGGAATCACGAGAGGCCCCCTAGCAACTCGCATGGGGACTGGCCTCTCCTGAGGCCACCAGGGCGGGTCCCTGAGGTCCCCGTCGTAACTCGAGAACACCTGCCGCAACTCGAGAAAATCCAGGATGTTCTCCCTTCCAGGCGAGATGAGGCCTATTTCCGATGAGGCGTCTGGAGACTAATGACACCTAACCTCTGCACTTCGAAAGGGTCTTTCACACCCTTGCTGCAACTCAAGAAGTTCACCGCCATACCCGTCTCCACTCGAGAGGAAGTACGATGGTCCCGCCCACATCCAGAGGAGCCCCGTTTCCCCCTCGTAGCTCGAGATGAGGGATCCGTTCCCTGCTTTCAACGGGGAAGAATTCCCGGCGTTCCCGTCACAACTCAAGAGGAGGCACTCTCAACAGGAAGGGCGAGAGGAACTCCATGGTCGTACCACCATTTCAAGAGTCCCTCAGATGTCTCAGTCCATTCCAGAGGAACCTCTTTGCCCTGCACTGGCTCATCTTTCACGCCGAGGATCGACTCACACCACGGTGGCACGTGGGACAGCCCTGTGGGAAAGCCTCGAGGGAAAACCACAGATCATTTGATCCACGCGACGGGAAGCGTGACATTGCTGCTACAGCCTGGAAGGAAAGCGCACGTGCATGCCCCCACTCGAGACGAGGCCTGACTCCCCTGGGGAGACTCCAGAAGTACCCAAAGATCCATGTCAGCCCCTGAGAGGAATCCTCGGTTCCGGCCCTGACTCCACACAAGATTTTTGGCCCCTGTATCGACGGGAGAGTAATCCCGAGAGGCCCCCTAGCAACTGGCATGGGGACTGGCCTTTCCTGAGGCCACCAGGGCGGGTCCCTGAGGTACCCGTCGTAACTCGAGAACACCTGCCGCAACTCGAGAAAATCCAGGAAGTTCTCCCTTCCAGGCGAGATCAGGCCTATTTCCGATGAGGCGCAAGGAGAGTATTGACACCTAACCTCTGGAACTTCGAAAGGGTCTTTCACACCCTTGCTGCAACTCAAGAAGTTCACCGCCATATCCATCTCCACTCGAGAGGAAGCACGATGGTCCCGCCCACATCCAGAGGAGCCCCGTTTCCCCCTCGTAGCTCGAGATGAGGGATCCTTTCCCTGCTTTCAACGGGAAAGAATTCCCGGCGTTCCCGTCGCATCTCAAGAGGAGGCACTCTCAACAGGAAAGGCGAGAGGAACTCCATGGTCGTACCACCATTCCAAGAGTCCCCCAGATGTCTCAGTCCATTCCAGAGGAACCTCTTTGCCCTGCACTGGCTCATCTTTCACGCCGAGAATCGACTCACACCACGGTGGCACGTGAGACAGCCCTGTGGGAAAGCCTCGAAGGAAAGCCTCGAGGGAAAACCACAGATCCTTTGATCCATGCGACCGGAAGCGTGACATTGCTGGAACAGCCTGGAAGGAAAGCGCACGTGCATGCCCCCACTCCAGACGAGGCCTGACTCCCCTGGGGAGACTCCAGAAGTACCCAAAGATCCATGTCAGCCCCTGAGAGGAATCCTCGGTTCCGGACCTGACTCCACAAAATGTTTTTGGCCCCGGTATCGACGGGAGAGGAATCCCGAGAGGGCCCCTAGCAACTCGCATGGGGACTGGCCTCTCCTGAGGCCACCAGGGCGGATTCCTGAGGTCCCCGTCGTAACTCGAGAACACCTGCCGCAACTCGAGAAAATCCAGGATGTTCTCCCTTCCAGGCCAGATGAGGCCTATTTCCTATGAGGCGTCTGAAGACTAATGACACCTAACCTCTGGAACTTCGAAAGGGTCTTTCACACCCTTGCTGCAACTCAAGAAGTTCACCGCCATACCCGTCTCCACTCGAGAGGAAGCACGATGGTCCCGCCCACATCCAGAGGAGCCCCGTTTCCCCCTCGAAGCTCGAGATGAGGGATCCTTTCCCTGCTTTCAACGGGGAAGAATTCCCGGCGTTCCCGTCGCCTCTCAACAGGAGGCACTCTCAACAGGAAAGGCGAGAGGTACTCCATGGTCGTACCACCATTCCAAGAGTCCCCCAGAAGTCTCAGTCCATTCCAGAGGAACCTCTTTGCCCTGCACAGGCTCATCTTTCACGCCGAGGATTGACTCACACCACGGTGGCACGTGGGACAGCCCTGTGGGAAAGACTCGAGGGAAAACCACAGATCCTTTTATCCACGCGACGGGAAGCGTGACATTGCTGCTACAGCCTGGAAGGAAAGCGCAAGTGCATGCCCCCATTCGAGATGTGGCCTGACTCCCCTGGGGAGAATCCAGACGTATACAAAGATCCATGTCCGCCCCTGAGAGGAATCCTCGGTTCCGGCCCTGACTCCACACAAGGTTTTTGGCCCCGGTATAGACGGGAGAGGAATCCTGAGAGGCCCCCTAGCAACTCGCAAGGGTACTGGCCTTTCCTGAGGCCACCAGGGCGGGTCCCTGAGGTCCCCCTCGTAACACGAGAACACCTGCCGCAACTCGACAAAATCCAGGAAGTTCTCCCTTCCAGGCAAGATGTGGCCTATTTCCGATGAGGCGTCTGGATACTAATGACACCTAACCTCTGGAATTTCGAAAGGGTCTTTCACACCCATGCTGCTACTCAAGAAGTTCACTGCCATACCCGTCTCCACTCGAGAGGAAGCACGATGATCCCGCCCATATCCAGAGGAGCCCCGTTTCCCCCTCGTAGCTCGAGATGAGGGATCCTTTCCCTGCTTTCAACGGGAAAGAATTCCCGGCGTTCCCGGCGCATCTCAACAGGAGGCACTCTCAACAGGAAAGGCGAGAGGAACTCCATGGTCGTACCACCATTCCAAGAGTCCCCCAGATGACTCAGTCCATTCCAGAGGAAACTCTGTGGCCTGTCCTGGCTCATTTTTGATGCCGAGGATCGACTCACACCACAGTGGCACGTGGGACAGCCCTGTGTGAAAGCCTCGAGGGAAAGCCTCGAGGGAAAACCACAGATCCTTTGATCCACGCGACGGGAAGCGTAACATTGCTGCTACAGCCTGGAAGGAAAGCGCACGTGCATGCCCCCACTCGAGACGAGGCCTGACTTCCCTGGGGAGACTCCAGACGTACCCAAAGATCCATGTCAGCCCCTGAGAGGAATCCTCGGTTCCGGCCCTGACTCCAGACAAGGTTTTTGGCCCCGGTATCGACGGGAGAGTAATCCCGAGAGGCCCCCTAGCAACTCGCATGGGGACTGGCCTTTCCTGAGGCCACCAGGGCGGGTCCCTGAGGTCCCCGTCGTAACTCGAGAACACCTGCCGCAACTCGAGTAAATCCAGGAAGTTCTCCCTTCCAGGCGAGATCAGGCCTATTTCTGATGAGGCGCATGGAGAGTAATGACACCTAACCTCTGGAATTTCGAAAGGGTCTTTCACACCCTGCTGCAACTCAAGAAGTTCACCGCCATAGCCGTCTCCACTCGAGAGGAAGCACGATGGTCCCGCCCACATCCCGAGGAGCCCCGTTTACCCCACGTAGTTCAAGATGAGGGATCCTTTCCCTGCTTTCAACGGGAAAGAATTCCCGGCGTTCCCGTCGCATCTCAAGAGGAGGCACTCTCAACAGGATAGGCGAGAGGAACTCCATGGTCGTACCACCATTCCAAGAGTCCCCCAGATGTCTCAATCCATTCCAGAGGAACCTCTTTGCCCTGCACTGGCTCATCTGTCACGCCCAGGATCGACTCACACCACGGTGGCACGTGGGACAGCCCTGTGGGAAAGCCTCGAGGGAAAACCACAGATCCTTTGATCCACGCGACGGGAAGCGTGACATTGCTGCTACAGCCTGGAAGGAAAGCGCACGTGCATGCCCCCACTCGAGACTAGGCCTGACTCCCTGGGGAGACTCCAGACGTACCCAAAGATCCATGTCAGCCCCTGAGAGGAATCCTCGGTTCCGGCCCTGACTCCACACAAGGTTTTTGGCCCCGGTATCGACGGGAGAGGAATCCCGAGAGGCCCCCTAGCAACTCACATGGGGACTGGCCTTTCCTGAGGCCACCAGGGCGGGTCCCTGAGGTCCCCGTCGTAACTCAAGAACACCTGTCGCAACTGGAAAAAATCCAGGAAGTTCTCCCTTCCAGGCGGGATGAGGCCTATTTCCGATGAGGCGCATGGAGAGTAATGACACCTAACCTCTGGAATTTCGAAAGGGTCTTTCACACCCTTGCTGCAACTCAAGAAGTTCACCGCCATACCCGTCTCCACTCGAGAGAAAGCACGATGGTCCCGCCCACATCCAGAGGAGCCCCGTTTCCCCCTAGTAGCTCGAGATGAGGTTTCCTTTCCCTGCTTTCAACGGGAAAGAATTCCCGGCGTTTCCGTCACATCTCAAGAGGAGGCACTCTCAACAGGAAAGGGGAGAGGCACTCCATGGTCGTAGCACCATTCCAAGAGTCCCCCAGGTGTCTCAGTCCATTCCAGAGGAAACTCTTTGCCCTGCACTGGCTCATCGTTCACGCCCAGGATCGACTCACACCCCGGTGGCACGTGGGACAGCCCTGTGGGAAAGCCTCGAGGGAAAGCCTCGAGGGCAAACCACAGATCCTTTGATACACGCAACGGGAAGCGTGACATTGGTGCTACAGCCTGGAAGGAAAGCGCACGTGCATGCCCCCATTCGAGACGAGGCCTGACTCCCCTGGGGAGACTCCAGACGTATACAAAGATCCATGTCAGCCCCTGAGAGGAATCCTCGGTTCCGGCCCTGACTCCACACAAGGTTTTTGGCCCCGGAATCGACGGGAGAGGAATCCCGAGAGGCCCCCTAGCAACTCGCAAGGGGACTGGCCTTTCCTGATGCCACCAGGGCGGGTCCCTGAAGTCCCCGTAGTAACACGAGAACACCTGCCGCAACTCGAGAAAATCCAGGAAGTTCTACCTTCCAGGCAAGATGAGGCCTATTTCCGATGAGGCGTTTGGAGACTAATGACACCTAACGTCTGGAACTTCGAAAGGGTCTTTCACACCCATGCTGAAACTCAAGAAGTTCACCGCCATACCCATCTCCACTCGAGAGGAAGCACGATGGTCCCGCCCACATCCAGAGGAGCCCCGTTTCCCCCTCGTAGCTCGAGAAGAGGGATCCTTTCCCTGCTTTCAACGGGAAAGAATTCCCGGCGTTCCCGTCGCATCTCAAGAGGAGGCACTCTCAACAGGAAAGGCGAGAGGAACTCCGTGGTCGTACCACCATTCCAAGAGTTCCCCAGATGTCTCAGTCCATTCCAGAGGAACCTCTTTGCCCTGCACTGGCTCATCTTTCACGCCGAGGATCGACTCACACCACGGTGGCACGTGGGACAGCCCTGTGGGAAAGCCTCGAGGGAAAACCACAGATCATTTGATCCACGCGACGGGAAGCGTGACATTGCTGCTACAGCCTGGAAGGAAAGCGCACGTGCATGCCCCCACTCCAGACGAGGCCTGACTCCCCTGGGGAGACTCCAGAAGTACCCAAAGATCCATGTCAGCCCCTGAGAGGAATCCTCGGTTCCGGCCCTGACTCCACACAAGGTTTTTGGCCCCGGTATCGACGGGAGAGTAATCCCGAGAGGCCCCCTAGCAACTGGCATGGGGACTGGCCTTTCCTGAGGCCACCAGGGCGGGTCCCTGAGGTCCCCGTCGTAACTCGAGAACACCTGCCGCAACTCGAGAAAATCCAGGAAGTTCTCCCTTCCAGGCGAGATCAGGCCTATTTCCGATGAGGCGCAAGGAGAGTAATGACACCTAACCTCTGGAATTTCGAAAGGGTATTTCACACCCTTTCTGCAACTCAAGAAGTTCACCGCCATACCCGTCTTCACTCGAGAGGAAGCACGATGGTCCCACCCACATCCAGAGGAGCCCCGTTTCCCCCTCGTAGCTCGAGATGAGGGATCCTTTACCTGCTTTCAACGGGAACGAATTCCCGGCGTTCCCGTCGCATCTCAAGAGGAGGCACTCTCAACTGGAAAGGCGAGAGTAACTCCATGGTCGTACCACCATTCCAAGAGTCCCCCAGATGTCTCAGTCCATTCCAGAGGAACCTCTTTGCCCTGCACTGGCTCATCTTTCACGCCGAGGATCGACTCACACCACGGTGGCACGTGGGACAGCCCTGTGGGAAAGCCTCGAGGGAAAGCCTCGAGGGAAAACCACAGATCCTTTGATCCACGCGACGGGAAGCGTGATATTGCTGCTACAGCCTGGAAGGAAAGCGCACGTGCATGCCCCCACACGAGACGAGGCCTGATTCCCCTGGGGCGACTCCAGAAGTACCCAAAGATCCATGTCAGCCCCTGGGGGGAATCCTCGGTTCCGGCCCTGACTCCACTCAAGGTTTTTTGCCCCGTTATCGACGGGAGAGGAATCCCGAGAGGCCCCCTAGCAACTCGCATGAGGACTTGCCTTTCCTGAGGCCACCAGGGCGGGTCCTTGAGGTCCCCGTCGTTGCTTGAGAACACCTGCCGTAACTCGAGAAAATCCAGGAAGTACTCCCTTCCAGGCGAGATGAGGCCTATTTCCGATGAGGCATCTGGAGGCTAATGACACCAAACCTCTGGAACTTCGAAAGGGTCTTTCACACCCTTGCTGCAAATCAAGAAGCTCACCGCCATACCCGTCTCCACTCGAGAGGAAGCATGATGGTCCCGCCCACATCCAGAGGAGCCCCGTTTCCTCCTCGTAGCTCGAGATGAGGGATCCTTTCCCTGCTTTCAACGGGAATGAATTCCCGGCGTTCCCGTCGCATCTCAAGAGGAGGCACTCTAAACAGGAAATGCGAGAGGAACTCCATGGTCGTACCACCATTCCAAGAGTCCCCCAGATGTATCAGTCCATTCCAGAGGAACCTCATTCCCTGCACTGGCTCATCTTTCACGCCGAGGATCGACTCACACCACGGTGGCACGTGGGACAGACCTGTGGGAAAGCCTCGAGGGAAAGCCTCGAGGGAAAACCACAGATCCATTGATCCAGGCCACGGTAAGCGTGACATTGCTGCTACAGCCTGGAAGGAAAGCGCACGTGCATGCCCCCACTCGAGACGAGGCCTGATTCCCCTGGGGAGACTCCAGAAGTACCCAAAGATCCATGTCAGCCCCTGAGAGGAATCCTCGGTCCCGGCCCAGACCCCACACAAGGTTTTTGTCCCCGGTATAGACGGGAGAGGAATCCCGACTGGCCCCCTAGCAACTCGCATAGGGACTGGCTTCTCCTGAGTCCACCAGGGCGGGTCCCTGAGGTCCCCATCGTAACTCGGGAACACCTGCCGCAACTCGAGAAAATCCAGGAAGTTCTACCTTCCAGAGGAGATGAGGCCTATTTCCGATGAGGCGTCTGGAGACTAATGACACCTAACCTCTGGAACTTCGAAAGGGTCTTTCACACCCTTGCTGCAACTCAAAAAGTTCACAGCCATACCCGTCTCCACTCGAGAGGAAGCACGATGGTCCCGCCCACATCCAGACGAGCCCCGTTCCCCCCTCGTAGCTCGAGATGAGGGATTCTTTCCCTGCTTTCAACGGGAAAGAATTCCCGGCGTTCCCGTCGCATCTCAAGAGGAGGCACTCTCACCAGGAAAGGCGAGAGGAACTCCATGGTCGTACCACCATTCCAAGAGTCCCCCAGATGTATCAGTCCATTCCAGAGGAACCTCTTTCCCTGCACTGGCTCATCTTTCACGCCGAGGATCGACTCACACCACGGTGGCACGTGGGACAGCCCTGTGGGAAAGCCTCGAGGGAAAGCCTCGAGGGAAAGCCTCGAGAGAAAACCACAGATCCTTTGATCCACGCCACGGGAAGCGTGACATTGCTGCTACAGCCTGGAAGGAAATCGCACGTGCATGCCCCAACTCGAGACGAGGCCTGACTCTCCTGGGGAGACTCCAGAAATACACAAAGATGCATGTCAGCCCCTGAGAGGAATCCTCGGTCCCGGCCCTGACCCCACACAAGGTTTTTGGCCCCGGTATCGACGGGAGAGGAATCCCGACTGGCCCCCTAGCAACTCGCATAGGGACTGGCCTCTCCTGAGTCCACCAGGGCGGGTCCCTGAGGTCCCCATCGTAACTCGGGAACACCTGCCGCAACTCGAGAAAATCCAGGAAGTTCTACCTTCCAGGGGAGATGAGGCCTATTTCCGATGAGGCGTCTGGAGACTAATGACACCTAACCTCTGGAACTTCGAAAGGGTCTTTCACACCCATGCTGCAACTCAAAAAGTTCACCGCCATACCCGTCTCCACTCGAGAGGAAGCACGATGGTCCCGCCCACATCCAGAGGAGCCCCGTTTCCCTCTCGTAGCTGGAGATGAGGGATCCTTTCCCTGCTTTCAACGGGAAAGAATTCCCGGCGTTCCCGTCACATCTCAAGAGGAGGCACTCTCAACAGGAAAGGCGAGAGGAACTCCATGGTCGTACCACCATTCCAAGAGTCCCCCAGATGTCTCAGTCCATTCCAGAGGAACCTCTTTGCCCTGCACTGTCTCATCTTTCACGCCGAGGATCGACTCACACCACGGTGGCACGTGGGACAGCCCTTTGGGAAAGCCTCGAGGGAAAGCCTCGAGGGAAAACCACAGATCCTTTGATCCACGCCACGAGAAGCGTAACATTGCTGCTACAGCCTGGAAGGAAAGCGCACGTGCATGCCCCCACTCGAGACGAGGCCTGACTCCCCTGGGGAGACTCCAGAAGTACCCAAAGATCCATGTCAGCCCCTGAGAGGAATCCTCGGTTCCGGCCCTGACTCCACACAAGGTTTTTGGCCCCGGTATCGACGGGAGAGGAATCCCGAGAGGCCCACTAGCAAGTCGCATGGGGACTGCCCTCTCCTGAGGCCACCAGGGCGGGTCCCGGAGGTCCCCGTCGTAACTCGAGAACACCTGCCGCAACTCGAGAAAATCCAGGAAGTTCTCCCTTCCAGGCGAGATGAGGCCTATTTCCATTGAGGCGTCTGGAGGCTAATGACACCTAACATCTGGAACTTCGAAAGGGTCTTTCACACCCTTGCTGCAACTCAAGAAGCTCACCACCATACCCGTCTCCACTCGAGAGGAAGCACGATGGTCCCGCCCACATCCAGAGGAGCCCCGTTTCCCCCTCGTAGCTCGAGATGAGGGATCCTTTCCCTGCTTTCAACGGGAAAGAATTCCCGGCGTTCCCGTCGCATCTCAAGAGGAGGCACTCTCAACAGGAAAGGCGAGAGGAACTCCATGGTCGTACCACCATTCCAAGAGTCCCCCAGATGTCTCAGTCCATTCCAGAGAAACCTCTTTCCGTGCACTGGCTCATCTTTCACGCCGAGGATCGACTCACACCACGGTGGCACGTGGGACAACCCTGTGGGAAAGCCTCGAGGGAAAGCCTCGAGGGAAAACCACAGATCCTTTGATGCACGGGACGGGAAGCGTGACATTGCTGCTACAGCCTGGAAGGAAAGCGCACGTGCATGCCCCCACTCGAGACGAGGCCTAACTTCCCTGGGTAGACTCCAGAAGTACCCAAAGATCCATGTCAGCCCCTGAGAGGAATCCTCGGTCCCGGCCCAGACCCCACACAAGGTTTTTGTCCCCGGTATAGACGGGAGAGGAATCCCGACTGGCCCCCTAGCAACTCGCATAGGGACTGGCTTCTCCTGAGTCCACCAGGGCGGGTCCCTGAGGTCCCCATCGTAACTCGGGAACACCTGCCGCAACTCGAGAAAATCCAGGAAGTTCTACCTTCCAGAGGAGATGAGGCCTATTTCCGATGAGGCGTCTGGAGACTAATGACACCTAACCTCTGGAACTTCGAAAGGGTCTTTCACACCCTTGCTGCAACTCAAAAAGTTCACAGCCATACCCGTCTCCACTCGAGAGGAAGCACGATGGTCCCGCCCACATCCAGACGAGCCCCGTTCCCCCCTCGTAGCTCGAGATGAGGGATCCTTTCCCTGCTTTCAACGGGAAAGAATTCCCGGCGTTCCCGTCGCATCTCAAGAGGAGGCACTCTCACCAGGAAAGGCGAGAGGAACTCCATGGTCGTACCACCATTCCAAGAGTCCCCCAGATGTATCAGTCCATTCCAGAGGAACCTCTTTCCCTGCACTGGCTCATCTTTCACGCCGAGGATCGACTCACACCACGGTGGCACGTGGGACAGCCCTGTGGGAAAGCCTCGAGGGAAAGCCTCGAGGGAAAGCCTCGAGGGAAAACCACAGATCCTTTGATCCACGCCACGGGAAGCGTGACATTGCTGCTACAGCCTGGAAGGAAATCGCACGTGCATGCCCCAACTCGAGACGAGGCCTGACTCTCCTGGGGAGACTCCAGAAATACACAAAGATGCATGTCAGCCCCTGAGAGGAATCCTCGGTCCCGGCCCTGAACCCACACAAGGTTTTTGGCCCCGGTATCGACGGGAGAGGAATCCCGACTGGCCCCCTAGCAACTCGCATAGGGACTGGCCTCTCCTGAGTCCACCAGGGCGGGTCCCTGAGGTCCCCATCGTAACTCGGGAACACCTGCCGCAACTCGAGAAAATCCAGGAAGTTCTACCTTCCAGGGGAGATGAGGCCTATTTCCGATGAGGCGTCTGGAGACTAATGACACCTAACCTCTGGAACTTCGAAAGGGTCTTTCACACCCATGCTGCAACTCAAAAAGTTCACCGCCATACCCGTCTCCACTCGAGAGGAAGCACGATGGTCCCGCCCACATCCAGACGAGCCCCGTTCCCCCCTCGTAGCTCGAGATGAGGGATCCTTTCCCAGCTTTCAACGGGAAAGAATTCCCGGCGTTCCCGTCGCATCTCAAGAGGAGGCACTCTCAACAGGAAAGGCGAGAGGAACTCCATGGTCGTACCACCATTCCAAGAGTCCCCCAGATGTTTCAGTCCATTCCAGAGGAACCTCTTTCCCTGCACTGGCTCATCTTTCACGCCGAGGATCGACTCACACCACGGTGGCACGTGGGACAGCCCTGTGGGAAAGCCTCGAGGGAAAGCCTCGAGGGAAAACCACAGATCCTTTGATCCACGCCACGGGAAGCGTGACATTGCTGCTACAGCCTGGAAGGAAAGCGCACGTGCATGCCCCAACTCGAGACGAGGCCTGACTCTCCTGGGGAGACTCCAGAAGTACACAAAGATGCATGTCAGCCCCTGAGAGGAATCCTCGGTCCCGGCCCTGACCCCACACAAGGTTTTTGGCCCCGGTATCGACGGGAGAGGAATCCCGAGAGGCCCCCTAGCAACTCGCTTAGGGACTGGCCTCTCCTGAGGCCACCAGGGCGGGTCCCTGAGGTCCCCGTCGTAACTCGAGAACACCTGCTGCAACTCGAGAAAATCCAGGAAGTTCTCCCTTCCAGGCGAGATGAGGCCTATTTCCGATGAGGGGTCTGGAGACTAATGACACCTAACCTCTGGAACTTCGAAAGGGTCTTTCACACCCTTGCAGCAACTAAAGAAGTTCAACGCCATACCCGTCTCCGCTCGAGAGGAAGAACAATGGTCCCGCCCACATCCAGAGGAGCCCCGTTTCCCCCTCGTAGCTCGAGATGAGGGATCCTTTCCCTGCTTTCAACGGGAAAGAATTCCCGGCGTTCCGGTCGCATCTCAAGAGGAGGCACTCTCAACAGGAAAGGCGAGAGGAACTCCATGGTCGTACCACCATTCCAAGAGTCCCCCAGATGTCTCAGTCCATTCCAGAGGAACCTCTTTGCCCTGCACTGGCTCATCTTTCACGCCGAGGATCGACTCACACCACGGTGGCACGTGGGACAGCCCTGTGGGAAAGCCTCGAGGGAAAGCCTCGAGGGAAAGTCACAGATCCTTTCATCCACGCCACGGGAAGAGTGACATTGCTGCTACAGCCTGGAAGGAAATCGCACGTGCATGCCCCTTCTCGAGACGAGTCCTGACTCCCCTGGGGAGACTCCAGAAGTACCCAAAGATCCATGTCAGCCCCTGAGAGGAATCCTCGGTTCCGGCCCTGACTCCACACAAGGTTTTTGGCCCCTGAATCGACTGGAGAGGAATGCCGAGAGGCCCCCTAGCAACTCGCATGGGGACTGGCTTCTCCTGAGGCCACCAGGGCGGGTCCCTGAGTTCCCCGTCGTTTCTCGAGAACACCTGCCGCAACTCGAAAAAATCCAGGAAGTTCTCCCTTCCAGACGAGATGAGGCCTATTTCCGACGAGGCGTCTGGAGACTAATGACACCTAAACTCTGGAACTTCGAAAGGGTCTTTCACACCCTTGCTGCAACTCAAGAAGTTCACCGCCATACCCGTCTCCACTCGAGATGAAGCACGATGGTCCCGCCCACATCCAGAGGAGCCCCGTTTCCCTCTCGTAGCTGGAGATGAGGGATCCTTTCCCTGCTTTCAACGGGAAAGAATTCCCGGCGTTCCCGTCACATCTCAAGAGGAGGCACTCTCAACAGGAAAGGCGAGAGGAACTCCATGGTCGTACCACCATTCCAAGAGTCCCCCAGATGTCTCAGTCCATTCCAGAGGAACCTCTTTGCCCTGCACTGGCTCATCTTTCACGCCGAGGATCGACTCACACCACGGTGGCACGTGGGACAGCCCTTTGGGAAAGCCTCGAGGGAAAACCACAGATCCTTTGATCCACGCCACGGGAAGCGTGACATTGCTGCTACAGCCTGGAAGGAAAGCGCACGTGCATGCCCCCACTCGAGACGAGGCCTGACTCCCCTGGGGAGACTCCAGAAGTACCCAAAGATCCATGTCAGCCCCTGAGAGGAATCCTCGGTTCCGGCCATGACTCCACACAAGGTTTTTGGCCCCGGTATCGACGGGAGAGGAATCCCGAGAGGCCCCCTAGCAACTCGCATGAGGACTGGCCTCTCCTGAGGCCACCAGGGCGGGTCCCTGAGGTCCCCGTCGTAACTCGAGAACACCTGCCGCAACTCGAGAAAATTCAGGAAGTTCTCTCTTCCAGGCGAGATGAGGCCTATTTCCGATGAGGCGTCTGGAGACTAATGACACCAAACCTCTGGAACTTCGAAAGGGTCTTTCACACCCTTGCTGCAACTCAAGAAGCTCACCGCCATACCCGTCTCCACTCGAGAGGAAGCACGATGGTCCCGCCCACATCCAGAGGAGCCCCGTTTCCTCCTCGTAGCTCGAGATGAGGGATCCTTTCCCTGCTTTCAACGGGAAAGAATTCCCGGCGTTCCCGTCGCATCTCAAGAGGAATCACTCTCAACAGGAAAGGCGAGAGGAACTCCATGGTCGTACCACCATTCCAAGAGTCCCCCAGATGTCTCAGTCCATTCCAGAGGAACCTCATTCCCTGCACTGGCTCATCTTTCACGCCGAGGATCGACTCACACCACGGTGGCACGTGGGACAGCCCTGTGAGAAAGCCTCGAGGGAAAGCCTCGAGGGAAAACCACAGATCCTTTGATCCACGCCACGGGAAGCGTGACATTGCTGGTACAGCCTGGAAGGAAAGCGCACGTGCATGCCCCCACTCGAGACGAGGCCTGATTCCCCTGGGGAGACTCCAGAAGTACCCAAAGATCCATGTCAGCCCCTGAGAGGAATCCTCGATCCCGGCCCTGACTCAACACAAGGGTTTGGCCCCGGTATTGACAGGAGAGGAATCCCGAGAGGCCCCCTAGCAACTCGCATGGGGACTGGCCTCTCCTGAGGCCACCAGGGCGGGTACCTGAGGTCCCCGTCGTAACTCGAGAACACCTGCTGCAACTCGAGAAAATCCAGGAAGTTCTCCCTTCCAGGCGACATGAGGCCTATTTCCGATGAGGCGTCTGGAGACTAATGACACCTAACATCTGGAACTTCGAAAGGGTCTTTCACACCCTTGCTGCCACTCAAGAATTTGTCCGCCATACCTGTCTACACTCGAGAGGAAGCACGATGGTCCCGCCCACATCCAGAGGAGCCCCGTTTCCCCCTCGTAGTTCGAGATGAGGGATCCTTTCCCTGCTTTCAACAGGAACGAATTCCCGGCGTTCCCATCGCATCTCAAGAGGAGGCACTCTCAACTGGAAAGGCGAGAGTACCTCCATGGTCGTACCACCATTCCAAGAGTCCCCCAGATGTCTCAGTCCATTCCAGAGGAACCTCTTTGCCCTGCACTGGCTCATCTTTCACGCCGAGGATCGACTCACACCACGGTGGCACGTGGGACAGCCCTGTGGGAAAGCCTCGAGGGAAAGCCTCGAGGGAAAATCACAGATCCTTTCATCCACGCCACGGGAAGCGTGACATTGCTGCTACAGCCTGGAAGGAAATCGCACGTGCATGCCCCCACTCGAGACGAGTTCTGACTCCCCTGGGGAGACTCCAGAAGTACCCAAAGATCCATGTCAGCCCATGAGAGGAATCCTCGGTTCCGGCCCTGACTCCACACAAGGTTTTTGGACCCTGTATCGACTGGAGAGGAATGCCGAGAGCCCCCCTAGCAACTCGCATGGGGACTGGCCTCTCCTGAGGCCACCAGGGCGGGTCCCTGAGTTCCCCGTCGTTTCTCGAGAACACCTGCCGCAACTCGAAAAAATCCAGGAAGTTCTCCCTTCCAGGCGAGATGAGGCCTATTTCCGATGAGGCGTCTGGAGACTAATGACACCTAAACTCTGGAACTTCGAAAGGGTCTTTCACACCCTTGCTGCAACTCAAGAAGTTTACCGCCATACCCGTCTCCACTCGAGAGGAAGCACGATGGTCCCGCCCACATCCAGAGGAGCCCCGTTTCCCTCTCGTAGCTGGAGATGAGGGATCCTTTCCCTGCTTTCAACGGGAAAGAATTCCCGGCGTTCCCGTCACATCTCAAGAGGAGGCACTCTCAACAGGAAAGGCGAGAGGAACTCCATGGTCGTACCACCATTCCAAGAGTCCCCCAGATGTCTCAGTCCATTCCAGAGGAACCTCTTTGCCCTGCACTGGCTCATCTTTCACGCCAAGGATCGACTCACACCACGGTGGCACGTGGGACAGCCCTTGGGGAAAGCCTCGAGGGAAAGCCTCGAGGGAAAACCACAGATCCTTTGATCCACGCCACGAGAAGCGCAACATTGCTGCTACAGCCTGGAAGGAAAGCGAACGTGCATGCCCCCACTCGAGACGAGGCCTGACTCCCCTGGGGAGACTCCAGAAGTACCCAAAGATCCATGTCAGCCCCTGAGAGGAATCCTCGGTTCCGGCCCTGACTCCACACAAGGTTTTTGGCCCCGGTATCGACGGGAGAGGAATCCCGAGAGGCCCCCTAGCAAGTCGCATGGGGACTGGCCTCTCCTGAAGCCACCAGGGCGGGTCCCGGAGGTCCCCGTCGTAACCTGAGAACACCTGCCGCAACTCGAGAAAATCCAGGAAGTTCTCCCTTCCAGGCGAGATGAGGCCTATTTCCGATGAGGCGTCTGGAGACTAATGACACCTAACCTCTGGAACTTCGAAAGGGTCTTTCACACCCTTGCTGCAACTCAAGAACTTCACCGCCATACCCGTCTCCACTGGAGAGGAAGCACGATGGTCCCGCCCACATCCAGATGAGCCCCGTTTCCCCCTCGTAGCTCGAGATGAGGGATCCTTTCCCTGCTTTCAACGGGAAAGAATTCCCGGCGTTCCCGTCGCATCTCAAGAGGAGGCACTCTCAACAGGAAAGGCGAGAGGAACTCCATGGTCGTACCACCATTCCAAGAGTCCCCCAGATGTCTCAGTACATCCCAGAGGAACCTCTTGGCCCTGCACTGGCTCATCTTTCACGCCGAGGATCGACTCACACCACGGTGGCACGTGGGTCAGCCCTGTGGGAAAGCCTCGAGGGAAAACCACAGATCCTTTGATCCACGCGATGGGAAGCGCGACATTGATGCTACAGCCTGGAAGGAAAGCGCACGTGCATGCCCCACCTCGAGACGAGGCCTGACTCCCCTGGGGAGACTCCAGAAGTACCCACAGATCCATGTCTGCCCCTGAGAGGAATCCTCGGTTCCGGCCCTGACTCCACACAAGGTTTTTTGCCCCGGTATCGACGGGAGAGGAATCCCGAGAGGCCCCCTAGCAACTCGCATGGGGACTGGCCTCTCCTTAGGCCACCAGGGCGGATCCCTGAGGTCCCCGTCGTAACTCGAGAACACCTGCCGCAACTCGAGAAAATCCAGGAAGTTCTCCCTTCCAGGCGAGATGAGGCCTATTTCCGATGAGGCGTCTGGAGACTAATGACACCTAAACTCTGGAAATTCGAAAGGGTCTTTCACACCCTTACTGCAACTCAAGAAGTTCACCGCCATACCCGTCTCCACTCAAGAGGAAGCACGATGGTCCCGCCCACATGCAGAGGAGCCCCGTTTCCCCCTCGTAGCTCGAGATGAGGGATCCTTTCCCTGCTTTCAACGGGAAAGAATTCCCGGCGTTCCCGTCGCATCTCAAGAGGAGGCACTCTCAACAGGAAAGGCGAGAGGAACTCCATGGTCGTACCACCATTCCAAGAGTCCCCCAGATGTCTCAGTCCATTCCAGAGGAACCTCTTTGCCCTGCACTGGCTCATCTTTCACGCCGAGGATCGACTCACACCACGGTGGCACGTGGGACAGCCCTGTGGGAAAGCCTCCAGGGAAAATTACAGATCCTTTGATCCACGCGACGGGAAGCGTGACATTGCTGCTACAGTCTTGAAGGAAAGCGCACGTTCATGCCCCCACTCGAGACGAGGCCTGACTCCCCTGGGGAGACTCCAGAAGTACCCAAAGATCCATGTCAGCCCCTGAGAAGAATCCTCGGTTCCGGACCTGAATCCACACAAGATTTTTGGCCCCGATATCTACGGGAGAGGAATCCCGAGAGGCCCCCTAGCAACTCGCATGGGGACTGGCCTCTCCTGAGGCCACCAGGGCGGGTCTCTGAGGTCCCCGTCGTAACTCGAGGACACCTGCCTCAACTCGAGAAAATCCAGGAAGTTCTCCCTTCCAGGCGAGATGAGGCCTATTTCCAGTGAGGCGTCTGGAGATTGATGACACCTAACCTCTGGAACGTCGAAAGGGTCTTTCACACCCTTGCTGCAACTCAAGAAGTTCACCGCCATATCCCTCTCCAATCGAGAGGAAGCACGATGGTCCCGCCCACATCCAGAGGAGCCCCATTTCCCCCTCGTAGCTCGAGATGAGGGATCCTTTCCCTGCTTTCAACGGGAAAGAATTCCCGTCGTTCCCGTCGCATCTCAAGAGGAGGCACTCTCAACAGGAAAGGCGAGAGGAACTCCATGGTCGTACCACCATTCCAAGAGTCCCCCAGATGTCTCAGTCCATTCCAGAGGAACCTCTTTGCCCTGCACTGGCTCATCTTTCACGCCAAGGATCGACTCACACCACGGTGGCACGTGGGACAGCCCTGTGGGAAAGCCTCGAGGGAAAGCCTCGAGGGAAAATCACAGATCCTTTCATCCACGCCACGGGAAGCGTGACATTGCTGCTACAGCCTGGAAGGAAATCGCACGTGCATGCCCCCACTCGAGACGAGTCCTGACTCCCCTGGGGAGACTCCAGAAGTACCCAAAGATACATGTCAGCCCCTGAGAGGAATCCTCGGTTCCGGCCCTGACTCCACACAAGGTTTTTGGCCCCTGTATCGACTGGAGAGGAATGCCGAGAGGCCCCCTAGCAACTCGCATGGGGACTGGCCTCTCCTGAGGCCACCAGGGCGGGTCCCTGAGTTCCCCGTCGTTTCTCGAGAACACCTGCCGCAACTCGAAAAAATCCAGGAAGTTCTCCCTTCCAGGCGAGATGAGGCCTATTTCCGATGAGGCGTCTGGAGACTAATGACACCTAAACTCTGGAACTTCGAAAGGGTCTTTCACACCCTTGCTGCAACTCAAGAAGTTCACCGCCATACCCGTCTCCACTCGAGAGGAAGCACGATGGTCCCGCCCACATCCAGAGGAGCCCCGTTTCCCTCTCGTTGCTGGAGATGAGGGATCCTTTCCCTGCTTTCAACGGGAAAGAATTCCCGGCGTTCCCGTCACATCTCAAGAGGAGGCACTCTCAACAGGAAAGGCGAGAGGAACTCCATGGTCGTACCACCTTTCCAAGAGTCCCCCAGATGTCTCAGTCCATTCCAGAGGAACCTCTTTGCCCTGCACTGGCTCATCTTTCACGCCGAGGATCGACTCACACCACGGTGGCACGTGCGACAGCCCTTTGGGAAAGCCTCGAGGGAAAGCCTCGAGGGAAAACCACAGATCCTTTGATCCACGCCACGAGAAGCGTCACATTGGTGCTACAGCCTGGAAGGAAAGCGCACGTGCATGCCCCCACTCGAGACGAGGCCTGACTCACATGGGGAGACTCCAGAAGTACCCAAAGATCCATGTCAGCCCCTGAGAGGAATCCTCGGTTCCGGCCCTGACTCCACACAAGGTTTTTGGCCCCGGTATCGACGGGAGAGGAATCACGAGAGGCCCCCTAGCAAGTCACATGGGGACTGGCCTCTCCTGAGGCCACCAGGGAGGATCCCGGAGGTCCCCGTCGTAACTCGAGAACACCTGCCGCAACTCGAGAAAATCCAGGAAGTTCTCCCTTCCAGGCGAGATGAGGCCTATTTCTGATGAGGCGTCTGGAGACTAATGACACCTAACCTCTGGAACTTCGAAAGGGTCTTTCACACCCTTGCTGCAACTCAAGAAGTTCACCGCCATACCCGTCTCCACTCGAGAGGAAGCACGATGGTCCCGCCCACATCCAGAGGAGCCCCGTTTCCCCCTCGGAGCTCGAGATGAGGGATCCTTTCCCTGCTTTCAACGGGAAAGAATTCCCGGCGTTCCCGTCGCATCTCAAGAGGAGGCACTCTCAACAGGAAAGGCGAGAGGAACTCCATGGTCGTACCACCATTCCAAGAGTCCCCCAGATGTCTCAGTCCATTCCAGAAGAACCTCTTTGCCCTGCACTGGCTCATCTTTCACGCCGAGGATCGACTCACACCACGGTGGCACGTGGGACAGCCCTGTGGGAAAGCCTCAAGGGAAAGCCTCGAGGAAAAACCACAGATCCTTTGATCCACGCCAATGGGAAGCGTGACATTGCTGCTACAGCATGGAAGGAAAGTGCACGTGCATGCCCCGACTCGAGACGAGGCCTGACTCCCCTGGGGAGACTCCAGAAGTACTCACAGATCCATGTCAGCCCCTGAGAGGAATCCTCGGTTCCGGCCCTGACTCCACACAAGGTTTTTGGCCCCGGTATCGACGGGAGAGGAATCCCGAGAGGCCCCCTAGCAACTCGCATGGGGACTGGCCTCTCCTGAGGCCACCAGGGCGGGTCCCTGTGGTCCCCGTCGTAACTCGAGAACACCTGGCACAACTCGAGAAAATCCAGGAAGTTCTCCCTTCCAGGCGAGATGAGGCCTATTTCCGATGAGGCGTCTGGAGACTAATGACACCTAACCTCTGGAACTTCGAAAGGGTCTTTCACACCCTTGCTGCAACTCAAGAAGTTCACCGCCATACCCGTCTCCACTCGAGAGGACGCAGGATGCTCCCGCCCACATCCAGAGGAGCCACGTTTCCCCCTCGTAGCTCGAGATGAGGGATCCTTTCCCTGCTTTCAACGGGAAAGAATTCCCGGCGTTCCCGTCGCATCTCAAGAGGAGGCACTCTCAACAGGAAAGGCGAGAGGAACTCCATGGTCGTACCACCATTCCAAGAGTCCCCCAGATGTCTCAGTACATCCCAGAGGAACCTCTTTGCCCTGCACTGGCTCATCTTTCACGCCGAGGATCGACTCACACCACGGTGGCACGTGGGTCAGCCCTGTGGGAAAGCCTCGAGGGAAAGCCTCGAGGGAAAAGCACAGATCCTTTGATCCACGCCACGGGAAGCGTGACATTGCAGCTACAGCCTGGAAGGAAAGCGCACGTTCATGCCCCCACTCGAGACGAGGCCTGACTCCCCTTGGGAGACTCCAGAAGTACCCAAAGATCCATGTCAGCCCCTGAGAGGAATCCTCGGTTCCGGCCCTGACTCCACAGAAGGTTTTTGGCCCCGGTATCGACGGGAGAGGAATCCCGAGAGGCCCCCTAGCAACTCGCATGGGGACTGGCCTCTCCTGAGGCCACCAGGACGGGTCCCTGAGGTCCCTGTCGTAACTCCGGAACACCTGCCGCAACTCGAGAAATTCCAGGAAGTTCTCCCTTCCAGGCGAGATGAGGCCTATTTCCCATGAGGCGTCTGGAGACTAATGACACCTAACCTCTGGAACTTCGAAAGGGTCTTTCACACCCTTGCTGCAAATAAAGAAGTTCACCGCCATAACCGTCTCCACTCGAGAGGAAGCACGATGGTCCCGCCCACATCCAGAAGAGCCCCGTTTCCCCCTTGTAGCTCGAGATGAGGGATCCTTTCCCTGCTTTCAACGGGAAAGAATTCCCGGCGTTCCCGTCGCATCTCAAGAGGAGGCACTCTCAACAGGAAAGGCGATAGGAACTCCATGGTCGTACCACCATTCCAAGAGTCCCCCAGATGTCTCAGTCCATTCCAGAGGAACCTCTTTGCCCTGCACTGGCTCATCTTTCACGCCGAGGATCGACTCATACCACGGTGGCACGTGGGACAGCCCTGTGGGAAAGCCTCGAGGGAAAACCACAGATCCTTTGATCCACGCGATGGGAAGCGCGACATTGATGCTACAGCCTGGAAGGAAAGCGCACGTGCATGCCCCACCTCGAGACGAGGCCTGACTCCCCTGGGGAGACTCCAGAAGTACCCACAGATCCATGTCTGCCCCTGAGAGGAATCCTCGGTTCCGGCCCTGACTCCACACAAGGTTTTTTGCCCCGGTATCGACGGGAGAGGAATCCCGAGAGGCCCCCTAGCAACTCGCATGGGGACTGGCCTCTCCTTAGTCCACCAGGGCTGATCCCTGAGGTCACCGTCGTAACTCGAGAACACCTGCCGCAACTCGAGAAAATCCAGGAAGTTCTCCCTTCCAGGCGAGATGAGGCCTATTTCCGATGAGGCGTCTGGAGACTAATGACACCTAATCTCTGGAAATTCGAAAGGGTCTTTCACACCCTTGCTGCAACTCAAGAAGTTCACCGCCATACCCGTCTCCACTCAAGAGGAAGCACGATGGTCCCGCCCACATCCAGAGGAGCCCCGTTTCCCCCTCGTAGCTCGAGATGAGGGATCCTTTCCCTGCTTTCAACGGGAAAGAATTCCCGGCGTTCCCGTCGCATCTCAAGAGGAGGCACTCTCAACAGGAAAGGCGAGAGGAACTCCATGGTCGTACCACCATTCCAAGAGTCCCCCAGATGTCTCAGTCCATTCCAGAGGAACCTCTTTGCCCTACACTGGCTCATCATTCACGCCGAGGATCAACTCACACCACGGTGGCACGTGGGACAGCCCTGTGGGAAAGCCTCGAGGGAAAACCACAGATCCTTTGATCCACGCGACGGGAAGCGTGACTTTGCTGCTACAGCCTGGAAGGTAAGCGCACGTGCATGCCTCCACTCGAGACGAGGCCTGACTCCCCTGGGGAGACTCCAGAAGTACCGACAGATCCATGTCAGCCCCTGAGAGGAATCCTCGTTTCCGGCCCTGACTCCACACAAGTTTTTTGGCCCCGGTATCCACGGGAGAGGAATCCCGAGAGGCCCCTAGCAACTCGCATGGGGACTGGCATCTCCTGAGGCCACCAGGGCGGGTTCCTGAGGTCCCCGTCGTTACTCGAGAACACCTGCCGCAACTCGAGAAAATCCAGGAAGTTCTCCCTTCCAGGCGAGATGAGGCCTATTTCCGATGAGACGTCTGGAGACTAATGACACCTAACCTCTGCAACTTCGAAAGGGTCTTTCACACCCGTGCTACATCTCAAGAAGTTCACCCCATACCCGTCTCCACTCGAGAGGGAGCACGATGGTCCCGCCCACATCCAGAGGAGCCCCGTTTCCCCCTCGTAGCTCGAGATGAGGGATCCTTTCCCTGCTTTCAACGGGAAAGAATTCCCGGCATTCCCGTCGCATCTCAAGAGGAGGCACTCTCAACAGGAAAGGCGAGAGGAACTCCATGGTCGTACCACCATTCCAAGAGTCCCCCAGATGTCTCAGTCCATTCCAGAGGAACCTCTTTGCCCTGCACTGGCTCATCTTTCACGCCGAGGATCGACTCACACCACGGTGGCACGTGGGACAGCCCTGTGGGAAAGCCTCGAAGGAAAGCCTCGAGGGAAAACCACAGATCCTTTGATCCATGCGACGGGAAGCGTGACATTGCTGCTACAGCCTGGAAGGAAAGCGCACGTGCATGCCCCCACTCGAGACGAGGCCTGACTCCCCTGGGGAGACTCCAGAAGTACCCAAAGATCCATGTCAGTCCCTGAGAGGAATCCTCGGTTCTGGCCCTGACTCCACACAAGGTTTTTGGCCCCGGTATCGACGGGAGAGGAATCCCGAGAGGCCCCCTAGCAACTCGCATGGGGACTGGCCTCTCCTGAGGCCACCAGGGCGGGTCCCTGAGGTCCCCGTCGTAACTCGAGAACACCTGCCGCAACTCGAGAAAATCCAGGAAGTTCTCCCTTCCAGGCGAGATGAGGCCTATTTCCGATGAGCCGTCTGGAGACTAATGACACCTAACCTCTGGAACTTCGAAAGGGTCTTTCACACCCTTGCTGCAACTCAAGAAGTTCACCGCCATACCCGTCTCCACTCGAGAGGAAGCACGATGGTCCCGCCCACATCCAGAGGAGCCCCGTTTCCCCCTCGTAGCTCGAGATGAGGGATCCTTTCCCTGCTTTCAACGGGAAAGAATTCCCGGCGTTCCCGTCGCATCTCAAGAGGAGGCACTCTCAACAGGAAAGGCGAGAGTAACTCCATGGTCGTACCACCATTCCAAGAGTCCCCCAGATGGCTCAGTCCATTCCAGAGGAACCTCTTTGCCCTGCACTGGCTCATCTTTCACGCCGAGGATCGACTCACACCACGGTGGCACGTGGGGCAGCCCTGTGGGAAAGCCTCGAGGGAAAACCACAGATCCTTTGATCCACGCGACGGGAAGCGTGACATTGCTGCTACAGCCTTGAAGGAAAGCGCACGTGCATGCCCCGACTCGAGACGAGGCCTGAATCCCCTGGGGAGACTCCAGAAGTACCCACAGATCCATGTCAGCCCTTGAGAGGAATCCTCGGTTCCGGCTCTGACTCCACACAAGGTTTTTGGCCCCGGTATCGACGGGAGAGGAATCCCGAGAGGCCCCCTAGCAACTAGCATGGGGACTGGCCTCTCCTGAGGCCACCAGGGCGTGTCCCTGAGGTCCCCGTCGTAACTCGAGAACACCTGCCGCAACTCGAGAAAATCCAGGAAGTTCTCCCTTCCAGGCGAGATGAGGCCTATTGCCGATGAGGCGTCTGGAGACTAATGACACCTAATCTCTGGAATTTCGAAAGGGTCTTTCACACCATTGCTGCAACTCAAGAAGTTCACCGCCATACCCGTCTCCACTCGAGAGGAAGCACGATGGTCCCGCCCACATCCAGAGGAGCCCCGTTTCCCCCTCGTAGCTCGAGATGAGGGATCCTTTCCCTGCTTTCAACGGGAAAGAATTCCCGGCGTTCCCGTCGCATCTCAAGAGGAGGCACTCTCAACAGGAAAGGCGAGAGGAACTCCATGGTCGTACCACCATTCCAAGAGTCCCCCAGATGTCTCAGTCCATTCCAGAGGAACCTCTTTGCCCTGCACTGGCTCATCTTTCACGCCGAGGATCGACTCACACCACGGTGGCACGTGGGACAGCCCTGTGGGAAAGCCTCGAAGGAAAGCCTCGAGGGAAAACCACAGATCCTTTGATCCACGCGACGGGTAGCGTGACATTGCTGCTACAGCCTGGAAGGAAAGCGCACGTGCATGCCCCCACTCGAGACGAGGCCTGACTCCCCTGGGGAGACTCCAGAAGTACCCACAGATCCATGTCAGCCCCTGAGAGGAATCCTTGGTTCCGGCCCGGACTCCACACAAGGTTTTTGGCCCCGGTATCGACGGGGGAGGAATCCCGAGAGGCCCCCTAGCAACTCGCATGGGGACTGGCCTCTCCTGAGGCCACCAGGGCGGGTCCCTGAGGTCCCCGTCGTAACTCGAGAACACCTGCCGCATCTCGAGAAAATCCAGGAAGTTCTACCTTCCAGGCGAGATGAGGCCTATTTCCGATGAGGCGTCTGGAGTCTAATGACACCTAACCTCTGGAACTTCGAAAGGGTCTTTCACACCCTTGCTGCAACTCAAGAAGTTCACCGCCATACCCGTCTCCACTCGAGAGGAAGCACGATGGTCCCGCCCACATCCAGAGGAGCCCCGTTTCCCCCTCGTAGCTCGAGATGAGGGATCCTTTCCCTGCTTTCAACGGGAAAGAATTCCCGGCGTTCCCGTCGCATCTCAAGAGGAGGCACTCTCAACAGGAAAGGCGAGAGGAACTCCATGGTCGTACCACCATTCCAAGAGTCCCCCAGATGGCTCAGTCCATTCCAGAGGAACCTCTTTGCCCTGCACTGGCTCATCTTTCACGCCGAGGATCGACTCACACCACGGTGGCACGTGGGACAGCCCTGTGGGAAAGCCTCGAGGGAAAACCACAGATCCTTTGATCCACGCGACGGGAAGCATGACATTGCTGCTACAGCCTGGAAGGAAAGCGCACGTGCATGCCCCCACTCGAGACGAGGCCTGACTCCCCTGGGGAGACTCCAGAAGTACCCAAAGATCCATGTCAGCCCCTGAGAGGAATCCTCGGTTCTGGCCCTGACTCCACACAAGGTTTTTGGCCCCGGTATCGACGGGAGAGGAATCCCAAGAGGCCCCCTAGCACCTCGCATGGGGACTGGCCTCTCCTGAGGCCACCAGGGCGGGTCCCTGAGGTCCCCCTCGTAACTCGAGAACACCTGCCGCAACTCGAGCAAATCCCGGAAGTTCTCCCTTCCAGGCGAGATGAGGCCTATTTCCGATGAGGCGTCTGGAGACTAATGACACCTAACCTCTGGAACTTCGAAAGGGTCTTTCGCACCCTTGCTGCAACTCAAGAAGTTCACCGCCATACCCGTCTCCACTCGAGAGGAAGCACGATAGTCCCGCTCACATCCAGAGGAGCCCCGTTTCCCCCTCGTAGCTCGAGATGAGGGTTCCTTTCCCTGCTTTCAACGGGAAAGAATTCTCGGTGTTCCCGTCGCATCTCAAGAGGAGGCACTCTCAACAGGAAAGGCGAGAGGAACTCCATGGTCGTACCACCATTCCAAGAGTCCCCCAGATGTCTCAGTCCATTCCAGAAGAACCTCTTTGCCCTGCACTGGCTCATCTTTCACGCCGAGGATCGACTCACACCACGGTGGCACGTGGGACAGCCCTGTGGGAAAGCCTCGAAGGAAAGCCTCGAGGGAAAACCACAGATCCTTTGATCCAGGCGACGGGAAGCGTGACATTGCTGCTACAGCCTGGAAGGAAAGCGCACGTGCATGCCCCCACTCGAGACGAGGCCTGACTCCCCTGAGGAGACTCCAGAAGTACCCAAAGATCCATGTCAGCCCCTGAGAGGAATCCTCGGTTCCGGCCCTGATTCCACACAAGGTTTTTGGCCCCGGTATCGACGGGAAAGGAATCCCGAGAGGCCCCCTAGCAACTCGCATGGGGACTGGCCTCTCCTGAGGCCACCAGGGCGGGTCCCTGAGGTCCCCGTCGTAACTCGAGAACACCTGCCTCATTTCGAGAAAATCCAGGAAGTTCTCCCTTCCAGGCGAGATGAGGCCTATTTCCGATGAGGCGTCTGGAGACTAATGACACCTAACCTCTAGAACTTCGAAAGGGTCTTTCACACCCTTGCTGCAACTCAAGAAGTTCACCGCCATACCCGTCTCCACTCGAGAGGAAGCACGATGGTCCCGCCCACATCCAGAGGAGCCCCGTTTCCCCCTCGTAGCTCGAGATGAGGGATCCTTTTCCTGCTTTCAACGGGAAAGAATTCCCGGCGTTCCCGTCGCATCTCAAGAGGAGGCACTCTCAACAGGAAAGGCGAGAGGAACTCCATGGTCGTACCACCATTCCAAGAGTCCCCCAGATGTCTCAGTCCATTCCAGAGGAACCTCTTTGCCCTGCACTGGCTCATCTTTCACGCTGAGGATCGACTCACACCACGGTGGCACGTGGGACAGCCCTGTGGGAAAGCCTCGAGTGAAAACAACAGATCCTTTGATCCACGTGATGGGAAGCGTGACATTGCTGCTACAGCCTGCAAGGAAAGCGCACGTGCATGCCTCCACTCGAGACGAGGCCTGACTCCACTGGGGAGACTCCAGAAGTACCGACAGATCCATGTCAGCCCCTGAGAGGAATCCTCGTTTCTGGCCCTGACTCCACACAAGTTTTTTGGCCCCGGTATCGATGGGAGAGGAATCCCGAGAGGCCCCTAGCAACTCGCATGGGGACTGGCATCTCCTGAGGCCACCAGGGCGGGTCCCTGAGGTCCCCGTCGTTACTCGAGAACACCTGCCTCATTTCGAGAAAATCCAGGAAGTTCTCCCTTCCAGGCGAGATGAGGCCTATTTCCGATGAGGCGTCTGGAGACTAATGACACCTAACCTCTGGAACTTCGAAAGGGTCTTTCACACCCTTGGTGCAAATCAAGAAGTTCACCGCCATACCCGTCTCCACTCGAGAGGAAGCACGATGGTCCCGCCCACATCCAGAGGAGCCCCGTTTCCCCCTCGTAGCTCGAGATGAGGGATCCTTTCCCTGCTTTCAACGGGAAAGAATTCCCGGAGTTCCCGTCGCATCTCAAGAGGAGGCACTCTCAACAGGAAAGGCGAGAGGAACTCCATGGTCGTACCACCATTCCAAGAGTCCCCCAGATGTCTCAGTCCATTCCAGAAGAACCTCTTTGCCCTGCACTGGCTCATCTTTCACGCCGAGGATCGACTCACACCACGGTGGCACGTGGGACAGCCCTGTGGGAAAGCCTCGAAGGAAAGCCTCGAGGGAAAACCACAGATCCTTTGATCCAGGCGCCGGGAAGCGTGACATTGCTGCTACAGCCTGGAAGGAAAGCGCACGTGCATGCCCCCACTCGAGACGAGGCCTGACTCCCCTGAGGAGACTCCAGAAGTACCCAAAGATCCATGTCAGCCCCTGAGAGGAATCCTCGGTTCCGGCCCTGATTCCACACAAGGTTTTTGGCCCCGGTATCGACGGGAGAGGAATCCCGAGAGGCCCCCTATCAACTCGCATGGGGACTGGCCTCTCCTGAGGCCACCAGGGCGGGTCCCTGAGGTCCCCGTCGTAACTCGAGAACACCTGCCTCATTTCGAGAAAATCCAGGAAGTTCTCCCTTCCAGGCGAGATGAGGCCTATTTCCGATGAGGCGTCTGGAGACTAATGACACCTAACCTCTAGAACTTCGAAAGGGTCTTTCACACCCTTGCTGCAACTCAAGAAGTTCACCGCCATACCCGTCTCCACTCGAGAGGAAGCACGATGGTCCCGCCCACATCCAGAGGAGCCCCGTTTCCCCCTCGTAGCTCGAGATGAGGGATCCTTTTCCTGCTTTCAACGGGAAAGAATTCCCGGCGTTCCCGTCGCATCTCAAGAGGAGGCACTCTCAACAGGAAAGGCGAGAGGAACTCCATGGTCGTACCACCATTCCAAGAGTCCCCCAGATGTCTCAGTCCATTCCAGAGGAACCTCTTTGCCCTGCACTGGCTCATCTTTCACGCTGAGGATCGACTCACACCACGGTGGCACGTGGGACAGCCCTGTGGGAAAGCCTCGAGTGAAAACAACAGATCCTTTGATCCACGTGATGGGAAGCGTGACATTGCTGCTACAGCCTGCAAGGAAAGCGCACGTGCATGCCTCCACTCGAGACGAGGCCTGACTCCACTGGGGAGACTCCAGAAGTACCGACAGATCCATGTCAGCCCCTGAGAGGAATCCTCGTTTCTGGCCCTGACTCCTACAAGTTTTTTGGCCCCGGTATCGATGGGAGAGGAATCCCGAGAGGCCCCTAGCAACTCGCATGGGGACTGGCATCTCCTGAGGCCACCAGGGCGGGTCCCTGAGGTCCCCGTCGTTACTCGAGAACACCTGCCTCATTTCGAGAAAATCCAGGAAGTTCTCCCTTCCAGGCGAGATGAGGCCTATTTCCGATGAGGCGTCTGGAGGCTAATGACACCTATCCTCTGGAACTTCGAAAGGGTCTTTCACACCCTTGGTGCAAATCAAGAAGTTCACCGCCATACCCGTCTCCACTCGAGAGGAAGCACGATGGTCCCGCCCACATCCAGAGGAGCCCCGTTTCCCCCTCGTAGCTCGAGATGAGGGATCCTTTCCCTGCTTTCAACGGGAAAGAATTCCCGGAGTTCCCGTCGCAACTCAAGAGGAGGCACTCTCAACAGGAAAGGCGAGAGGAACTCCATGGTCGTACCACCATTCCAAGAGTCCCCCAGATATCTCAGTCCATTCCAGAGGAACCTCTTTGCCCTGCACTGGTTCATGTTTCACGCCGAGGATCGACTAACACCACGGTGGCACGTGGGACAGCCCTGTGGGAAAGCCTCGAGGGAAAGCCTCGAGGGAAAACCACAGATCCTTTGATCCACGCGACGGGAAGCGTGACATTGCTGCTACAGCCTGGAAGGAAAGCGCACGTGCATGACCCCACTCGAGACGAGGCCTGACTCCCCTGGGGAGACTCCAGAAGTACCCAAAGATCCATGTCAGCCCCTGAGAGGAATGCTCGGTTCCGGCCCTGACTCCACACAAGGTTTTTGGCCCCGGTATCGACGGGAGAGGAATCCCGAGGGGCCCCCTAGCAAATCGCATGTGGACTGGCTTCTCCTGAGGCCACCAGTGCGGGTCCCTGAGGTCCCCGTCGTAACTCGAGAACACCTGCCGCAACTCGAGAAAATCCAGGAAGTTCTCCCTTCCAGGCGAGATGAGGCCTATTTCCGATGAGGCGTCTGGAGACTAATGACACCTAACCTCTGGAACTTCGAAAGGGTCTTTCACACCCGTGCTACAACTCAAGAAGTTCACCCCATACCCGTCTCCACTCGAGAGGGAGCACGATGGTCCCGCCCACATCTGGAGGAGCCCCGTTTCCCCCTCGTAGCTCGAGATGAGGGATCCTTTCCCTGCTTTCAACGGGAAAGAATTCCCGGCGTTCCCGTCGCATCTCAAGAGGAGGCACTCTCAACAGGAAAGGCGAGAGGAATTCCATGGTCGTACCACCATTCCAAGAGTCCCCCAGATGTCTCAGTCCATTCCAGAGGAACCTCTTTGCCCTGCACTGGCTCATCTTTCACGCCGAGGATAGACTCACACCACGGTGCCACGTGGGACAGCCCTGTGTGAAAGCCTCGGGGGTAAGCCTCGAGTGAAAACCACAGATCCTTTGATCCACGCGATGGGAAGCGTGACATTGCTGCTACAGCCTGGAAGGAAAGCGCAAGTGCATGCCCCCACTCGAGACGAGGCCTGACTCCCCTGGGGAGACTCCAGAAGTACCCAAAGATCCATGTCAGCCCCTGAGAGGAATCCACGGTTCCGACCCTGACTCCACACAAGGTTTTTGGCCCCGGTATCGACGGGAGAGGAATCCCGAGAGGCCCCCTAGCAACTCGCATGGGGACTGGCCTCTCCTGAGGCCACCAGGGTGGGTCCCTGAGGTCCCCGTCGTAACTCGAGAACACCTGCCGCAACTCGAGAAAATCCAGGAAGTTCTCCCTTCCAGGCGAGATGAGGCCTATTTCCGATGAGGCGTCTGGAGACTAATGACACCTAACCTCTGGAACTTCGAAAGGGTCTTTCACACCCTTGCTGCAACTCAAGAAGTTCACCGCCATACCCGTCTCCACTCGAGGGGAAGCACGATGGTCCCGCCCACATCCAGAGGAGCCCCGTTTCCCCCTCGTAGCTCGAGATGAGGGATCCTTTCCCTGCTTTCAACGGGAAAGAATTCCCGGCGTTCCCGTCGCATCTCAAGAGGAGGCACTCTCAACAGGAAAGGCGAGAGGAACTCCATGGTCGTACCACCATTCCAAGAGTCCCCCAGATGGCTCAGTCCATTCCAGAGGAACCTCTTTGCCCTGCACTGGCTCATCTTTCACGCCGAGGATCGACTCACACCACGGTGGCACGTGGGACAGCCCTGTGGGAAAGCCTCGAGGGAAAACCACAGATCCTTAGATCCACGCGACGGGAAGCGTGACATTGCTGCTACAGCCTGGAAGGAAAGCGCACGTGCATGCCCCCACTCGAGACGAGGCCTGACTCCCCTGGGGAGACTCCAGAAGTACCCAAAGATCCATGTCAGCCCCTGAGAGGAATCCTCGGTTCTGGCCCTGACTCCACACAAGGTTTTTGGCCCCGGTATCGACGGGAGAGGAATCCCGAGAGGCCCCCTAGCACCTCGCATGGGGACTGGCCTCTCCTGAGGCCACCAGGGCGGGTCCCTGAGGTCCCCCTCGTAACTCGAGAACACCTGCCGCAACTCGAGCAAATCCCGGAAGTTCTCCCTTCCAGGCGAGATGAGGCCTATTTCCGATGAGGCGTCTGGAGACTAATGACACCTAACCTCTGGAACTTCGAAAGGGTCTTTCGCACCCTTGCTGCAACTCAAGAAGTTCACCGCCATACCCGTCTCCACTCGAGAGGAAGCACGATAGTCCCGCTCACATCCAGAGGAGCCCCGTTTCCCCCTCGTAGCTCGAGATGAGGGTTCCTTTCCCTGCTTTCAACGGGAAAGAATTCTCGGTGTTCCCGTCGCATCTCAAGAGGAGGCACTCTCAACAGGAAAGGCGAGAGGAACTCCATGGTCGTACCACCATTCCAAGAGTCCCCCAGATGTCTCAGTCCATTCCAGAAGAACCTCTTTGCCCTGCACTGGCTCATCTTTCACGCCGAGGATCGACTCACACCACGGTGGCACGTGGGACAGCCCTGTGGGAAAGCCTCGAAGGAAAGCCTCGAGGGAAAACCACAGATCCTTTGATCCAGGCGACGGGAAGCGTGACATTGCTGCTACAGCCTGGAAGGAAAGCGCACGTGCATGCCCCCACTCGAGACGAGGCCTGACTCCCCTGAGGAGACTCCAGAAGTACCCAAAGATCCATGTCAGCCCCTGAGAGGAATCCTCGGTTCCGGCCCTGATTCCACACAAGGTTTTTGGCCCCGGTATCGACGGGAGAGGAATCCCGAGAGGCCCCCTATCAACTCGCATGGGGACTGGCCTCTCCTGAGGCCACCAGGGCGGGTCCCTGAGGTCCCCGTCGTAACTCGAGAACACCTGCCTCATTTCGAGAAAATCCAGGAAGTTCTCCCTTCCAGGCGAGATGAGGCCTATTTCCGATGAGGCGTCTGGAGACTAATGACACCTAACCTCTAGAACTTCGAAAGGGTCTTTCACACCCTTGCTGCAACTCAAGAAGTTCACCGCCATACCCGTCTCCACTCGAGAGGAAGCACGATGGTCCCGCCCACATCCAGAGGAGCCCCGTTTCCCCCTCGTAGCTCGAGATGAGGGATCCTTTTCCTGCTTTCAACGGGAAAGAATTCCCGGCGTTCCCGTCGCATCTCAAGAGGAGGCACTCTCAACAGGAAAGGCGAGAGGAACTCCATGGTCGTACCACCATTCCAAGAGTCCCCCAGATGTCTCAGTCCATTCCAGAGGAACCTCTTTGCCCTGCACTGGCTCATCTTTCACGCTGAGGATCGACTCACACCACGGTGGCACGTGGGACAGCCCTGTGGGAAAGCCTCGAGGGAAAACCACAGATCCTTTGATCCACGCGATGGGAAGCGTGACATTGCTGCTACAGCCTGCAAAGAAAGCGCACGTGCATGCCTCCACTCGAGACGAGGCCTGACTCCACTGGGGAGACTCCAGAAGTACCGACAGATCCATGTCAGCCCCTGAGAGGAATCCTCGTTTCTGGCCCTGACTCCACACAAGTTTTTTGGCCCCGGTATCGATGGGAGAGGAATCCCGAGAGGCCCCTAGCAACTCGCATGGGCCTGGCATCTCCTGAGGCCACCAGGGCGGGTCCCTGAGGTCCCCGTCGTTACTCGAGAACACCTGCCTCATTTCGAGAAAATCCAGGAAGTTCTCCCTTCCAGGCGAGATGAGGCCTTTTTCCGATGAGGCGTCTGGAGACTAATGACACCTAACCTCTGGAACTTCGAAAGGGTCTTTCACACCCTTGGTGCAAATCAAGAAGTTCAACGCCATACCCGTCTCCACTCGAGAGGAAGCACGATGGTCCCGCCCACATCCAGAGGAGCCCCGTTTCCCCCTCGTAGCTCGAGATGAGGGATCCTTTCCCTGCTTTCAACGGGAAAGAATTCCCGGAGTTCCCGTCGCATCTCAAGAGGAGGCACTCTCAACAGGAAAGGCGAGAGGAACTCCATGGTCGTACCACCATTCCAAGAGTCCCCCAGATATCTCAGTCCATTCCAGAGGAACCTCTTTGCCCTGCACTGGTTCATGTTTCACGCCGAGGATCGACTCACACCACGGTGGCACGTGGGACAGCCCTGTGGGAAAGCCTCGAGGGAAAGCCTCGAGGGAAAACCACAGATCCTTTGATCCACGCGACGGGAAGCGTGACATTGCTGCTACAGCCTGGAAGGAAAGCGCACGTGCATGCCCCCACTCGAGACGAGGCCTGACTCCCCTGGGGAGACTCCAGAAGTACCCAAAGATCCATGTCAGCCCCTGAGAGGAATGCTCGGTTCCGGCCCTGACTCCACACAAGGTTTTTGGCCCCGGTATCGACGGGAGAGGAATCCCGAGGGGCCCCCTAGCAAATCGCATGTGGACTGGCTTCTCCTGAGGCCACCAGTGCGGGTCCCTGAGGTCCCCGTCGTAACTCTAGAACATCTGCCGCAACTCGAGAAAATCCAGGAAGTTCTCCCTTCCAGGCGAGATGAGGCCTATTTCCGATGAGGCGTCTGGAGACTAATGACACCTAACCTCTGGAACTTCGAAAGGGTCTTTCACACCCGTGCTACAACTCAAGAAGTTCACCCCATACCCGTCTCCACTCGAGAGGGAGCACGATGGTCCCGCCCACATCTGGAGGAGCCCCGTTTCCCCCTCGTAGCTCGAGATGAGGGATACTTTCCCTGCTTTCAACGGGAAAGAATTCCCGGCGTTCCCGTCGCATCTCAAGAGGAGGCACTCTCAACAGGAAAGGCGAGAGGAATTCCATGGTCGTACCACCATTCCAAGAGTCCCCCAGATGTCTCAGTCCATTCCAGAGGAACCTCTTTGCCCTGCACTGGCTCATCTTTCACGCCGAGGATAGACTCACACCACGGTGCCACGTGGGACAGCCCTGTGGGAAAGCCTCGGGGGTAAGCCTCGAGTGAAAACCACAGATCCTTTGATCCACGCGACGGGAAGCGTGACATTGCTGCTACAGCCTGGAAGGAAAGCGCAAGTGCATGCCCCCACTCGAGACGAGGCCTGACTCCCCTGGGGAGACTCCAGAAGTACCCAAAGATCCATGTCAGCCCCTGAGAGGAATCCACGGTTCCGGCCCTGACTCCACACAAGGTTTTTGGCCCCGGTATCGACGGGACAGGAATCCCGAGAGGCCCCCTAGCAACTCGCATGGGGACTGGCCTCTCCTGAGGCCACCAGGGTGGGTCCCTGAGGTCCCCGTCGTAACTCGAGAACACCTGCCGCAACTCGAGAAAATCCAGGAAGTTCTCCCTTCCAGGCGAGATGAGGCCTATTTCCGATGAGGCGTCTGGAGACTAATGACACCTAACCTCTGGAACTTCGAAAGGGTCTTTCACACCCTTGCTGCAACTCAAGAAGTTCACCGCCATACCCGTCTCCACTCGAGGGGAAGCACGATGGTCCCGCCCACATCCAGAGGAGCCCCGTTTCCCCCTCGTAGCTCGAGATGAGGGATCCTTTCCCTGCTTTCAACGGGAAAGAATTCCCGGCGTTCCCGTCGCATCTCAAGAGGAGGCACTCTCAACAGGAAAGGCGAGAGGAACTCCATGGTCGTACCACCATTCCAAGAGTCCCCCAGATGTCTCAGTCCATTCCAGAGGAACCTCTTTGCCCTGCACTGGCTCATCTTTCACGCCGAGGATCGACTCACACCACTGTGGCACGTGGGACAGCCCTGTGGGAAAGCCTCGAGGGAAAGCCTCGAGGGAAAACCACAGATCCTTTGATCCACGCGACGGGAAGCGTGACATTGCTGCTACAGCCTGGAAGGAAAGCGCACGTGCATGCCCCCACTCTAGACGAGGCCTGACTCCCCTGGGGAGACTCCAGAATTACCCAAAGATCCATGTCAGCCCCTGAGAGGAATCCTCGGTTCCGGCCCTGACTCCACACAAGGTTTTTGGCCCCGGTATCGACGGGAGAGGAATCCCGAGAGGCCCCCTAGCAACTCGCATGGGGACTGGCCTCTCCTGAGGCCACCAGGGCGGGTCCCTGAGGTCCCCGTCGTAACTCGAGAACACCTGCCGCAACTCGAGAAAATCCAGGAAGTTCTCCCTTCCAGGCGAGATGAGGCCTATTTCCAATGAGGCGTCTGGAGACTAATGACACCTAACCTCTGGAACTTCGAAAGGGTCTTTCACACCCTTGCTGCAACTCAAGAAGTTCACCGCCATACCCGTCTCCACTCGAGAGGAAGCACGATGGTCCCGCCCACATCCAGAGGAGCCCCGTTTCCCCCTCGTAGCTCGAGATGAGGGATCCTTTCCCTGCTTTCAACGGGAAAGAATTCCCGGCGTTCCCGTCGCATCTCAAGAGGAGGCACTCTCAACAGGAAAGGCGAGAGGAACTCCATGGTCGTACCACCATTCCAAGAGTCCCCCAGATGTCTCAGTCCATTCCAGAGGAACCTCTTTACCCTGCACTGGCTCATCTTTCACGCCGAGGATAGACTCACACCACGGTGCCACGTGGGACAGCCCTGTGGGAAAGCCTCGAGGGAAAACCACAGATCCTTTGATCCACGCGACGGAAAGCGTGACATTGCTGCTACAGCCTGGAAGGAAAGCGCACGTGCATGCCCCCACTCGAGACGAGGCCTGACTCCCCTGGGGAGACTCCAGAAGTACCCAAAGATCCATGTCATCCCCTGAGAGGAATCCTCGGTTCCTGCCCTGACTCCACACAAGGTTTTTGGCCCCGGTATCGACGGGAGAGGAATCCCGAGAGGCCCCCTAGCAACTCGCATGGGGACTGGCCTCTCCTGAGGCCACCAGGGCGGGTCCCTGAGGTCCCCCTCGTAACTCGAGAACACCTGCCGCAACTCGAGAAAATCCAGGAAGTTCTCCCTTCCAGGCGAGATGAGGCCGATTTCCGATGAGGCGTCTGGAGACTAATGACACCTAACCTATGGAACTTCGAAAGGGTCTTTCACACCCTTGCTGCAACTCAAGAAGTTCACCGCCATACCCGTCTCCACTCGAGAGGAAGCACGATGGTCCCGGCCACATCCAGAGGAGCCCCGTTTCCCCCTCGTAGCTCGAGATGAGGGTTCCTTTCCCTGCTTTCAACGGGAAAGAATTCCCGGCGTTCCCGTCGCATCTCAAGAGGAGGCACTCTCAACAGGAAAGGCGAGAGGAACTCCATGGTCGTACCACCATTCCAAGAGTCCCCCAGATGTCTCAGTCCATTCCAGAGGAACCTCTTTGCCCTGCACTGGCTCATCTTTCACGCCGAGGATCGACTCACACCACAGTGGCACGTGGGACAGCCCTGTGGGAAAGCCTCGAAGGAAAGCCTCGAGGGAAAACCACAGATCCTTTGATCCAGGCGACGGGAAGCGTGACATTGCTGCTACAGCCTGGAAGGAAAGCGCACGTGCATGCCCCCACTCGAGACGAGGCCTGACTCCCCTGGGGAGACTCCAGAAGTACCCAAAGATCCATGTCAGCCCCTGAGAGGAATCCTCGGTTCCGGCCCTGACTCCACACAAGGTTTTTGGCCCCGGTATCGACGGGAGAGGAATCCCGAGAGGCCCCCTAGCAACTCGCATGGGGACTGGCCTCTCCTGAGGCCACCAGGGCGGGTCCCGGAGGTCCCAGTCGTAACTCGAGAACACCTTCCGCAAATCGAGAAAATCCAGGAAGTTCTCCCTTCCAGGCGAGATGAGGCCTATTTCCGATGAGGCGTCTGGAGACTAATGACACCTAACCTCTCGAACTTCGAAAGGGTCTTTCACACCCTTGCTGCAACTCAAGAAGTTCACCGCCATACCCGTATCCACTCGAGAGGAAGCACGATGGTCCCGCCCACATCCAGAGGAGACCCGTTTCCCCCTCGTAGGTCGAGATGAGGGAACCTTTCCCTGCTTTCAACGGGAAAGAATTCCCGGCGTTCCCGTCGCATCTCAAGAGGAGGCACTCTCAACAGGAAAGGCGAGAGGAACTCCATGGTCGTACCACCATTACAAGAGTCCCCCAGATGGCTCAGTCCATTCCAGAGGAACCTCTTTGCCCTGCACTGGCTCATCTTTCACGCCGAGGATCGACTCACACCATGGTGGCACGTGGGACAGCCCAGTGGGAAAGCCTCGAGGGAAAACCACAGATCCTTTGATCCACGCGACGGGAAGCGTGACATTGCTGCTACAGCCTGGAAGGAAAGCACACGTGCATGCCCCCACTCGAGACGAAGCCTGACTCACATGGGGAGACTCCAGAAGTACCCAAAGATCCATGTCAGCCCCTGAGAGGAATCCTCGGTTCCGGCCCTGACTCCACACAACGTTTTTGTCCCCGGTATCGACGGGATAGGAATCCCGAGAGGCCCCCTAGCAACTCGCATGGGGACTGGCCTCTCCTGAGGCCACCAGGGCGGGTCCCTGAGGTCCCCGTCGTAACTCGAGAACATCTGCCGCAATTCGAGAAAATCCAGGAAGTTCTCCCTTCCAGGCGAGATGAGGCCTATTTCCGATGAGGCGTCTGGAGACTAATGACACCTAACCTCTGGAACTTCGAAAGGGTCTTTCACACCCTTGCTGCAACTCAAGAAGTTCACCGCCATACCCGTCTCCACTCGAGAGGAAGCACGATGGTCCCGCCCACATCCCGAGGAGCCCCGTTTCCCCGTCGTAGCTCGAGATGAGGGATCCTTTCCCTGCTTTCAAAGGGAAAGAATTCCCGGCGTTCCCGTCGCATCTCAAGAGGAGGCACTCTCAACAGGAAAGGCGAGAGGAACTCCATGGTCGTACCACCTTTCCAAGAGTCCCCCAGATGTCTCAGTCCATTCCAGAGGAACCTCTTTGCCCTGCACTGGCTCATCTTTCACGCCGAGGATCGACTCACACCACGGTGGCACGTGGGACAGCCCTGTGGGAAAGCCTCGAGGGAAAACCACAGATCCTTTGATCCACGCGACGGGAAGCGTGACATTGCTGCTACAGCCTGGAAGGAAAGCGCACGTGCATGCCCCCACTCGAGACGAGGCCTGACTCCCCTGGGGAGACTCCAGAAGTACCCAAAGATCCATGTCAGCCCCTGAGAGGAATCCTCGGTTCCGGCCCTGACTCCACACAAGGTTTTTGGCCCCGGTATCGACGGGAGAGGAATCCCGAGAGGCCCCCTAGCAACTCGCATGGGACTGGCCTCTCCTGAGGCCACCAGGGCGGGTCCCTGAGGTCCCCCTCGTAACTCGAGAACACCTGCCGCAACTCGAGAAAATCCAGGAAGTTCTCCCTTCCAGGCGAGATGAGGCCTATTTCCGATGAGGCGTCTGGAGACTAATGACACCTAAACTCTGGAACTTCGAAAGGGTCTTTCACACCCTTGCTGCAACTCAAGAAGTTCACCGCCATACCCGTCTCCACTCGAGAGGAAGCACGATAGTCCCGCCCACATCCAGAGGAGCCCCGTTTCCCCCTCGTAGCTCGAGATGAGGGATCCTTTCCCTGCTTTCAACGGGAAAGATTTCCCGGCGTTCCTGTCGCAACTCAAGAGAAGGCACTCTCAACAGGAAAGGCGAGAGGAACTCCATGGTCGTACCACCATTCCAAGAGTCCACCAGATGTCTCAGTCCATTCCAGAGGAACCTCTTTGCCCTGCACTGGCTCATCTTTCACGCCGAGGATCGACTCACACCACGGTGGCACGTGGGACAGCCCTGTGGGAAAGCCTCGAGGGAAAGCCTCGAGGGAAAACCACACATCCTTTGATCCAGGCGACGGGAAGTGTGACATTGCTGCTACATCCTGGAAGGAAAGCGCACGTGCATGCCCCCACTCGAGACGAGGCCTGACTCCCCTGGGGAGACTCCAGAAGTACCCAAAGATACATGTCAGCCCCTGAGAGGAATCCTCGGTTCCGGCCCTGACTCCACACAAGGTTTTTGGCCCCGGTATCGACGGGACAGGAATCCCGAGAGGCCCCCTAGCAACTCGCATGGGGACTGGCCTCTCCTGACGCCACCAGGGCGGGTCCCTGAGGTCCCCGTCGTAACTCGAGAACACCTGCCGCAACTCGAGAAAATCCAGGAAGTTCTCCCTTCCAGGCGAGATGAGGCCTATTTCCGATGAGGCGTCTGGAGACTAATGACACCTAACCTCTGGAACTTCGAAAGGGTCTTTCACACCCTTGCTGCAACTCAAGAAGTTCACCGCCATACCCGTCTCCACTCGAGAGGAAGCACGATGGTCCCGCCCACATCCAGAGGAGCCCCGTTTCCCCCTCGTAGCTCGAGATGAGGGATCCTTTCCCTGCTTTCAACGGGAAAGAATTCCCGGCGTTCCCGTCGCATCTCAAGAGGAGGCACTCTCAACAGGAAAGGCGAGAGGAACTCCATGGTCGTACCACCATTCCAAGAGTCCCCCAGATGTCTCAGTCCATTCCAGAGGAACCTCTTTGCCCTGCACTGGCTCATCTTTCACGCCGAGGATCGACTCACACCACGGTGGCACGTGGGACAGCCCTGTGGGAAAGCCTCGAGGGAAAACCACAGATCCTTTGATCCACGCAACGGGAAGCGTGACATTGCTGCTACAGCCTTGAAGGAAAGCGCACGTGCATGCCCCCACTCGAGACGAGGCCTGACTCCCCTGGGGAGACTCCAGAAGTACCCACAGATCCATGTCAGCCCCTGAGAGCAATCCTCGGTTCCGGCCCTGACTCCACACAAGGTTTTTGGCCCCGGTATCGACGGGAGAGGAATCCCGAGAGGCCCCCTAGCAACTCGCATGGGGACTGGCCTCTCCTGAGGCCACCAGGGCGGGTCCCTGAGGTCCCCGTCGTAACTCGAGAACACCTTCCGCAACTCGAGAAAATCCAGGAAGTTCTCCCTTCCAGGCGAGATGAGGCCTATTGCCGATGAGGCGTCTGGAGACTAATGACGCCTAATCTCTGGAACTTCGAAAGGGTCTTTCACACCCTTGCTGCAACTCAAGAAGTTCACCGCCATACCCGTCTCCACTCGAGAGGAAGCACGATGGTCCCGCCCACATCCAGAGGAGACCCGTTTCCCCCTCGTAGCTCGAGATGAGGGATCCTTTCCCTGCTTTCAACGGGAAAGAATTCCCGGCGTTCCCGTCGCATCTCAAGAGGAGGCACTCTCAACAGGAAAGGCGAGAGGAACTCCATGGTCGTACCACCATTCCAAGAGTCCCCCAGATGTCACAGTCCATTCCAGAGGAACCTCTTTGCCCTGCACTGGCGCATCTTTCACGCCGAGGATCGACTCACACCACGGTGGCACGTGGGACAGCCCTGTGGGAAAGCCTCGAGGAAAGCCTCGAGGGAAAACCACACATCCTTTGATCCAGGCGACGGGAAGTGTGACATTGCTGCTACATCCTGGAAGGAAAGCGCACGTGCATGCCCCCACTCGAGACGAGGCCTGACTCCCCTGGGGAGACTCCAGAAGTTCCCAAAGATACATGTCAGCCCCTGAGAGGAATCCTCGGTTCCGGCCCTGACTCCACACAAGGTTTTTGGACCCGGTATCGACGGGACAGGAATCCCGAGAGGCCCCCTAGCAACTCGCATGGGGACTGGCCTCTCCTGAGGCCACCAGGGCGGGTCCCTGAGGTCCCCCTCGTAACTCGAGAACACCTGCCGCAACTAGAAAAAACCCAGGAAGTTCTCCCTTCCAGGCGAGATGAGGCCTATTTCCGAAGAGGCGTCTGGAGACTAATGACACCTAAACTCTGGAACTTCGAAAGGGTCTTTCACACCCTTGCTGCAACTCAAGAAGTTCACCGCCATACCCGTCTCCACTCGAGAGGAAGCACGATAGTGCCGCCCACATCCAGAGGAGCCCCGTTTCCCCCTCGTAGCTCGAGATGAGGGATCCTTTCCCAGCTTTCAACGGGAAAGATTTCCCGGCGTTCCTGTCGCATCTCAAGAGAAGGCACTCTCAACAGGAAAGGCGAGAGGAACTCCATGGTCGTACCACCATTCCAAGAGTCCACCAGATGTCTCAGTCCATTCCAGAGGAACCTCTTTGCCCTGCACTGGCTCATCTTTCACTCCGAGGATCGACTCACACCACGGTGGCACGTGGGACAGCCCTGTGGGAAAGCCTCGAGGGAAAGCCTCGAGGGAAAACCACACATCCTTTGATCCAGGCGACGGGAAGTGTGACATTGCTGCTACATCCTGGAAGGAAAGCGCACGTGCATGCCCCGACTCGAGACGAGGCCTGACTCCCCTGGGGAGACTCCAGAAGTACCCACAGATCCATGTCAGCCCCTTAGAGGAATCCTCGGTTCCGGCCCTGACTCCACACAAGGTTTTTGGCCCCGGTATCGACGGGAGAGGAATCCCGAGAGGCCCCCTAGCAACTCGCATGGGGACTGGCCTCTCCTGAGGCCACCAGGGCGGGTCCCTGAGGTCCCCGTCGTAACTCGAGAACACCTGCCGCAACTCGAGAAAATCCAGGAAGTTCTCCCTTCCAGGCGAGATGAGGCCTATTGCCGATGAGGCGTCGGGAGACTAATGACACCTAATCTCTGGAACTTCGAAAGGGTCTTTCACACCTTTGCTGCAACTCAAGAAGTTCACCGCCATACCCGTCTCCACTCGAGAGGAAGCACGATGGTCCCGCCCACATCCAGAGGAGCCCCGTTTCCCCCTCGTAGCTCGAGATGAGGGATCCTTTCCCTGCTTTCAACGGGAAAGAATTCCCGGCGTTCCCGTCGCATCTCAAGAGGAGGCACTCTCAACAGGAAAGGCGAGAGGAACTCCATGGTCGTACCACCATTCCAAGAGTCCCCCAGATGTCTCAGTCCATTCCAGAGGAACCTCTTTGCCCTGCATTGGCTCATCTTTCACGCCGAGGATCGACTCACACCACGGTGGCACGTGGGACAGCCCTGTGGGAAAGCCTCGAGGGAAAGCCTCGAGGGAAAACCACAGATCCTTTGATCCAGGCGACGGGAAGCGTGACATTGCTGCTACAGCCTGGAAGGAAAGCGCACGTGCATGCCCCCACTCGAGACGAGGCCTGACTCCCCTGGGGAGACTCCAGAAGTACTAAAAGATCCATGTCAGCCCCTGAGAGGAATCCACCGGTTGCGGCCCTGACTCGACACAAGGTTTTTGGCCCCGGTATCGACGGGAGAGGAATCCCGAGAGGCCCCCAAGCACCTCGCATGGTGACTGGCCTCTCCTGAGGCCACCAGGGCGGGTCCCTGAGGTCCCCGTCGTAACTCGAGAACACCTGCCGCATCTCGAGAGAATCCAGGAAGTTCTCCCTTCCAGGTGAGATGAGGCCTATTTCTGATGAGGGGTCTGGAGACTAATGACACCTAACCTCTGGAACTTCAAAAGGGTCTTTCACACCCTTGCTGAAACTCAAAAAGTTCACCGCCATACCCGTCTCCACTCGAGAGGAAGCACGATGGTCCCGTCCACATCCAGAGGAGCCCCGTTTCCCCCTCGTAGCTCGAGATGAGGGATCCTTTCCCTGCTTTCAACGGGAAAGAATTCCCGGCGTTCCCGTCGCATCTCAAGAGGAGGCACTCTCAACAGGAAAGGCGAGAGGAACTCCATGGTAGTACCACCATTCCAAGAGTCCCCCAGATGTCTCAGTCCATTCCAGAGGAATCTCTTTGCCCTGCACTGGCTCATCTTTCACGCCGAGGATCGACTCACACCACAGTGACATGTGGGACAGCCCAGTGGGAAAGCCTCGAGGGAAAGCCTCGAGGGAAAACCACAGATCCTTTGATCCAGGCGACGGGAAGCGTGACATTGCTGCTACAGCCTGGAAGGAAAGCGCACGTGCATGCCCCGACTCGAGACGAGGCCTGACTCCCCTGGGGAGACTCCAGAAGTACCCACAGATCCATGTCAGCCCCTGAGAGGAATCCTCGGTTCCGGCCCTGACTCCACACAAGGTTTTTGGCCCCGGTATCGACGGGGGAGGAGTCCCGAGAGGCCCCCGAGCAACTCGCATGGGGACTGGCCTCTCCTGAGGCCACCAGGGCGGGTCCCTGAGGTCCCCGTCGTAACTCGAGAACACCTGCCGGAACTCGAGAAAATCCAGGAAGTTCTCCCTTCCAGGCGAGATGAGGCCTATTTCCGATGAGGCGTCTGGAGACTAATGACACCTAACCTCTGGAACTTCGAAAGGGTCTTTCACACCCTTGCTGCAACTCAAGAAGTTCACCGCCATACCCGTCTCCACTCGAGAGGAAGCACGATGGTCCCGCCCACATCCAGAGGAGCCCTGTTTCCCCCTCGTAGCTCGAGATGAGGGATCCTTTCCGTGCTTTCAACGGGAAAGAATTCCCGGCGTTCCCGTCGCAACTCAAGAGGAGGCACTCTCAACAGGAAAGGCGAGAGGAACTCCATGGTCGTACCACCATTCCAAGAGTCCCCCAGATGTCTCAGTCCATTCCAGAGGAAACTCTTTGCCCTGCACTGGCTCATCTTTCACGCCGAGGATCGACTCACACCACGGTGGCACGTGGGACAGCCCTGTGGGAAAGCCTCGAGGGAAAGCCTCGAGGGAAAACCACAGATCCTTTGATCCACGCGACGGGAAGCGTGACATTGCTGCTACAGCCTGGAAGGAAAGCGCACGTGAATGCCCCCACTCGAGACGAGGCCTGACTCCCCTGGGGAGACTCCAGAAGTACCCAAAGATACATGTCAGCCCCTGAGAGGAATCCTCGGTTCCGGCCCTGACTCCACACAAGGTTTTTGGCCCCGGTATCGACGGGAGAGGAATCCCGAGAGGCCCCCAAGCAACTCGCTTGGGGACTGGCCTCTCCTGAGGCCACCAGGGCGGGTCCCTGAGGTCCCCGTTGTAACTCGAGAACACCTGCCGCAACTCGAGAAAATCCAGGAAGTTCTCCCTTCTAGGCGAGATGAGGCCTATTGCCGATGAGGCGTCTGGAGACTAATGACACCTAACCTCTGGAACTTCGAAAGGGTCTTTCACACCCTTGCTGCAACTCAAGAAGTTCACCGCCATACCCGTCTCCACTCGAGAGGAAGCACGATGGTCCCGCCCAAATCCAGAGGAGCCCCGTTTCCCCCTCGTAGGTCGAGATGAGGGATCCTTTCCCTGCTTTCAACGGGAAAGAATTCCCGGCGTTCCCGTCGCATCTCAAGAGGAGGCACTCTCAACAGGAAAGGCGAGAGGAACTCCAAGGTCGTACCACCATTCCAAGAGTCCCCCAGATGTCTCAATCCATTCCAGAGGAACCTCTTTGCCCTGCACTGGCTCATCTTTCACGCCGAGGATCGACTCACACCACGGTGGCACGTGGGACAGCCCTGTGGGAAAGCCTCGAGGGAAAACCACAGATCCTTTGATCCACGCGACGGGAAGCTTGACATTGCTGCTACAGCCTTGAACGAAAACGAACGTGCATGCGCCGACTCGAGACGAGGCCTGACTCCCCTGGGGAGACTCCAGAAGTACCCACAGATCCATGTCAGCCCCTGAGAGGAATCCTCGGTTCCGGCCCTGACTCCACACAAGGTTTTTGGCCCCGGTATCGACGGGAGAGGAATCCCGAGAGGCCCCGTAGCACCTCGCATGGGGACTGGCCTCTCCTGAGGCCACCAGGGCGGGTCCCTGAGGTCCCCGTCGTAACTCGAGAACACCTGCCGCATCTCGAGAAAATCCAGGAAGTTCTCCCTTCCAGGCGAGATGAGGCCTATTTCCTATGAGGCGTCTGGAGACTAATGACACCTAACCTCTGGAACTTCGAAAGGGTCTTTCACACCCTTGCTGCAACTCAAGAAGTTCACCGCCATACCCGTCTCCACTCGAGAGGAAGCACGATGGTCCCGCCCACATCCAGAGGAGCCCCGTTTCCCCCTCGTAGCTCGAGATGCGGGATCCTTTCCCTGCTTTCAACGGGAAAGAATTCCCGGCGTTCCCGTCGCATCTCAAGAGGAGGCACTCTCAACAGGAAAGGCGAGAGGAACTCCATGGTCGTACCACCATTCCAAGAGTCCCCCAGATGTCTCAGTCCATTCCAGAGGAACCTCTTTGCCCTGCACTGGCTCATCTTTCACGCCGAAGATCGACTCACACCACGGTGGCACGTGGGACAGCCCTGTGGGAAAGCCCCGAGGGAAAGTCTCGAGGGAAAACCACAGATCCTTTGATCCAGGCAACGGGAAGCGTGACATTGCTGCTACAGCCTGGAAGGAAAGTGCACGTGCATGCCACGACTCGAGACGAGGCCTGACTCCCCTGGGGTGTCTCCATAAGTACCCACAGATCAATGTCAGCACCTGAGAGGAATCCTCGGTTCCGGCCCTGACTCCACACAAGGTTTTTGGCCCCGTTATCGACAGGAGAGGAATCCCGAGAGGACCCCTAGCACTGCGCATGGGGACTGGCCTCTCCTGAGGCCACCAGGGCGGGTCCCTGAGGTACCCGTCGTAACTCGATAACACCTGCCGCAACTCGAGAAAATCCAGGAAGTTCTCCCTTCCAGGCGAGATGAGGCCTATTTCCGATGAGGCGTCTGGAGACTATTGACACCTAACCTCTGGAACTTCGAAAGGGTCTTTCACACCCTTGCTGCAACTCAAGAAGTTCACCGCCATACCCGTCTCCACTCGAGAGGAAGCACGATGGTCCCGCCCACATCCAGAGGAGCCCCGTTTCCCCCTCGTAGCTCGAGATGAGGGATCCTTTCCCTGCTTTCAACGGGAAAGAATTCCCGGCGTTCCCGTCGCATCTCAAGAGGAGGCACTCTCAACAGGAAAGGCGAGAGGAACTCCATGGTCGTACCACCATTCCAAGAGTCCCCCAGATGTCTCAGTCCATTCCAGAGGAACCTCTTTGCCCTGCACTGGCTCATCTTTCACGCCGAGGATCGACTCTCACCACGGTGGCACGTGGGACAGCCCTGTGGGAAAGCCTCGAGGGAAAGCCTCGAGGGAAAACCACAGATACTTTGATACACGCGACGGGAAGCGTGACATTGCTGCTACAGCCTGGAGGGAAAGCGCACGTGCATGCCCCCACTCGAGACGAGGCCTGACTCCCCTGGGGAGACTCCAGAAGTACCCAAAGATCCATGTCAGCCCCTGAGAGGAATCCTCGGTTCCGGCCCTGACTCCACACAAGGTTTTTGGCCCCGGTATCGACGGGAGAGGAATCCCGAGAGGCCCCCTAGAAACTCGCATGGGGACTGGCCTCTCCTGAGGCCACCAGGGCGGGTCCCTGAGGTCCCCGTCATAACTCGAGAACACCTGCCGCAACTCGAGAAATTCCAGGAAGTTCTCCCTTCCAGGCGAGATGAGGCCTATTTCCGATGAGGCGTCTGGAGACTAATGACACCTAACCTCTGGAACTTCGAAAGGGTCTTTCAAACCCTTGCTGCAACTCAAGAAGTTCACCGCCATACCCGTCTCCACTCGAGAGGAAGCACGATGGTCCCGCCCACATCCAGAGGAGCCCCGTTTCGCCCTCGTAGCTCGAGATGAGGGATCCTTTCCCTGCTTTCAACGGGAAAGAATTCCCGGCGTTCCCGTCGCATCTCAAGAGGAGGCACTCTCAACAGGAAAGGCGAGAGGAACTCCATGGTCGTACCACCATTCCAAGAGTCCCCCAGATGTCTCAGTCCATTCCAGAGGAACCTCTTTTCCCTGCACTGGCTCATCTTTCACGCCGAAGATCGACTCACACCACGGTGGCACGTGGGACAGCCCTGTGGGAAAGCCCCGAGGGAAAGCCTCGAGGTAAAACCACAGATCCTTTGATCCACGCGACGGGAAGCGTGACATTGCTGCTACAGCCTGGAAGGAAAGCGCACGTGCATGCCCCCACTCGAGACGAGGCCTGACTCCCCTGGGGAGACTCCAGAAGTACCCACAGATCCATGTCAGCCCCTGAGAGGAATCCTCGGTTCCGGCCCTGACTCCACACAAGGTTTTTGGCCCCGCTATCGACGGGAGAGGAATCCCGAGAGGCCCCCTAGCACCTCGCATGGGGACTGGCCTCTCCTGAGGCCACCAGGGCGGGTCCCTGAGGTCCCCGTCGTAACTCGAGAACACCTGCCGCATCTCGAGAAAATCCAGGAAGTTCTCCCTTCCAGGCGAGATGAGGCCTATTTCCGATGAGGCGTCTGGAGACTAATGACACCTAACCTCTGGAACTTCAAAAGGGTCTTTCACACCCTTGCTGCAACTCAAAAAGTTCACCGCCATACCCGTCTCCACTCGAGAGGAAGCACGATGGTCCCGCCCACATCCAGAGGAGCCCCGTTTCCCCCTCGTAGCTCGAGATGAGGGATCCTTTCCCTGCTTTCAACGGGAAAGAATTCCCGGCGTTCCCGTCGCATCTCAAGAGGAGGCACTCTCAACAGGAAAGGCGAGAGGAACTCCATGGTAGTACCACCATTCCAAGAGTCCCCCAGATGTCTCAGTCCATTCCAGAGGAACCTCTTTGCCCTGCACTGGCTCATCTTTCACGCCGAGAATCGACTCACACCACGGTGACATGTGGGACAGCACTGTGGGAAAGCCTCGAGGGAATGCCTCGAGGGAAAACCACAGATCCTTTGATCCAGGCGACGGGAAGCGTGACATTGCTGCTACAGCCTGGAAGGAGAGTGCACGTGCATGCCCCGACTCGAGACGAGGCCTGACTCACCTGGGGAGACTCCAGAAGTACCCACAGATCCATGTCAGCTCCTGAGAGGAATCCTCGGTTCCGGCCCTGACTCCACTCAAGGTTTTTGGCCCCGGTATCGACGGGAGAGGAATCCCGAGAGGCCCCCTAGCACCTCGCATGGGGACTGGCCTCTCCTGAGGCCACCAGGGCGGGTCCCTGAGGTCCCCGTCGTAACTCGAGAACACCTGCCGCTTCTCGAGAAAATCCAGGAAGTTCTCCCTTCCAGGCGAGATGAGGCCTATTTCCGATGAGGCGTCTGGAGACTAATGACACCTAACCTCTGGAACTTCGAAAGGGTCTTTCACACCCTTGCTGCAACTCAAGAAGTACACCGCCATACCCGTCTCCACTCGAGAGGAAGCACGATGGTCCCGCCCACATCCAGAGGAGCCCCGTTTCCCCGTCGTAGCTCGAGATGAGGGATCCTTTCCCTGCTTTCAACGGGAAAGAATTCCCGGCGTTCCCGTCGCATCTCAAGAGGAGGCACTCTCAACAGGAAAGGCGAGAGGAACTCCATGGTCGTACCACCATTCCAAGAGTCCCCCAGATGTCTCAGTCCATTCCAGAGGAACCTCTTTGCCCTGCACTGGCTCATCTCTCACGCCGAGGATCGACTCACACCACGGTGGCACGTGGGAAAGCCCTGTGGGAAAGCCTCGAGGGAAAACCACAGATCCTTTGATCCACGCGACGGGAAGCGTGACATTGCTGCTACAGCCTGGAAGGAAAGCGCACGTGCATGCCCCCACTCGAGACGAGGCCTGACTCCCCTGGGGAGACTCCAGAAGTACCCAAAGATCCATGTCAGCCCCTTAGAGGAATCCTCGGTTCCGGCCCTAACTGCACACAAGGTTTTTGGCCCCGGTATCGACGGGAGAGGAATCCTGAGAGGCCCCCTTGCAACTCGCATGGGGACTGGCCTCTCCTGAGGCCACCAGGGCGGGTCCCTGAGGTCCCCGTCGTAACTCGAGAACACCTGCCGCAACTCGAGAAAATCCAGGAAGTTCTCCCTTCCAGGCGAGATGAGGCCTATTTCCGATGAGGGGTCTGGAGACTAATGACACCTAACCTCTGGAACTTCGAAAGGGTCTTTCACACCCTTGCTGCAACTCAAGAAGTTCACCGCCATACCCGTCTCCACTCGAGAGGAAGCACAATGGTCCCGCCCACATCCAGAGGAGCCCCGTTTCCCCCTCGTAGCTCGAGATGAGGGATCCTTTCCCTGCTTTCAACGGGAAAGAATTCCCGGCGTTCCCGTCGCATCTCAAGAGGAGGCACTCTCAACAGGAAAGGCGAGAGGAACTCCATGGTCGTACCACCATTCCAAGAGTCCCCCAGATGTCTCAGTCCATTCCAGAGGAACCTCTTTGCCCTGCACTGGCTCATCTTTCACGCCGAGGATCGACTCACACCACGGTGGCACGTGGGACAGCCCTGTGGGAAAGCCTCGAAGGAAAGCCTCGAGGGAAAACCACAGATCCTTTGATCCAGGCGACGGGAAGCGTGACATTGCTGCTACAGCCTGGAAGGAAAGCGCACGTGCATGCCCCCACTCGAGACGAGGCCTGACTCCCCTGGGGAGACTCCAGAAGTACCCAAAAATCCATGTCAGCCCCTGAGAGGAATCCTCGGTTCCGGTCCTGACTCCCCACAAGGTTTTTGGCCCCTGTATCGACGGGGGAGGAGTCCCGGAGGCCCCCTAGCAACTCACATGGGGACTGGCCTCTCCTGAGGCCACCAGGGCGGGTCCCTGAGGTCCCCGTCGTAACTCGAGAACACCTGCCGCAACTCGAGAAAATCCAGGAAGTTCTCCCTTCCAGGCGAGATGAGGCCTATTTCCGATGAGGCGTCTGGAGACTAATGACACCTAACCTCTGGAACTTCGAAAGGGTCTTTCACACCCTTGCTGCAACTCAAGAAGTTCACCGCCATACCCGTCTCCACTCGAGAGGAAGCACGATGGTCCCGCCCACATCCAGAGGAGCCCCGTTTCCCCGTCGTAGCTCGAGATGAGGGATCCTTTCCCTGCTTTCAACGGGAAAGAATTCCCGGCGTTCCCGTCGCATCTCAAGAGGAGGCACTCTCAACAGGAAAGGCGAGAGGAACTCCATGGTCGTACCACCATTCCAAGAGTCCCCCAGATGTCTCAGTCCATTCCAGAGGAACCTCTTTGCCCTGCACTGGCTCATCTCTCACGCCGAGGATCGACTCACACCACGGTGGCACGTGGGAAAGCCCTGTGGGAAAGCCTCGAGGGAAAACCACAGATCCTTTGATCCACGCGACGGGAAGCGTGACATTGCTGCTACAGCCTGGAAGGAAAGCGCACGTGCATGCCCCCACTCGAGACGAGGCCTGACTCCCCTGGGGAGACTCCAGAAGTACCCAAAGATCCATGTCAGCCCCTTAGAGGAATCCTCGGTTCCGGCCCTGACTGCACACAAGGTTTTTGGCCCCGGTATCGACGGGAGAGGAATCCTGAGAGGCCCCCTTGCAACTCGCATGGGGACTGGCCTCTCCTGAGGCCACCAGGGCGGGTCCCTGAGGTCCCCATCGTAACTCGAGAACACCTGCCGCAACTCGAGAAAATCCAGGAAGTTCTCCCTTCCAGGCGAGATGAGGCCTATTTCCGATGAGGGGTCTGGAGACTAATGACACCTAACCTCTGGAACTTCGAAAGGGTCTTTCACACCCTTGCTGCAACTCAAGAAGTTCACCGCCATACCCGTCTCCACTCGAGAGGAAGCACAATGGTCCCGCCCACATCCAGAGGAGCCCCGTTTCCCCCTCGTAGCTCGAGATGAGGGATCCTTTCCCTGCTTTCAACGGGAAAGAATTCCCGGCGTTCCCGTCGCATCTCAAGAGGAGGCACTCTCAACAGGAAAGGCGAGAGGAACTCCATGGTCGTACCACCATTCCAAGAGTCCCCCAGATGTCTCAGTCCATTCCAGAGGAACCTCTTTGCCCTGCACTGGCTCATCTTTCACGCCGAGGATCGACTCACACCACGGTGGCACGTGGGACAGCCCTGTGGGAAAGCCTCGAAGGAAAGCCTCGAGGGAAAACCACAGATCCTTTGATCCAGGCGACGGGAAGCGTGACATTGCTGCTACAGCCTGGAAGGAAAGCGCACGTGCATGCCCCCACTCGAGACGAGGCCTGACTCCCCTGGGGAGACTCCAGAAGTACCCAAAAATCCATGTCAGCCCCTGAGAGGAATCCTCGGTTCCGGTCCTGACTCCACACAAGGTTTTTGGCCCCTGTATCGACGGGGGAGGAGTCCCGGAGGCCCCCTAGCAACTCACATGGGGACTGGCCTCTCCTGAGGCCACCAGGGCGGGTCCCTGAGGTCCCCGTCGTAACTCGAGAACACCTGCCGCAACTCGAGAAAATCCAGGAAGTTCTCCCTTCCAGGCGAGATGAGGCCTATTTCCGATGAGGCGTCTGGAGACTAATGACACCTAACCTCTGGAACTTCGAAAGGGTCTTTCACACCCTTGCTGCAACTCAAGAAGTTCACCGCCATACCCGTCTCCACTCGAGTGGAAGCACGATGGTCCCGCCCACATCCAGAGGAGCCCCGTTTCCCCGTCGTAGCTCGAGATGAGGGATCCTTTCCCTGCTTTCAACGGGAAAGAATTCCCGGCGTTCCCGTCGCATCTCAAGAGGAGGCACTCTCAACAGGAAAGGCGAGAGGAACTCCATGGTCGTACCACCATTCCAAGAGTCCCCCAGATGTCTCAGTCCATTCCAGAGGAACCTCTTTGCCCTGCACTGGCTCATCTTTCACGCCGAGGATCGACTCACACCACGGTGGCACGTGGGACAGCCCTGTGGGAAAGCCTCGAAGGAAAGCCTCGAGGTAAAAACGCAGACCCTTTGATCCACGCGACGGGTAGCGTGACATTGCTGCTACAGCCTGGAAGGAAAGCGCACGTGCATGCCCCGACTCGAGACGAGGCCTGACTCCCCTGGGGAGACTCCAGAAGTACCCACAGATCCATGTCAGCCCCTGAGAGGAATCCTTGGTTCCGGCCCTGACTCCACACAAGGTTTTTGGCCCCGGTATCGACGGGGGAGGAGTCCCGAGAGGCCCCCGAGCAACTCGCATGGGGACTGGCCTCTCCTGAGGCCACCAGGGCGGGTCCCTGAGGTCCCCGTCGTAACTCGAGAACACCTGCCGGAACTCGAGAAAATCCAGGAAGTTCTCCCTTCCAGGCGAGATGAGGCCTATTTCCGATGAGGCGTCTGGAGACTAATGACACCTAACCTCTGGAACTTCGAAAGGGTCTTTCACACCCTTGCTGCAACTCAAGAAGTTCACCGCCATACCCGTCTCCACTCGAGAGGAAGCACGATGGTCCCGCCCACATCCAGAGGAGCCCTGTTTCCCCCTCGTAGCTCGAGATAAGGGATCATTTCCGTGCTTTCAACGGGAAAGAATTCCCGGCGTTCCCGTCGCAACTCAAGAGGAGGCACTCTCAACAGGAAAGGCGAGAGGAACTCCATGGTCGTACCACCATTCCAAGAGTCCCCCAGATGTCTCAGTCCATTCCAGAGGAAACTCTTTGCCCTGCACTGGCTCATCTCTCACGCCGAGGATCGACTCACACCACGGTGGCACGTGGGACAGCCCTGTGGGAAAGCCTCGAAGGAAAGCCTCGAGGGAAAACCACAGATCCTTTGATCCACGCGACGGGAAGCGTGACATTGCTGCTACAGCCTGGAAGGAAAGCGCACGTGAATGCCCCCACTCGAGACGAGGCCTGACTCCCCTGGGGAGACTCCAGAAGTACCCAAAGATACATGTCAGCCCCTGAGAGGAATCCTCGGTTCCGGCCCTGACTCCACACAAGGTTTTTGGCCCCGGTATCGACGGGAGAGGAATCCCGAGAGGCCCCCAAGCAACTCGCTTGGGGACTGGCCTCTCCTGAGGCCACCAGGGCGGGTCCCTGAGGTCCCCGTTGTAACTCGAGAACACCTGCCGCAACTCGAGAAAATCCAGGAAGTTCTCCCTTCCAGGCGAGATGAGGCCTATTGCCGATGAGGCGTCTGGAGACTAATGACACCTAACCTCTGGAACTTCGAAAGGGTCTTTCACACCCTTGCTGCAACTCAAGAAGTTCACCGCCATACCCGTCTCCACTCGAGAGGAAGCACGATGGTCCCGCCCACATCCAGAGGAGCCCCGTTTCCCCCTCGTAGGTCGAGATGAGGGATCCTTTCCCTGCTTTCAACGGGAAAGAATTCCCGGCGTTCCCGTCGCATCTCAAGAGGAGGCACTCTCAACAGGAAAGGCGAGAGGAACTCCAAGGTCGTACCACCATTCCAAGAGTTCCCCAGATGTCTCAATCCATTCCAGAGGAACCTCTTTGCCCTGCACTGGCTCATCTTTCACGCCGAGGATCGACTCACACCACGGTGGCACGTGGGACAGCCCTGTGGGAAAGCCTCGAGGGAAAACCACAGATCCTTTGATCCACGCGACGGGAAGCTTGACATTGCTGCTACAGCCTTGAACGAAAACGAACGTGCATGCGCCGACTCGAGACGAGGCCTGACTCCCCTGGGGAGACTCCAGAAGTACCCACAGATCCATGTCAGCCCCTGAGAGGAATCCTCGGTTCCGGCCCTGACTCCACACAAGGTTTTTGGCCCCGGTATCGACGGGAGAGGAATCCCGAGAGGCCCCGTAGCACCTCGCATGGGGACTGGCCTCTCCTGAGGCCACCAGGGCGGGTCCCTGAGGTCCCCGTCGTAACTCGAGAACACCTGCCGCATCTCGAGAAAATCCAGGAAGTTCTCCCTTCCAGGCGAGATGAGGCCTATTTCCTATGAGGCGTCTGGAGACTAATGACACCTAACCTCTGGAACTTCGAAAGGGTCTTTCACACCCTTGCTGCAACTCAAGAAGTTCACCTCCATACCCGTCTCCACTCGAGAGGAAGCACGATGGTCCCGCCCACATCCAGAGGAGCCCCGTTTCCCCCTCGTAGCTCGAGATGCGGGATCCTTTCCCTGCTTTCAACGGGAAAGAATTCCCGGCGTTCCCGTCGCATCTCAAGAGGAGGCACTCTCAACAGGAAAGGCGAGAGGAACTCCATGGTCGTACCACCATTCCAAGAGTCCCCCAGATGTCTCAGTCCATTCCAGAGGAACCTCTTTGCCCTGCACTGGCTCATCTTTCACGCCGAAGATCGACTCACACCACGGTGGCACGTGGGACAGCCCTGTGGGAAAGCCCCGAGGGAAAGTCTCGAGGGAAAACCACAGATCCTTTGATCCAGGCAACGGGAAGCGTGACATTGCTGCTACAGCCTGGAAGGAAAGTGCACGTGCATGCCACGACTCGAGACGAGGCCTGACTCCCCTGGGGAGTCTCCATAAGTACCCACAGATCAATGTCAGCACCTGAGAGGAATCCTCGGTTCCGGCCCTGACTCCACACAAGGTTTTTGGCCCCGTTATCGACAGGAGAGGAATCCCGAGAGGACCCCTAGCACTGCGCATGGGGACTGGCCTCTCCTGAGGCCACCAGGGCGGGTCCCTGAGGTACCCGTCGTAACTCGATAACACCTGCCGCAACTCGAGAAAATCCAGGAAGTTCTCCCTTCCAGGCGAGATGAGGCCTATTTCCGATGAGGCGTCTGGAGACTATTGACACCTAACCTCTGGAACTTCGAAAGGGTCTTTCACACCCTTGCTGCAACTCAAGAAGTTCACCGCCATACCCGTCTCCACTCGAGAGGAAGCACGATGGTCCCGCCCACATCCAGAGGAGCCCCGTTTCCCCCTCGTAGCTCGAGATGAGGGATCCTTTCCCTGCTTTCAACGGGAAAGAATTCCCGGCGTTCCCGTCGCATCTCAAGAGGAGGCACTCTCAACAGGAAAGGCGAGAGGAACTCCATGGTCGTACCACCATTCCAAGAGTCCCCCAGATGTCTCAGTCCATTCCAGAGGAACCTCTTTGCCCTGCACTGGCTCATCTTTCACGCCGAGGATCGACTCTCACCACGGTGGCACGTGGGACAGCCCTGTGGGAAAGCCTCGAGGGAAAGCCTCGAGGGAAAACCACAGATACTTTGATACACGCGACGGGAAGCGTGACATTGCTGCTACAGCCTGGAGGGAAAGCGCACGTGCATGCCCCCACTCGAGACGAGGCCTGACTCCCCTGGGGAGACTCCAGAAGTACCCAAAGATCCATGTCAGCCCCTGAGAGGAATCCTCGGTTCCGGCCCTGACTCCACACAAGGTTTTTGGCCCCGGTATCGACGGGAGAGGAATCCCGAGAGGCCCCCTAGAAACTCGCATGGGGACTGGCCTCTCCTGAGGCCACCAGGGCGGGTCCCTGAGGTCCCCGTCATAACTCGAGAACACCTGCCGCAACTCGAGAAATTCCAGGAAGTTCTCCCTTCCAGGCGAGATGAGGCCTATTTCCGATGAGGCGTCTGGAGACTAATGACACCTAACCTCTGGAACTTCGAAAGGGTCTTTCACACCCTTGCTGCAACTCAAAAAGTTCACCGCCATACCCGTCTCCACTCGAGAGGAAGCACGATGGTCCCGCCCACATCCAGAGGAGCCCCGTTTCCCCCTCGTAGCTCGAGATGAGGGATCCTTTCCCTGCTTTCAACGGGAAAGAATTCCCGGCGTTCCCGTCGCATCTCAAGAGGAGGCACTCTCAACAGGAAAGGCGAGAGGAACTCCATGGTAGTACCACCATTCCAAGAGTCCCCCAGATGTCTCAGTCCATTCCAGAGGAACCTCTTTGCCCTGCACTGGCTCATCTTTCACGCCGAGAATCGACTCACACCACGGTGACATGTGGGACAGCACTGTGGGAAAGCCTCGAGGGAATGCCTCGAGGGAAAACCACAGATCCTTTGATCCACGCGACGGGAAGCGTGACATTGCTGCTACAGCCTGGAAGGAGAGCGCACGTGCATGCCCCGACTCGAGACGAGGCCTGACTCCCCTGGGGAGACTCCAGAAGTACCCACAGATCCATGTCAGCTCCTGAGAGGAATCCTCGGTTCCGGCCCTGACTCCACTCAAGGTTTTTGGCACCGGTATCGACGGGAGAGGAATCCCGAGAGGCCCCCTAGCACCTCGCATGGGGACTGGCCTCTCCTGAGGCCACCAGGGCGGGTCCCTGAGGTCCCCGTCGTAACTCGAGAACACCTGCCGCTTCTCGAGAAAATCCAGGAAGTTCTCCCTTCCAGGCGAGATGAGGCCTATTTCCGATGAGGCGTCTGGAGACTAATGACACCTAACCTCTGGAACTTTGAAAGGGTCTTTCACACCCTTGCTGCAACTCAAGAAGTTCACCGCCATACCCGTCTCCACTCGAGAGGAAGCACGATGGTCCCGCCCACATCCAGATGAGCCCCGTTTCACCCTCGTAGCTCGAGATGCGGGATCCTTTCCCTGCTTTCAACGGGAAAGAATTCCCGGGGTTCCCGTCGCATCTCAAGAGGAGGCACTCTCAACAGGAAAGGCGAGAGGAACTCCATGGTCGTACCACCATTCCAAGAGTCCCCCAGATGTCTCAGTCCATTCTAGAGGAACCTCTTTGACCTGCACTGGCTCATCTTTCACGCCGAGGATCGACTCACACCACGGTGGCACGAGGGACAGCCCTGTGGGAAAGCCCCGAGGGAAAGCCTCGAGGGAAAACCACAGATCCTTTGAACCATGCCACGGGAAGCGTGACATTGCTGCTACAGCCTGGAAGGAAAGCGCACGTGCATGCCCCCACTCGAGATGAGGCCTGACTACCCTGGGGAGACTCCAGAAGTACCCAAAGATCCATGTCAGCCCCTGAGAGGAATCCTCGGTTCCGGCCCTGACTCCACACAAGGTTTTTGGCCCCGGTATCAACGGGAGAGGAATCCCGAGAGGCCCCCTAGCACCTCGCATGGGGACTGGCCTCTCCTGAGGCCACCAGGGCGGGTCCCTGAGGTCCCCGTCGTAACTCGAGAACACCTGCCGCATCTCGAGAAAATCCAGGAAGTTCTCCCTTCCAGGCGAGATGAGGCCTATTTCCGATGAGGCGTCTGGAGACTAATGACACCTAACCTCTGGAACTTCGAAAGGGTCTTTCACACCCTTGCTGCAACTCAAGAAGTTCACCGCCATACCCGTCTCCACTCGAGAGGAAGCACGATGGTCCCGCCCACATCCAGAGGAGCCCCGTTTCCCCCTAGTAGCTCGAGATGCGGGATCCTTTCCCTACTTTCAACGGGAAAGAATTCCCGGCGTTCCCGTCGCATCTCAAGAGAGGGCACTCTCAACAGGAAAGGCGAGAGGAACTCCATGGTCGTACCACCATTCCAAGAGTCCCCCAGATGTCTCAGTCCATTCCAGAGGAACCTCTTTGCCCTGCACTGGCTCATCTTTCACGCCGAAGATCGACTCACACCACGGTGGCACGTGGGACAGCCTGTGGGAAAGCCCCGAGGGAAAGCCTCGAGGGAAAACCACAGATCCTTTGATCCACGCGACGGGAAGCGTGACATTGCTGCTACAGCCTGGAAGGAAAGCGCACGTGCATGCCACGACTCAAGACGAGGCCTGACTCCCCTGGGGAGACTCCAGAAGTACCCACAGATCAATGTCAGCACCTGAGAGGAATCCTCGGTTCCGGCCCTGACTCCACACAAGGTTTTTGGCCCCGGTATCGACGGGAGAGGAATCCCGAGAGGCCCCCTAGCACCGCGCATGGGGACTGGCCTCTCCTGAGGCCACCAGGGCGGGTCCCTGAGGTCCCCGTCGTAACTCGAGAACACCTGCCGCATCTCGTGAAAATCCAGGAAGTTCTCCCTTCCAGGCGAGATGAGCCCTATTTCCGATGAGGCGTCTGGAGACTAATGACACCTAACCTCTGGAACTTCGAAAGGGTCTTTCACACCCTTGCTGCAACTCAAGAATTTCACCGCCATACCCGTCTCCACTCGAGAGGAAGCACGATGGTCCTGCCCACATCCAGAGGAGCCCCGTTTCCCCCTCGTAGCTCGAGATGAGGGATCCTTGTCCTGCTTTCAACGGGAAAGAATTCCCGGCGTTCCCGTCGCATCTCAAGAGGAGGCACTCTCAACAGGAAAGTCGAGAGGAACTCCATGGTCGTACCACCATTCCAAGAGTCCCCCAGATGTCTCAGTCCATTCCGGAGGAACCTCTTTTCCCTGCACTGGCTCATCTGTCACGCCGAAGATCGACTCACACCACGGTGGCACGTGGAACAGCCATGTGGGAAAGCCCCGAGGGAAAGCCTCGAGGGAAAACCACAGATCCTTTGATCCACGCGACGGGAAGCGTGACATTGCTGCTACAGACTGGAAGGAAAGCGCACGTGCATGCCCCCACTCGAGACGAGGCCTGACTCCCCTGGGGAGACTCCAGAAGTACCCAAAGATTCATGTCAGCCCCTGAGAGGAATCCTCGGTTCCGGCCCTGACTCCACACAAGGATTTTGGCCCTGGTATCGACGGGAGAGGAATCCCGAGAGGCCCCCTAGCAACTCGCATGGGGACTGGCCTCTCCTGAGGCCACCAGGGCGGGTCCCTGAGGTCCCCGTCGTAACTCGAGAACACCTGCCGCAACTCGAGAAAATCCAGGAAGTTCTCCCTTCCAGGCGAGATGAGGCCTATTTCCGATGAGGCGTCTGGAGACTAATGACACCTAACCTCTGGAACTTCGAAAGGGTCTTTCACACCCTTGCTGCAACTCAAGAAGTTCACCGCCATACCCGTCTCCACTCGAGAGGAAGCACGATGGTCCCGCCCACATCCAGAGGAGCCCCGTTTCCCCCTCGTAGCTCGAGATGAGGGATCCTTTCCCTGCTTTCAACGGGAAAGAATTCCCGGCGTTCCCGTCGCATCTCAAGAGGAGGCACTCTCAACAGGAAAGGCGAGAGGAACTCCATGGTCGTACCACCATTCCAAGAGTCCCCCAGATGTCTCAGTCCATTCCAGAGGAACCTCTTTGCCCTGCACTGGCTCATCTTTCACGCCGAGGATCGACTCACACCACGGTGGCACGTGGGACAGCCCTGTGGGAAAGCCTCGAGGGAAAACCACAGATCCTTTGATCCACGCGACGGGAAGTGTGACATTGCTGCTACAGTATGGAAGGAAAGCGCACGTGCATGCCCCCACTCGAGACGAGGCCTGACTCCCCTGGGGAGACTCCAGAAGTACCCAAAGATCCATGTCAGCCCCTGAAAGGAATCCTCGGTTCCGGCCCTGACTCCACACAAGATTTTTGGCCCCGTATCGACGGGAGAGGAATCCCGAGAGGCCCCCTAGCAACTCGCATGGGGACTGGCCTCTCCTGAGGCCACCAGGGCGGGTCCCTTACGTCCCCGTCGTAACTCGAGAACACCTGCCGCAACTCGATAAAATCCAGGAAGTTCTCCCTTCCAGGCGAGATGAGGCCTATTTCCGATGAGGCGTCTGGAGACTAATGACACCTAACCTCTGGAAGTTCGAAAGGGTCTTTAACACCCTTGCTGCAACTCAAGAAGTTCACCGCCATACCCGTCTCCACTCGAGAGGAAGCACGATGGTCCCGGCCACATCCAGAGGAGCCCCGTTTCCCATTCGTAGCTCGAGATGAGGGATCCTGTCCCTGCTTTCAACGGGAAAGAATTCCCGGTGTTCCCGTCGCATCTCAAGAGGAGGCACTCTCAACAGGAAAGGCGAGAGGAACTCCATGGTCGTACCACCATTCCAAGAGTCCCCCAGATGTCTCAGTCCATTCCAGATGAACCTCTTTGCCCTGCACTGGCTCATCTTTCACGCCGAGGATCGACTCACACCACGGTGGCACGTGGGACAGCCCTGTGGGAAAGCCTCGAGGGAAAGCCTCGAGGGAAAACCACAGATCCTTTGATCCACGCGACGGGAAGCGTGACATTGCTGCTACAGCCTGGAAGGAAAGCGCACGTGCATGCCCCCACTCGAGACGAGGCCTGACTCCCCTGGTCAGACTCCAGAAGTACCCAAAGATCCATGTCAGCCCCTGAGAGGAATCCTCGGTTCCGGCCCTGACTCCACACAAGGATTTTGGCCCCGGTATCGACGGGAGAGGAATCCCGAAAGGCCCCCTAGCAACTCGCATGGGTACTGGCCTCTCCTGCGGCCACCAGGGCGGGTCCCTGAGGTCCCCGTCGTAACTCGAGAACACCTACCGCAACTCGAGAAAATCCAGGAAGTTCTCCCTTCCAGGCGAGATGAGGCCTATTTCCGATGAGGCGTCTGGAGACTAATGACACCTAACCTCTGGAACTTCGAAAGGGTCTTTCACACCCTTGCTGCAACTCAAGAAGTTCACCGCCATACCCGTCTCCACTCGAGAGGAAGCACGATGGTCCCGCCCATATCCAGAGGAGCCCCGTTTCCCCCTCGTAGCTCGAGATGAGGGATCCTTTTCCTGCTTTCAACGGGAAAGAATTCCCGGCGTTCCCGTCGCATCTCAAGTGGAGGCACTCTCAACAGGAAAGGCGAGAGGAACTCCATGGTCGTACCATCATTCCAAGAGTCCCCCAGATGTCTCAGTCCATTTCAGAGGAACCTCTTTGCCCTGCACTGGCTCATCTTTCACGCCGAGGATCGACTCACACCACGGTGGCACGTGGGACAGCCCTGTGGGAAAGCCTCGAGGGAAAGCCTCGAGGGAAAACCACAGATCCTTTGATCCACGCGACGGGAAGTGTGACATTGCTGCTACAGCCTGGAAGGAAAGCGCACGTGCATGCCCCCACTCGAGACGAGGCCTGACTCCCCTGGGGAGACTCCAGAAGTACCCAAAGATCCATGTCAGCCCCTGAGAGGAATCCTCGGTTCCGGCCCTGACTCCACACAAGGTTTTTGGCCCTGGTATCGACGGGAGAGGAATCCCGAGAGGCCCCCTAGCAACTCGCATGGGGACTGGCCTCTCCTGAGGCCACCAGGGCTGGTCCCTGAGGTCCCCGTCGTAACTCGAGAACACCTGCCGCAACTCGAGAAAATCCAGGAAGTTCTCCCTTCCAGGCGAGATGAGGCCTATTTCCGATGAGGCCTCTGGAGACTAATGACACCTAACCTCTGGAACTTCGAAAGGGTCTTTCACACCCTTGCTGCAACTCAAGAAGTTCACCGCCATACCCGTCTCCACTCGAGAGGAAGCACGATGGTCCTGCCCACATCCAGAGGAGCCCCGTTTCCCCCTCGTAGCTCGAGATGAGGGATCCTTTCCCTGCTTTCAACGGGAAAGAATTCCCGGCGTTCCCGGCGCATCTCAAGAGGAGGCACTCTCAACAAGAAAGGCGAGAGGAACGCCATAGTCGTACCACCATGCCAAGAGTCCCCCAGATGTCTCAGTCCATTCCAGAGGAACCTCTTTGCCCTGCACTGGCTCATCTGTCACGCCGAGGATCGACTCACACCACGGTGGCACTTGGGACAGCCCTGTGGGAAAACCTCAAGGGAAAGCCTCGAGGGAAAACCACAGATCCTTTGATCCACGCGACGGGAAGCGTGACATTGCTGCTACAGCCTGGAAGGAAAGCGCACGTGCATTCCCCCACTCCAGACGAGGCCTGAATCCCCTGGGGAGACTCCAGAAGTACCCAAAGATCCATGTCAGCCCCTGAGAGAAATCCTGGGTTCCGGCCCTGACTCCACACAAGGTTTTTGTCCCCGGTATCGACGGGAGAGGAATCCCGAGAGGCCCCCTAGCAACTCGCATCGGGACTGGCCTAACCTGAGGCCACCAGGGCGGGTCCCTGAGGTCCCCGTCGTAACTCGAGAACACCTGCCGCAACTCGAGAAAATCCAGGAAGTTCTCCCTCGCAGGCGAGATGAGGCCTATTTCCGATGAGGCGTCTGGAGTCTAATGACACCTAACCTCTGGAACTTCGAAAGGGTCTTTCACACCCTTGCTGCAACTCAAGAAGTTCACCGCCATACCCGTCTCCACTCGAGAGGAAGCACGATGGTCCCGCCCACATCCAGAGGAGCCCCGTTTCCCCCTCGTAGCTCGAGATGAGGGAACCTTTCCCTGCTTTCAACGGGAAAGAATTCCCTGCGTCCCCGTCGCATCTCAAGAGGCAGCACTCTCAACAGGAAAGGCGAGAGGAACTCCATGGTCGTACCACCATTCCAAGAGTCACCCAGATGTCTCAGTCCATTCCAGAGGAACCTCTTTGCCCTGCACTGGCTCATCTTTCACGCCGAGGATCGACTCACACCACGGTGGCACGTGGGACAGCCCTGTGGGAAAGCCTCGAGGGAAAGCCTCGAGGGAAAACCACAGATCCTTTGATCCACGTGACGGGAAGCGTGACATTGCTGCTACAGCCTGGAAGGAAAGCGCACGTGCATGCCCCCACTCGAGACGAGGCCTGACTCCCCTGGGGAGACTCCAGAAGTACCCAAAGATCCATGTCAGCCCCTGAGAGGAATCCTCGGTTCCGGCCCTGACTCCACACAAGGTTTTTGGCCCCGGTATCGACGGGAGAGGAATCCCGAGAGGCCCCCTAGCAACTCGCATGGGGACTGGCCTCTCCTGAGGCCACCAGAGCGGGTCCCTGAGGTCCCCGTCGTAACTCGAGAACACCTGCCGCAACTCGAGAAAATCCAGGAAGTTCTCCCTTCCAGGCGAGATGAGGCCTATTTCCGATGAGGCGTCTGGAGACTAATGACACCTAACCTCTGGAACTTCGAAAGGGTCTTTCACACCCTTGCTGCAACTAAAGAAGTTCACCGCCATACCCGTCTCCCCTCGAGAGGAAGCACGATGGTCCCACCCACATCCAGAGGAGCCCCGTTTCCCCCTCGTAGCTCGAGATGAGGGAACCTTTCCCTGCTTTCAACGGGAAAGAATTCCCTGCGTCCGCGTCGCATCTCAAGAGGCAGCACTCTCAACAGGAAAGGCGAGAGGAACTCCATGGTCGTACCACCATTCCAAGAGTCCCCCAGATGTCTCAGTCCATTCCAGAGGAACCTCTTTGCCCTGCACTGGCTCATCTTTCACGCCGAGGATCGACTCACACCACGGTGGCACGTGGGACAGCCCTGTGGGAAAGCCTCGAGGGAAAGCCTCGAGGGAAAACCACAGATCCTTTGATCCACGCGACAGGAAGCGTGACATTGCTGCTACAGCCTGGAAGGAAAGCGCACGTGCATGACCCCACTCGAGACGAGGCCTGACTCCCCTGGGGAGACTCCAGAAGTACCCAAAGATCCATGTCAGCCCCTGAGAGGAATCCTCGGTTCCGGCCCTGACTCCACACAAGGTTTTTGGCCCCGGTATCGACTGGAGAGGAATCCCGAGAGGCCCCCTAGCAACTCGCATGGGGACTGGCCTCTCCTGAGGACACAAGAGCGGGTCCCTGAGGTCCCCGTCGTAACTCGAGAACACCTGCCGCAACTTGAGAAAATCCAGGAAGTTCTCCCTTCCAGGCGAGATGAGGCCTATTTCCGATGAGGCGTCTGGAGACTAATGACACCTAACCTCTGGAACTTCGAAAGGGTCTTTCACACCCTTGATGCAACTAAAGAAGTTCACCGCCATACCCGTCTCCACTCGAGAGGAAGCACGATGGTCCCGCCCACATCCAGAGGAGCCCCGTTTCCCCCTCGTAGCTCGAGATGAGTGAACCTTTCCCTGCTTTCAACGGGAAAGAATTCCCGGCGTTCCCGTCGCATCTCAAGAGGCAGCACTCTCAACAGGAAAGTCGAGAGGAACTCCATGGTCGTACCACCATTCCAAGAGTCCCCCAGATGTCTCAGTCCATTCCAGAGGAACCTCTTTGCCCTGCACTGGCTCATCTTTCACGCCGAGGATCGACTCACACCACGGTGGCACGTGGAACAGCCCTGTGGGAAAGCCTCGAGGGAAAGCCTCGAGGGAAAATCACAGATCCTTTATCCACGCGACGGGAAGCGTGACATTGCTGCTACAGCCTGGAAGGAAAGCGCACGTGCATGCCCCCACTCGAGACGAGGCCTGACTCCCCTGGGGAGACTCCAGAAGTACCCAAAGATCCATGTCAGCCCCTGAGAGGAATCCTAGGTTCCGGCCCTGACTCCACACAAGGTTTTTGGCCCTGGTATCGATGGGAGAGGAATCCCGAGAGGCCCTCTAGCAACTCGCATGGGGACTGGCCTCTCCTGAGGCCACCAAGGCGGGTCCCTGTGGTCCCCGTGGTAACTCGAGAACACGAGCCGCAACTCGAGAAAATCCAGGAAGTTCTCCCTTCCAGGCGAGATGAGGCCTATTTCCGATGAGACGTCTGGAGACTAATGACACCTAACCTCTGGAACTTCGAAAGGGTCTTTCACACCCTTGCTGCAACTCAAGAAGTTCACCGCCATACCCGTCTCCACTCGAGAGGAAGCACGATGGTCCTGCCCACATCCAGAGGAGCCCCGTTTCCCCCTCGGAGCTCGAGATGAGGGATCCTTTCCCTGCTTTCAACGGGAAAGAATTCCCGGCATTCCCGTCGCATCTCAAGAGGAGGCACTCTCAACAGGAAAGGCGAGAGGAACTCCATGGTCGTACCACCATTCCAAGAGTCCCCCAGATGTCTCAGTCCATTCCAGAGGAACCTCTTTGCCCTGCACTGGCTCATCTTTCAAGCCGAGGATCGACTCACACCACGGTGGCACGTGGGACAGCCCTGTGGGAAAGCCTCGAGGGAAAGCCTCGAGGGAAAACCACAGATCCTTTGATCCACGCGACGGGAAGCATGACATTGCTGCTACAGCCTGGAAGGAAAGTACACGTGCATGCCCCCAGTCGAGACGAGGCCTGACTCCCCTGGGGAGACTCCAGAAGTACCCAAAGATCCATGTGAGCCCATGAGAGGAATCCTCGGTTACGGCCCTGACTCCACACAAGGTTTTTGGCCCCGGTATCGACGGGAGAGGAATCCCGAGAGGCCCCCTAGCAACTCGCATGGGGTCTGGCCTCTCCTGAGGCCACCAGGGCGGGTCCCTGAGATCCCCGTCGTAACTCGAGAACACCTGCCGCAACTCGAGAAAATCCAGGAAGTTCTCCTTTCCAGGCGAGATGAGGCCTATTTCCGATGAGGCGTCTGGAGAATAATGACACCTAACCTCTGGAACTTCGAAAGGGTCTTTCACACCCTTGCTGCAACTCAAGATGTTCACCGCCATACCCGTCTCCACTCGAGAGGAAGCACGATGGTCCCGCCCACATCCCGAGGAGCCCCGTTTCCCCCTCGTAGCTCGAGATGTGGGATCCTTTCCCTGCTTTCAACGGGAAAGAATTCCCGGCGTTCCCGTCGCATCTCAAGAGGAGGCACTCTCAACAGGAAAGGCGAGAGGAACTCCATGGTCGTACCACCATTTCAAGAGTCCCCCAGATGTCTCAGTCCATTCCAGAGGAACCTCTTTGCCCTGCACTGGCTCATCTTTCACGCCGAGGATCGACTCACACCACGGTGGCACGTGTGACAGCCCTGTGGGAAAGCCTCGAGAGAAAGCCTCGAGGGAAAACCACAGATCCTTTGATCCACGCGATGGGAAGCATGAGATTGCTGCTACAGCCTGGAAGGAAAGCGCACGTGCATGCCACCACTCGAGACGAGGCCTGACTCCCCTGGGGAGACTCCAGAAGTACCCAAAGATCCATGTCAGCCCCTGAGAGAAATCCTGGGTTCCGGCCCTGACTCCACACAAGGTTTTTGTCCCCGGTATCGACGGGAGAGGAATCCCGAGAGGCCCCCTAGCAACTCGCATCGGGAGTGGCCTAACCTGAGGCCACCAGGGCGGGTCCCTGAGGTCCCCGTCGTAACTCGAGAACACCTGCCGCAACTCGAGAAAATCCAGGAAGTTCTCCCTCGCAGGCGAGATGAGGCCTATTTCCGATGAGGCGTCTGGAGTCTAATGACACCTAACCTCTGGAACTTCGAAAGGGTCTTTCACACCCTTGCTGCAACTCAAGAAGTTCACCGCCATACCCGTCTCCACTCGAGAGGAAGCACGATGGTCCTGCCCACATCCAGAGGAGCCCCGTTTCCCCCTCGTAGCTCGAGATGAGGGATCCTTTCCCTGCTTTCAACGGGAAAGAATTCCCGGCGTTCCCGTCGCATCTCAAGAGGAGGCACTCTCAACAGGAAAGGCGAGAGGAACTCCATGGTCGTACCACCATTCCAAGAGTCCCCCAGATGTCTCAGTCCATTCCAGAGGAATCTCTTTGCCCTGCACTGGCTCATCTTTCAAGCCGAGGATCGACTCACACCACGGTGGCACGTGGGACAGCCCTGTGGGAAAGCCTCGAGGGAAAGCCTCGAGGGAAAACCACAGATCCTTTGATCCACGCGACAGGAAGCGTGACATTGCTGCTACAGCCTGTAAGGAAAGCGCACGTGCATGCCCCCACTCGAGACGAGGCCTGACTCCCCTGGGGAGACTCCAGAAGTACCCAAAGATCCATGTGAGCCCATGAGAGGAATCCTCGGTTCCGGCCCTGACTCCACACAAGGTTTTTGGCCCCGGTATCGTCGGGAGAGGAATCCCGAGAGGCCCCCTAGCAACTCGCATGGGGTCTGGCCTCTCCTGAGGCCACCAGGGCGGGTCCCTGAGATCCCCGTCGTAACACGAGAACACCTGCCGCAACTCGAAAAAATCCAGGAAGCTCTCCCTTCCAGGCGAGATGAGGCCTATTTCCGATGAGGCGTCTGGAGACTAATGACACCTAACCTCTGGAACTTCGAAAGGGTCTTTCACACCCTTGCTGCAACTCAAGATGTTCACCGCCATACCCGTCTCCACTCGAGAGGAAGCACGATGGTCCCGCCCACATCCAGAGGAGCCCCGTTTCCCCCTCGTAGCTCGAGATGAGGGATCCTTTCCTTGCTTTCAACGGGAAAGAATTCCCGGCTTTCCCGTCGCATCTCAAGAGGATCCACTCTCAACAGGAAAGGCGAGAGGAACTCCATGGTCGTACCACCATTCCAAGAGTCCCCCAGATGTCTCAGTCAATTCCAGAGGAACCTCTTTGCCCTGCACTGGCTCATCTTTCACGCCGAGGATCGAATCACACCACAATGGCACGTGGGACAGCCCTGTGGGAAAGCCTCGAGGGAAAACCACAGATCCTTTGATCCACGCGACGGGAAGCGTGACATTGAGGCTACAGCCTGGAAGGAAAGCGCACGTGCATGCCCCCACTCGAGACGAGGCCTGACTCCCCTGGGAAGACTCGAGAAGTACCCAAAGTTCCATGTGAGCCCATGATAGGAATCCTCGGTTCCGGCCCTGACTCCACACAAGGTTTTTGGCCCTCGTATCGACGGGAGAGGTATCCCGAGAGGCCCCCTAGCAACTTGCATGGAGACTGGCCTCTCCTGAGGCCATCAGGGCGGGTCCCTGAGGTCCCCGTCGTAACTCGAGAACACCTGCCGCCACTCGAGAAAATCCAGGAATTTCGCCCTTCCAGGCGAGATGAGGCCTATTTCCGATGGGGCGTCTGGAGACTAATGACACCTAACCTCTGGAACTTCGAAAGGGTCTTTCACACCCTTGCTGCAACTCAAGAAGTTCACCGCCATACCCGTCTCCACTCGAGAGGAAGCACGATGCTCCCCCCCACATCCAGAGGAGCCCCGTTTCCCCCTCGGAGCTCGAGATGAGGGATCCTTGCCCTGCTTTCAACGGGAAGAATTCCCGGGGTTCCCGTCGCATCTCAAAAAGAGGCACTCTCAACAGGAAAGGCGAGAGGAACTCCATGGTCGTACCACCATTCCAAGAGTCCCCCAGATGTCTCAGTCCATTCCAGAGGAACCTCTTTGCCCTGCACTGGCTCATCTTTCACACTGAGGATCGACTCACACCACGGTGGCACGTGAGACAGCCCTGTGGGAAAGCCTCGAGGGAAAGCCTCGAGGGAAAACCACAGATCCTTTGATCCACGCCACGGAAAGCGTGACATTGCTGCTACAGCCTGGAAGGAAAGCGCACGTGCATGCCCCGACTCGAGACGAGGCCTGACTCCCCTGGGGAGACTCCAGAAGTACCCACAGATCCATGTCAGCCCCTGAGAGGAATCCTCGGTTCCGGCCCTGACTCCACACAAGGATTTTGGCCCCGGTATCAACGGGAGAGGAATCCCGAGAGGCCCCCTAGCAACTCGCATGGCGACTGGCCTCTCCTGAGGCCACCAGGGCGGGTCCCTGAGGTCCCCGTCGTAACTCGAGAACACCTGCCCCAACTCGAGAAAATCCAGGAAGTTCTCCCTTCCAGGCGAGATGAGGCCTATTTCCGATGAGGCGTCTGGAGACTAATGACACCTAACCTCTGGAACTTCGAAAGGGTCTTTCACACCCTTGCTGCAACTCAAGAAGTTCACCGCCATACCCGTCTCCACTCGAGAGGAAGCACGATGGTCCCGCCCACATCCAGAGGAGCCCCGTTTCCCCCTCGTAGCTCGAGATGAGGGAACCTTTCCCTGCTTTCAACGGGAAAGAATTCCCGGCGTTCCCGTCGCATCTCAAGAGGCAGCACTCTCAACAGGAAAGGCGAGAGGAACTCCATGGTCGTACCACCATTCCAAGAGACCCCAGATGTCTCAGTCCATTCCAGAGGAACCTCTTTGCCCTGCACTGGCTCATCTTTCACGCCGAGGATCGACTCACACCACGGTGGCACCTGGGACAGCCCTGTGGGAAAGCCTCGAGGGAAAGCCTCGAGGGAAAACCACAGATCCTTTGATCCACGCGACGGGAAGCGTGACATTGCTGCTACAGCCTGGAAGGAAATCGCACGTGCATGCACCAACTCGAGACGAGGCCTGAAACCCCTGGGGAGACTCCAGAAGTACCCAAAGGTCCATGTCAGCCCCTGAGAGGAATCCTCGTTTCCGGCCCTGTCTCCACACAAGGTTTTTGGCCCCGGTATCGACCGGAGAGGAATCCCGAGAGGCCCCCTAGCAACTCGCATGTGGACTGGCCTCTCCTGAGGTCACCAAGGCGGGTCCCTGAGGTCCCCGTCGTAACTCGAGAACACCTGCTGAAACTCGAGAAAATCCAGGAAGTTCTCCCTTCCAGGCGAGATGAGGCCTATTTCCGATGAGGCGTCTGGAGACTAATGACACCTAACCTCTGGAACTTCGAAAGGGTCTTTCACACCCTTACTGCAACTCAAGAAGTTCACCGCCATACCCGTCTCCACTCGAGAGGAAGCAAGATGGTCCCGCCCACATCCAGAGGAGCCCCGTTTCCCCCTCGGAGCTCGAGATGAGGGATCCTTTCCCTGCTTTCAATGGGAAAGAATTCCCGGCGTTCCCGTCACATCTCAAGAGGAGGCACTCTCAACAGGAAAGGCGAGAGGAACTCCATGGTCGTACCACCATTCCAAGAGTCCCCCAGATGTCTCAGTCCATTCCAGAGGAACCTCTTTGCCCTGCACGGGCTCATCTTTCACGCCCAGGATCGACTCACACCACGGTGGCACGTGGGACAGCCCTGTGGGAAAGCCTTGAGGGAAAGCCTCGAGGGAAAACCACAGATCCTTTGATCCACGCGACGGGAAGAGTGACATTGCTGCTAAAGCCTGGAAGGAAAGCGCACGTGCATGCCCCCACTCGAGACGAGGCCTGACTCTCCTGGGGAGACTCCAGAAGTACCCAAAGATCCATGTCAGCCCCTGAGAGGAATCCTCGGTTCCGGCCCTGACTCCACACAAGGTTTTTGGCCCCGGTATTGACGCGAGAGGAATCCCGAGAGGCCCCCTAGCAACTCGCATGGGGACTGGCCTCTCCTGAGGCCACCAGGGCGGGTCCCTGTGGTCCCCGTGGTAACTCGAGAACACGAGCCGCAACTCGAGAAAATCCAGGAAGTTCTCCCTTCCAGGCGAGATGAGGCCTATTTCCGATGAGACGTCTGGAGACTAATGACACCTAACCTCTGGAACTTCAAAAGGGTCTTTCACACCCTTGCTGCAACTCAAGAAGTTCACCGCCATACCCGTCTCCACTCGAGAGGAAGCACGATGGTCCTGCCCACATCCAGAGGAGCCCCGTTTCCCCCTCGTAGCTCGAGATGAGGGATCCTTTCCCTGCTTTCAGCGGGAAAGAATTTCCGGCGTTCCCGTCGCATCTCAAGAGGAGGCACTCTCAACAGGAAAGGCGAGAGGAACTCCATGGTCGTACCACCATTCCAAGAGTCCCCCAGATGTCTCAGTCCATTCCAGAGGAACCTCTTTGCCCTGCACTGGCTCATCTTTCACGCCGAGGATCGACTCACACCACGGTGGCACGTGGGACAGCCCTGTGGGAAAGCCTCGAGGGAAAGCCTCGAGGGATAACCACAGATCCTTTGATTCACGCGACGGGAAGCGTGACATTGCTGCTACAGCCTGGAAGGAAAGCGCACGTGCATGCCCCCACTCGAGACGAGGCCTGACTCCCCTGGGGAGACTCCAGAAGTACCCAAAGATCCATGTCAGCCCCTGAGAGGAATCCTCGGTTCCGGGCCTGACTGCACACAAGGATTTTGGCCCCGGTATCGTCGGGAGAGGAATCCCGAGAGGCCCCCTAGCAACTCGCATGGGGACTGGCCTCTCCTGAGGTCACCAAGGCGGGTCCCTGAGGTCCCCGTCGTAACTCGAGAACACCTGCTGAAACTCGAGAAAATCCAGGAAGTTCTCCCTTCCAGGCGAGATGAGGCCTATTTCCGATGAGGCGTCTGGAGACTAATGACACCTAACCTCTGGAACTTCGAAAGGGTCTTTCACACCCTTGCTGCAACTCAAGAAGTTCACCGCCATACCCGTCTCCACTCGAGAGGAAGCAAGATGGTCCCGCCCACATCCAGAGGAGCCCCGTTTCCCCCTCGGAGCTCGAGATGAGGGATCCTTTCCCTGCTTTCAACGGGAAAGAATTCCCGGCGTTCCCGTCGCATCTCAAGAGGAGGCACTCTCAACAGGAAAGGCGAGAGGAACTCCATGGTCGTACCACCATTCCAAGAGTCCCCCAGATGTCTCAGTCCATTCCAGAGGAACCTCTTTGCCCTGCACGGGCTCATCTTTCACGCCCAGGATCGACTCACACCACGGTGGCACGTGGGACAGCCCTGTGGGAAAGCCTCGAGGGAAAGCCTCGAGGGAAAACCACAGATCCTTTGATCCAGGTGACGGGAAGCGTGACATTGCTGCTACAGCCTGGAAGGAAAGCGCACGTGCATGCCCCCACTCGAGACGAGGCCTGACTCCCCTGGGGAGACTCCAGAAGTACCCACAGATCCATGTCAGCCCCTGAGAGGAATCCTCGGTTCCGGCCCTGACTCCACACAAGGTTTTTGGCCCCGGTATCAACGGGAGAGGTATCCCGAGAGGCCCCCTAGCAACTCGCATGGGGACTGGCCTCTCCTGAGGCCACCAGGGCGGGTCCCTGAGGTCCCCGTCGTAACTCGAGAACACCTGCCGCAACTCGAGAAAATCCAGGAAGTTCCCCCTTCCAGGCGAGATGAGGCCTATTTCTGATGAGGCGTCTGGAGACTAATGACACCTAACCTCTGGAACTTCGAAAGGGTCTTTCACACGAATGCTGCAACTCAAGATGTTCACCGCCATACCCGTCTTCACTCGAGAGGAAGCACGATGGTCCTGCCCACATCCAGTGGAGCCCCGTTTCCCCCTCGTAGCTCGAGATGAGGGATCCTTTCCCTGCTTTCAACGGGAAAGAACTCCCGGCGTTCCCGTCGCATCTCAAGTGGAGGCACTCTCAACAGGAATGGCGACAGGAACTCCATGGTCGTACCACCATTCCAAGAGTCCCCCAGATGTCTCAGTCCATTCCAGAGGAACCTCTTTGCCCTGCACTGGCTCATCTTTCACGCCGAGGATCGACTCACACCACGGTGGCACGTGGGACAGCCCTGTGGGAAAGCCTCGAGGGAAAACCACAGATCCTTTGATCCACGCGACGGGAAGCGTGACATTGCTGCTACAGCCTGGAAGGAAAGCGCACGTGCATGCCCCGACTCGAGACGAGGCCTGACTCCCCTGGGGAGACTCCAGAAGTACCCAAAGATCCATGTCACCCCCTGAGAGGAATCCTCGTTTCCGGCCCTGACTCCACACAAGGTTTTTAGCCCCGGTATCGACGGGAGAGTAATCCCGAGAGGCCCCCTCGAAACTCGCATGGGAACTGGCCTCTCCTGAGGCCACCAGGGCGGGTCCCTGAGGTCCCCGTCTTAACTCGAGAACACCTGCCACAACTCGAGAAAATCCAGGAAGTTCTCTCTTCCAGGCGAGATGAGGCCTATTTCCGATGAGGCGTCTGGGGACTAATGACACCTAAACTCTGGAACTTCGAAAGGGTCTTTCACACCCTTGCTGCAACTCAAGAAGTTCACCGCCATACCCGTCTCCACTCGAGAGGAAGCACGATGCTCCCCCCCACATCCAGAGGAGCCCCGTTTCCCCCTCGTAGCTCGAGATGAGGGATCCTTGCCCTGCTTTCAACGGGAAGAATTCCCGGGGTTCCCGTCGCATCTCAAAAGGAGGCACTCTCAACAGGAAAGGCGAGAGGAACTCCATGGTCGTACCACCATTCCAAGAGTCCCCCAGATGTCTCAGTCCATTCCAGAGGAACCTCTTTGCCCTGCACTGGCTCATCTTTCTCGCCGAGGATCGACTCACACCACGGTGGCACGTGGGACAGCCCTGTGAAAAAGCCTCGAGGGAAAGCCTCGAGGGAAAACCACAGATCCTTTGATCCAGGCGACGGGAAGCGTGACATTGCTGCTACAGCCTGGAAGGAAAGCGCACGTGCATGACCCCACTCGAGACGAGGCCTGACTCCCCTGGGGAGACTCCAGAAGTACCCAAAGATCCATGTCAGCCCCTGAGAGGAGTCCTCGGTTCCGGCCCTGACTCCACACAATGTTTTTGGCCCCGGTATCGACGGGAGAAGAATCTCGAGTACCCCCCTAGCAACTCGCATGGGGACTGGCCTTTCCTGAGGCCACCAGGGCGGGTCCCTGAGGTCCCCGTCGTAACTCGAGAACACCTGCCGCAACTCGAGAAAATCCCGGAAATTCTCCCTTCCAGGCGAGATGAGGCCTATTTCCGATGAGGCGTCTGGAGACTAATGACACCTAACCTCTGGAACTTCGAAAGGGTCTTTCACACCCTTGCTGCAACTAAAGAAGTTCACCGCCATACCCGTCTCCACTCGAGAGGAAGCACGATTGTCCCGCCCACATCCAGAGGAGCCCCGTTTCCCCCTTGTAGCTCGAGATGAGGGATCCTTTCCCTGCTTTCAACAGGAAAGAATTCCCGGCGATCCCGTCGCATCTCAAGAGGAGGCACTCTCAACAGGAAAGGCGAGAGGAACTCCATGGTCGTACCACCATTCCAAAAGTCCCCCAGATGTCTCAGTCCATTACAGAGGAACCTCTTTGCCCTGCACTGGCTCATCTTTCACGCCGAGGATCGACTCACACCACGGTGGCACGTGGGACAGCCCTGTGGGAAAGCCTCGAGGGAAAACCACAGATCCTTTGATCCACGCCACGGGAAGCGTGACATTGCTGCTACAGCCTGGAAGGAAAGCGCACGTGCATGCCCCCAGTCGAGACGAGGCCTGACTCCCCTGGGGAGACTCCAGAAGTACCCACAGATCCATGTCAGCCCCTGAGAGGAATCCTCGGTTCCGGCCCTGACTCCACACAAGGTTTTTGGCCCCGGTATCAACGGGAGAGGTATCCCGAGAGGCCCCCTAGCAACTCGCATGGGGACTGGCCTCTCCTGAGGCCACCAGGGCGGGTCCCTGAGGTCCCCGTCGTAACTCGAGAACACCTGCCGCAACTCGAGAAAATCCAGGAAGTTCCCCCTTCCAGGCGAGATGAGGCCTATTTCTGATGAGGCGTCTGGAGACTAATGACACCTAACCTCTGGAACTTCGAAAGGGTCTTTCACACGCATGCTGCAACTCAAGATGTTCACCGCCATACCCGTCTCCACTCGAGAGGAAGCACGATGGTCCTGCCCACATCCAGTGGAGCCCCGTTTCCCCCTCGTAGCTCGAGATGAGGGATCCTTTCCCTGCTTTCAACGGGAAAGAACTCCCGGCGTTCCCGTCGAATCTCAAGAGGAGGCACTCTCAACAGGAATGGCGAGAGGAACTCCATGGTCGTACCACCATTCCAAGAGTCCCCCAGATGTCTCAGTCCATTCCAGAGGAACCTCTTTGCCCTGCACTGGCTCATCTTTTACGCCGAGGATCGACTCACACCTCGGTGGCACGTGGGACAGCCCTGTGGGAAAGCCTCGAGGGAAAACCACAGATCCTTTGATCCACGCGACGGGAAGCGTGACATTGCTGCTACAGCCTGGAAGGAAAGCGCACGTGCATGCCCCGACTCGAGACGAGGCCTGACTACCCTGGGGAGACTCCAGAAGTACCCAAAGATCCATGTCACCCCCTGAGAGGAATCCTCGTTTCCGGCCCTGACTCCACACAAGGTTTTTGGCCCCGGTATCAACGGGAGAGGAATCCCGAGAGGCCCCCTAGCAACTCGCATGGGGACTGGCCTCTCCTGAGGCCACCAGGGCGGGTCCCTGAGGTCCCCGTCGTAACTCGAGAACACCTGCCGCAACTCGAAAAAATCCAGGAAGTTCTCCCTTCCAGGCGAGATGAGGCCTATTTCCGATGAGGCGTCTGGAGACTAATGACACCTAACCTCTGGAACTTCGAAAGGGTCTTTCACACCCTTGCTGCAACTCAAGAAGTTCACCGCCATACCCGTCTCCACTCGAGAGGAAGCACGATGGTCCCGCCCACATCCAGAGGAGCCCTGTTTCCCCCTCGTAGCTCGAGATGAGGGATCCTTTCCCTGCTTTCAACGGGATAGAATTCCCGGCGTTCCAGTCGCATCTCAAGAGGAGGCACTCTCAACAGGAAAGGCGAGAGGAACTCCATGGTCGTACCACCATTCCAAGAGTCCCCCAGATGTCTCAGTCCATTCCAGAGGAACCTCTTTGCCCTGCACTGGCTCATCTTTCACGCCGAGGATCGACTCACACCACGGTGGCACGTGGGACAGCCCTGTGAAAAAGCCTCGAGGGAAAGCCTCGAGGGAAAACCACAGATCCTTTGATCCAGGCGACGGGAAGCGTGACATTGCTGCTACAGCCTGAAAGGAAAGCGCACGTGCATGCCCCCACTCGAGACGAGGCCTGACTCCCCTGGGGAGACTCCAGAAGTACCCAAAGATCCATGTAAGCCCCGGAGAGGAGTCCTCGGTTCCGGCCCTGACTCCACACAATGTTTTTGGCCCCGGTATCGACGGGAGAAGAATCTCGAGTACCCCCCTAGCAACTCGCATGGGGACTGGCCTTTCCTGAGGCCACCAGGGCGGGTCCCTGAGGTCCCCGTCGTAACTCGAGAACACCTGCCGCAACTCGAGAAAATCCCGGAAGTTCTCCCTTCCAGGCGAGATGAGGCCTATTTCCGATGAGGCGTCTGGAGACTAATGACACCTAACCTCTGGAACTTCGAAAGGGTCTTTCACACCCTTGCTGCAACTAAAGAAGTTCACCGCCATACCCGTCTCCACTGGAGAGGAAGCACGATGGTCCCGCCCACATCCAGAGGAGCCCCGTTTCCCCCTCGTAGCTCGAGATGAGGGATCCTTTCCCTGCTTTCAACAGGAAAGAATTCCCGGCGATCCCGTCGCATCTCAAGAGGAGGCACTCTCAACAGGAAAGGCGAGAGGAACTCCATGGTCGTACCACCATTCCAAAAGTCCCCCAGATGTCTCAGTCCATTTCAGAGGAACCTCTTTGCCCTGCACTGGCTCATCTTTCACGCCGAGGATCGACTCACACCACGGTGGCACGTGGGACAGCCCTGTGGGAAAGCCTCGAGGGAAAACCACAGATCCTTTGATCCACGCGACGGGAAGCGTGACATTGCTGCTACAGCCTGGAAGGAAAGCGCACGTGCATGCCCCCACTCGAGACGAGGCCTGACTCCCCTGGGGAGACTCCAGAAGTACCCACAGATCCATGTCAGCCCCTGAGAAGAATCCTCGCTTCCGGCCCTGACTCCACACAAGGTTTTTGGCCCCGGTATCAACGGGAGAGGTATCCCGAGAGGCCCCCTAGCAACTCGCATGGGGACTGGCCTCTCCTGAGGCCACCAGGGCGGGTCCCTGAGGTCCCCGTCGTAACTTGAGAACACCTGCCGCAACTCGAGAAAATCCAGGAAGTTCCCCCTTCCAGGCGAGATGAGGCCTATTTCTGATGAGGCGTCTGGAGACTAATGACACCTAACCTCTGGAACTTCGAAAGGGTCTTTCACACGCTTGCTGCAACTCAAGATGTTCACCGCCATACCCGTCTCCACTCGAGAGGAAGCACGATGGTCCTGCCCACATCCAGTGGAGACCCGTTTCCCCCTCGTAGCTCGAGATGAGGGATCCTTTCCCTGCTTTCAACGGGAAAGAACTCCCGGCGTTCCCGTCGCATCTCAAGAGGAGGCACTCTCAAAAGGAAAGGCGAGAGGAACTCCATGGTCGTACCACCATTCCAAGAGACCCCAGATGTCTCAGTCCATTCCAGAGGAACCTCTTTGCCCTGCACTGGCTCATCTTTCATGCCGAGGATCGACTCACACCACGGTGGCACGTGGGACAGCCCTGTGGGAAAGCCTCGAGGGAATATCACAGATCCTTTGATCCACGCGACGGGAAGCGTGACATTGCTGCTACAGCCTGGAAGGAAAGCGCACGTGCATGCCCCCACTCGAGGCGAGGCCTGACTCCCCTGGGGAGACTCCAGAACTACCCAAAGATCCATGTCAGCCCCTGAGAGGAATCTTCGATTCCGGCCCTGACTCCACACAAGGTTTTTGGCCCCGGTATCGACGTGAGAGGAATCCCGAGAGGCGCCCTAGGAACTCGCATGAGGACTGGCCTCTCCTGAGGCCACCAGGGCAGGTCCCTGAGGTCCCCCTCGTAACTCGAGAACACCTGCCCCAACTCGAGAAAATCCAGGAAGTTCTCCCTTCCAGGCGAGATGAGGCCTATTTTCGATGAGGCGTCTGGAGACTAATGACACCTAACCTCTGGAACTTCGAAAGGGTCTTTCACACCCTTGCTGCAACTCAAGAAGTTCACCGCCATACCCATCTCCACTCGAGAGGAAGCACGATGGTCCCGCCCACATCCAGAGGAGCCCCGTTTCCCCCTCGTAGCTCGAGATGAGGGATCCATTCCCTGCTTTCAACGGGAAAGAATTTCCGGCGTTCCCGTCGCATCTCAAGAGGAGGCACTCTCAACAGGAAAGGCGAGAGGAACTCCATGGTCATGCCACCATTCCAAGAGTCCCCCAGATGCCTCAGTCCATTCCAGAGGAACCTCTTTGCCCTGCACTGGCTCATCTTTCACGCCGAGGATCGATTCACACCACGGTGGCACGTGGGACAGCCCTGTGGGAAAGCCTCGAGGGAAAACCACAGATCCTTTGATCCACGCGACGGGAAGCGTGACATTGCTGCTACAGCCTGGAAGGAAAGCGCACGTGCATGCCCCGACTCGAGACGAGGCCTGACTCCCCTGGGGAGACTCCAGAAGTACCCAAAGATCCATGTCACCCCCTGAGAGGAATCCTCGTTTCCGGCCCTGACTCCACACAAGGTTTTTAGCCCCGGTATCGACGGGAGAGGAATCCCGAGAGGCCCCCTCGAAACTCGCATGGGAACTGGCCTCTCCTGAGGCCACCAGGGCGGGTCCCTGAGGTCCCCGTCGTAACTCGAGAACACCTGCCACAACTCGAGAAAATCCAGGAAGTTCTCCCTTCCAGGCGAGATGAGGCCTATTTCCGATGAGACGTCTGGAGACAAATGACACCTAACCTCTGGAACTTCGAAAGGGTCTTTCACACCCTTGCTGCAACTCAAGAAGTTCACCGCCATACCCGTCTCCACTCGAGAGGAAGCACGATGGTCCTGCCCACATCCAGAGGAGCCCCGTTTCCCCCTCGTAGCTCGAGATGAGGGATCCTTTCCCTGCTTTCAACGGGAAAGAATTCCCGGCGTTCCCGTCGCATCTCAAGAGGAGGCACTCTCAACAGGAAAGGCGAGAGGAACTCCATGGTCGTACCACCATTCCAAGAGTCCCCCAGATGTCTCAGTCCATTCCAGAGGAACCTCTTTGCCCTGCACTGGCTCATCTTTCAAGCCGAGGATCGACTCACACCAGGGTGGCACATGGGACAGCCCTGTGGGAAAGCCTCGAGGGAAAGCCTCGAGGGAAAACTACAGATCCTTTTATCCACGCGACGGGAAGCGTGACATTGCTGCTACAGCCTGGAAGGAAAGCGCACGTGCATGCCCCCACTCGAGACGAGGCCTGACTCCCCTGGGGAGACTCCAGAAGTACCCAAAGATCCATGTGAGCCCATGAGAGGAATCCTCGGTTCCGGCCCTGACTACACACAAGGTTTTTAGTCCCGGTATCGATGGGAGAGGAATCCCGAGAGGCCCCCTCGAAACTCGCATGGGAACTGGCCTCTCCTGAGGCCACCAGGGCGGGTCCCTGAGGTCCCCGTCGTAACTCGAGAACACCTGCCACAACTCGAGAAAATCCAGGAAGTTCTCCCTTCCAGGCGAGATGAGGCCTATTTCCGATGAGGCGTCTGGAGACTAATGACACCTAACCTCTGGAACTTCGAAAGGGTCTTTCACACCCTTGCTGCAACTTAAGAAGTTCACCGCCATACCCGTCTCCACTCGAGAGGAAGCACGATGCTCCCCCCCACATCCAGAGGAGCCCCGTTTCCCCCTCGTAGCTCGAGATGAGGGATCCTTGCCCTGCTTTCAACGGGAAGAATTCCCGGGGTTCCCATCGCATCTCAAAAGGAGGCACTCTCAACAGGAAAGGCGAGAGGAACTCCATGGTCGTACCACCATTCCAAGAGTCCCCCAGATGTCTCAGTCCATTCCAGAGGAACCTCTTTGCCCTGCACTGGCTCATCTTTCACACTGAGGATCGACTCACACCACGGTGGCACGTGAGACAGCCCTGTGGGAAAGCCTCGAGGGAAAGCCTCGAGGGAAAACCACAGATCCTTTGATCCACGCCTCGGAAAGCGTGACATTGCTGCTACAGCCTGGAAGGAAAGCGCACGTGCATGCCCCGACTCGAGACGAGGCCTGACTCCCCTGGGGAGACTCCAGAAGTACCCACAGATCCATGTCAGCCCCTGAGAGGAATCCTCGGTTCCGGCCCTGACTCCACACAAGGTTTTTGGCCCCGGTATCAACGGGAGAGGAATCCCGAGAGGCCCCCTAGCAACTCGCATGGGGACTGGCCTCTCCTGAGGCCACCAGGGCGGGTCCCTGAGGTCCCCGTCGTAACTCGAGAACACCTGCCGCAACTCGAAAAAATCCAGGAAGTTCTCCCTTCCAGGCGAGATGAGGCCTATTTCCGATGAGGCGTCTGGAGACTAATGACACCTAACCTCTGGAACTTCGAAAGGGTCTTTCACACCCTTGCTGCAAGTCAAGAAGTTCACCGCCATACCCGTCTCCACTCGAGAGGAATCACGATGGTCCCGCCCACATCCATAGGAGCCCTGTTTCCCCCTCGTAGCTCGAGATGAGGGATCCTTTCCCTGCTTTCAACGGGACAGAATTCCCGGCGTTCCAGTCGCATCTCAAGAGGAGGCACTCTCAACAGGAAAGGCGAGAGGAACTCCATGGTCGTACCACCATTCCAAGAGTCCCCCAGATGTCTCAGTCCATTCCAGAGGAACCTCTTTGCCCTGCACTGGCTCATCTTTCACGCCGAGGATCGACTCACACAACGGTGGCACGTGGGACAGCCCTGTGAAAAAGCCTCGAGGGAAAGCCTCGAGGGAAAACCACAGATCCTTTGATCCAGGCGACGGGAAGCGTGACATTGCTGCTACAGCCTGAAAGGAAAGCGCACGTGCATGCCCCCACTCGAGACGAGGCCTGACTCCCCTGGGGAGACTCCAGAAGTACCCAAAGATCCATGTAAGCCCCTGAGAGGAGTCCTCGGTTCCGGCCCTGACTCCACACAATGTTTTTGGCCCCGGTATCGACGGGAGAAGAATCTCGAGTACCCCCCTAGCAACTCGCATGGGGACTGGCCTTTCCTGAGGCCACCAGGGCGGGTCCCTGAGGTCCCCGTCGTAACTCGAGAACACCTGCCGCAACTCGAGAAAATCCCGGAAGTTCTCCCTTCCAGGCGAGATGAGGCCTATTTCCGATGAGGCTTCTGGAGACTAATGACACCTAACCTCTGGAACTTCGAAAGGGTCTTTCACACCCTTGCTGCAACTAAAGAAGTTCACCGCCATACCCGTCTCCACTCGAGAGGAAGCACGATGGTCCCGCCCACATCCAGAGGAGCCCCGTTTCCCCCTCGTAGCTCGAGATGAGGGAACCTTTCCCTGCTTTCAACAGGAAAGAATTCCCGGCGTTCCCGTCGCATCTCAAGAGGCAGCACTCTCAACAGGAAAGGCGAGAGGAACTCCATGGTCGTACCACCATTCCAAGAGTCCCCCAGATGTCTCAGTTCATTCCAGAGGAACCTCTTTGCCCTGCACTGGCTCATCTTTCACGCCGAGGATCGACTCACACCACGGTGGCACGTGGGACAGCCCTGTGAAAAAGCCTCGAGGGAAATCCTCGAGGAAAAACCACAGATCCTTTGATCCAGGCGACGGGAAGCGTGACATTGCTGCTACAGCCTGAAAGGAAAGCGCACGTGCATGCCCCCACTCGAGACGAGGCCTGACTCCCCTGGGGAGACTCCAGAAGTACCCAAAGATCCATGTCAGCCCCTGAGAGGAGTCCTCGATTCCGGCCCTGACTCCACACAATGTTTTTGGCACCGGTATCGACGGGAGAAGAATCTCGAGTACCCCCCTAGCAACTCGCATGGGGACTGGCCTTTCCTGAGGCCACCAGGGCGGGTCCCTGAGGTCCCCGTCGTAACTCGAGAACACCTGCCGCAACTCGAGAAAATCCCGGAAGTTCTCCCTTCCAGGCGAGATGAGGCCTATTTCCGATGAGGCGTCTGGAGACTAATGACACCTAACCTCTGGAACTTCGAAAGGGTCTTTCACACCCTTGCTGCAACTAAAGAAGTTCACCGCCATACCCGTCTCCACTGGAGAGGAAGCACGATGGTCCCGCCCACATCCAGAGGAGCCCCGTTTCCCCCTCGTAGCTCGAGATGAGGGATCCTTTCCCTGCTTTCAACAGGAAAGAATTCCCGGCGATCCCGTCGCATCTCAAGAGGAGGCACTCTCAACAGGAAAGGCGAGAGGAACTCCATGGTCGTACCACCATTCCAAAAGTCCCCCAGATGTCTCAGTCCATTTCAGAGGAACCTCTTTGCCCTGCACTGGCTCATCTTTCACGCCGAGGATCGACTCACACCACGGTGGCACGTGGGACAGCCCTGTGGGAAAGCCTCGAGGGAAAACCACAGATCCTTTGATCCACGCCACGGGAAGCGTGACATTGCTGCTACAGCCTGGAAGGAAAGCGCACGTGCATGCCCCCACTCGAGACGAGGCCTGACTCCCCTGGGGAGACTCCAGAAGTACCCACAGATCCATGTCAGCCCCTGAGAGGAATCCTCGCTTCCGGCCCTGACTCCACACAAGGTTTTTGGCCCCGGTATCAACGGGAGAGGTATCCCGAGAGGCCCCCTAGCAACTCGCATGGGGACTGGCCTCTCCTGAGGCCACCAGGGCGGGTCCCTGAGGTCCCCGTCGTAACTTGAGAACACCAGCCGCAACTCGAGAAAATCCAGGAAGTTCCCCCTTCCAGGCGAGATGAGGCCTATTTCTGATGAGTCGTCTGGAGACTAATGACACCTAACCTCTGGAACTTCGAAAGGGTCTTTCACACGCTTGCTGCAACTCAAGATGTTCACCGCCATACCCGTCTCCACTCGAGAGGAAGCACGATGGTCCTGCCCACATCCAGTGGAGACCCGTTTCCCCCTCGTAGCTCGAGATGAGGGATCCTTTCCCTGCTTTCAACGGGAAAGAACTCCCGGCGTTCCCGTCGCATCTCAAGAGGAGGCACTCTCAAAAGGAAAGGCGAGAGGAACTCCATGGTCGTACCACCATTCCAAGAGACCCCAGATGTCTCAGTCCATTCCAGAGGAACCTCTTTGCCCTGCACTGGCTCATCTTTCATGCCGAGGATCGACTCACACCACGGTGGCACGTGGGACAGCCCTGTGGGAAAGCCTCGAGGGAATATCACAGATCCTTTGATCCACGCGACGGGAAGCATGACATTGCTGCTACAGCCTGGAAGGAAAGCGCACGTGCATGCCCCCACTCGAGACGAGGCCTGACTCCCCTGGGGAGACTCCAGAACTACCCAAAGATCCATGTCAGCCCCTGAGAGGAATCTTCGATTCCGGCCCTGACTCCACACAAGGTTTTTGGCCCCGGTATCGACGTGAGAGGAATCCCGAGAGGCGCCCTAGGAACTCGCATGAGGACTGGCCTCTCCTGAGGCCACCAGGGCAGGTCCCTGAGGTCCCCGTCGTAACTCGAGAACACCTGCCCCAACTCGAGAAAATCCAGGAAGTTCTCTCTTCCAGGCGAGATGAGGCCTATTTTCGATGAGGCGTCTGGAAACTAATGACACCTAACCTCTGGAACTTCGAAAGGGTCTTTCACAACCTTGCTGAAACTCAAGAAGTTCACCGCCATAGCCGTCTCCACTCGAGAGGAAGCACGATGGTCCCGCCCACATCCAGAGGAGCCCCGTTTCCCCCTCGGAGCTCGAGATGAGGGATCCTTTCCCTGCTTTCAACGGGAAAGAATTTCCGGCGTTCCCGTCGCATCTCAAGAGGAGGCACTCTCAACAGGAAAGGCGAGAGGAACTCCATGGTCATGCCACCATTCCAAGAGTCCCCCAGATGCCTCAGTCCATTCCAGAGGAACCTCTTTGCCCTGCACTGGCTCATCTTTCACGCCGAGGATCGATTCACACCACGGTGGCACGTGGGACAGCCCTGTGGGAAAGCCTCGAGGGAAAGCCTCGAGGGATAACCACAGATCCTTTGATCCACGCGACGGGAAGAGTGACATTGCTGCTACAGCCTGGAAGGAAAGCGCACGTGCATGCCCCCACTCGAGACGAGGCCTGACTCCCCTGGGGAGACTCCAGAAGTACCCAAAGATCCATGTCAGCCCCTGAGAGGAATCCTCGGTTCCGGCCCTGACTGCACACAAGGATTTTGGCCCCGGTATCGTCGGGAGAGGAATCCCGAGAGGCCCCCTAGCAACTCGCATGGGGACTGGCCTCTCCTGAGGTCACCAGGGCGGGTCCCTGAGGTCCCCGTCGTAACTCGAGAACACCTGCCGCAACTCGAGAAAATCCAGGAAGTTCTCCCTTCCAGGCGAGATGAGGCCTATTTCCGATGAGGCGTCTGGAGACTAATGACACCTAACCTCTGGAACTTTGAAAGGGTCTTTCACACCCTTGCTGCAACTCAAGAAGTTCACCGCCATACCCGTCTCCACTCGAGAGGAAGCACGATGGTCACGCCCACATTCAGAGGAGGCCCGTTTCCCCCTCATAGCTCGAGATGAGGGATCCTTTCCCTGCTTTCAACGGGAAAGAATTCCCGGCATTCCCGTCGCATCTCAAGAGGAGGCACTCTCAACAGGAAAGGCGAGAGGAACTCCATGGTCGTACCACCATTCCAAGAGTCCCCCAGATGTCTCAGTCCATTCCAGAGGAAACTCTTTGCCCTGCACTGGCTCATCTTTCACGCCGAGGATCGACTCACACCACGGTGGCACGTGGGACAGCCCTGTGGGAAAGCCTCGAGGGAAAGCCTCGAGGGATAACCACAGATCCTTAGATCCACGCGACGGGAAGCGTGACATTGCTGCTACAGCCTGGAAGGAAAGCGCACGTGCATGCCCCCACTCGAGACGAGGCCTGACTCCCCTGGGGAGACTCCAGAAGTACCCAAAGATCCGTGTCAGCCCCTGAGAGGAATCTTCGGTTCCGGCCCTGACTGCACACAAGGATTTTGGCCCCGGTATGGACGGGAGAGGAATCCCGAGAGGCCCCCTAGCAACTCGCATGGGGACTGGCCTCTCCTGAGGCCACCAGGGCGGGTCCCTGAGGTCCCCGTCGTAACTCGAGAACACCTGCCGCAACTCGAGAAAATCCAGGAAGTAATCCCTTCCAGGCGAGATGAGGCCTATTTCCGATGAGGCGTCTGGAGACTAATGACACCTAACCTCTGGAACTTCGAAAGGGTCTTTCACACCCTTGCTGCAACTTAAGAAGTTCACCGCCATACCCGTCTCCACTTGAGAGGAAGGACGATGGTCCCGCCCACATCCAGAGGAGGCCCGTTTCCCCCTCGTAGCTCGAGATGAGGGATCCTTTCCCTGCTTTCAACGGGAAAGAATTCCCGGCGTTCCCATCGCATCTCAAGAGGAGGCACTCTCAACAGGAAAGGCGAGAGGAACTCCATGGTCGTACCACCATTCCAAGAGTCCCCCAGATGTCTCAGTCCATTCCAGAGGAAACTCTTTGCCCTGCACTGGCTCATCTTTCACGCCGAGGATCGACTCACACCACGGTGGCACGTGGGACAGCCCTGTGGGAAAGCCTCGAGGGAAAATCACAGATCCTTTGATCCACGCGACGGGAAGCGTGACATTGCTGCTACAGCCTGGAAGGAAAGCGCACGTGCATGCCCCCACTCGAGACGAGGCCTGTCTCCCCTGGGGAGACTCCAGAAGTACCCAAAGATCCATGTCAGCCCCTGAGAGGAATCTTCGGTTCCGGCCCTGACTCCACACAAGGTTTTTGGCCCCGGTATCGACGTGAGAGGAATCCCGAGAGGCGCCCTAGGAACTCGCATGAGGACTGGCCTCTCCTGAGGCCACCAGGGTAGGTCCCTGAGGTCCCCGTCGTAACTCGAGAACACCTGCCCCAACTCGAGAAAATCCAGGAAGTTCTCCCTTCCAGGCGAGATGAGGCCTATTTTCGATGAGGCGTCTGGAGACTAATGACACCTAACCTCTGGAACTTCGAAAGGGTCTTTCACACCCTTGCTGCAACTCAAGAAGTTCACCGCCATACCCGTCTCCACTCGAGAGGAAGCACGATGGTCCCGCCCACATCCAGAGGAGCCCCGTTTCCCCCTCGGAGCTCGAGATGAGGGATCCTTTCCCTGCTTTCAACGGGAAAGAATTTCCGGCGTTCCCGTCGCATCTCAAGAGGAGGCACTCTCAACAGGAAAGGCGAGAGGAACTCCATGGTCATGCCACCATTCCAAGAGTCCCCCAGATGCCTCAGTCCATTCCAGAGGAACCTCTTTGCCCTGCACTGGCTCATCTTTCACGCCGAGGATCGATTCACACCACGGTGGCACGTGGGACAGCCCTGTGGGAAAGCCTCGAGGGAAAGCCTCGAGGGATAACCACAGATCCTTTGATCCACGCCACGGGAAGCGTGACATTGCTGCTATAGCCTGGAAGGAAAGCGCACGTGCATGCCCCCTCTCGAGACGAGGCCTGACTCCCCTGGGGAGACTCCAGAAGTACCCAAAGATCCATGTCAGCCCTTGAGAGGAATCCTCGGTTCAGGCCCTGATTCCACACAAGGTTTTTGGCCCCGGTATTGACGAGAGAGGAATCCCGAGAGGCCCCCTAGCAACTCGCATGGGGACTGGCCTCTCCTGAGGCCACCAGGGCGGGTCCCTGAGGTCCCCGTCGTACCTCGAGAACTCCTGCCGCAACTCGAGAAAATCCAGGAAGTTCTCCCTTCCAGACGAGATGAGGCCTATTTCCGATGAGACGTCTGGAGACTAATGACACCTAACCTCTGGAACTTCGAAAGGGTCTTTCACACCCTTGCTGCAACTCAAGAAGTTCACCGCCATACCCGTCTCCACTCGAGAGGAAACACGATGGTCCTGCCCACATCCAGAGGAGCCCAGTTTCCCCCTCGTAGCTCGAGTTGCGGGATCCTTTCCCTGCTTTCAACGGGAAAGAATTCCCGGCGTTCCCGTCGCATCTCAAGAGGAGGCACTCTCAAAAGGAAAGGCGAGAGGAACTCCATGGTCGTACCACCATTCCAAGAGTCCCCCAGATGTCTCAGTCCATTCCAGAGAAACTTCTTTGCCCTGCACTGGCTCATCTTTCACGCCGAGGATCGACTCACACCACGGTGGCACGTGGGACAGCCCTGTGGGAAAGCCTCGAGGGAAAACCACAGATCCTTTGATCCACGCCACGGGAAGCGTGACATTGCTGCTACAGCCTGGAAGGAAAGCGCACGTGCATGCCCCCACTCGAGACGAGGCCTGACTCCCCTGGGGAGACTCCAGAAGTACCCACAGATCCATGTCAGCCCCTGAGAGGAATCCTCGCTTCCGGCCCTGACTCCACACAAGGTTTTTGGCCCCGGTATCAACGGGAGAGGTATCCCGAGAGGCCCCCTAGCAACTCGCATGGGGACTGGCCTCTCCTGAGGCCACCAGGGCGGGTCCCTGAGGTCCCCGTCGTAACTTGAGAACACCTGCCGCAACTCGAGAAAATCCAGGAAGTTCCCCCTTCTAGGCGAGATGAGGCCTATTTCTGATGAGGCGTCTGGAGACTAATGACACCTAACCTCTGGAACTTCGAAAGGGTCTTTCACACGCTTGCTGCAACTCAAGATGTTCACCGCCATACCCGTCTGCACTCGAGAGGAAGCACGATGGTCCTGCCCACATCCAGTGGAGACCCGTTTCCCCCTCGTAGCTCGAGATGAGGGATCCTTTCCCTGCTTTCAACGGGAAAGAACTCCCGGCGTTCCCGTCGCATCTCAAGAGGAGGCACTCTCAACAGGAATGGCGAGAGGAACTCCATGGTCGTACCACCATTCCGAGAGTCCCCCAGATGTCTCAGTCCATTCCAGAGGAACCTCTTTGCCCTGCAATGGCTCATCTTTCACGCCGAGGATCGACTCACACCACGGTGGCACGTGGGACAGCCCTGTGGGAAAGCCTCGAGGGAAAGCCTCGAGGGAAAACCACAGATCCTTTGATCCACGCGACGGGAAGCGTGACATTGCTGCTACAGCCTGGAAGGAAAGCGCACGTGCATGCCCCCACTCGAGACGAGGCCTGACTCCCCTGGGGAGACTCCAGAAGTACCCAAAGATCCGTGTCAGCCCCTGAGAGGAATCTTCGGTTCCGGCCCTGACTGCACACAAGGATTTTGGCCCCGGTATGGTCGGGAGAGGAATCCCGAGAGGCCCCCTAGCAACTCGCATGGGGACTGGCCTCTCCTGAGGCCACCAGGGCGGGTCCCTGAGGTCCCCGTCGTAACTCGAGAACACCTGCCGCAACTCGAGAAAATCCAGGAACTAATCCCTTCCAGGCGAGATGAGGCCTATTTCCGATGAGGCGTCTGGAGACTAATGACACCTAACCTCTGGAATTTCGAAAGGGTCTTTCACACCCTTGCTGCAACTTAAGAAGTTCACCGCCATACCCGTCTCCACTTGAGAGGAAGGACGATGGTCCCGCCCACATCCAGAGGAGCCCCGTTTCCCCCTCGGAGCTCGAGATGAGGGATCCTTTCCCTGCTTTCAACGGGAAAGAATTCCCGGCGTTCCCATCGCATCTCAAGAGGAGGCACTCTCAACAGGAAAGGCGAGAGGAACTCCATGGTCGTACCACCATTCCAAGAGTCCCCCAGATGTCTCAGTCCATTCCAGAGGAAACTCTTTGCCCTGCACTGGCTCATCTTTCACGCCGAGGATCGACTCACACCACGGTGGCACGTGGGACAGCCCTGTGGGAAAGCCTCGAGGGAAAATCACAGATCCTTTGATCCACGCGACGGGAAGCGTGACATTGCTGCTACAGCCTGGAAGGAAAGCGCACGTGCATGCCCCCACTCGAGACGAGGCCTGACTCCCCTGGGGAGACTCCAGAAGTACCCAAAGATCCATGTCAGCCCCTGAGAGGAATCTTCGGTTCCGGCCCTGACTCCACACAAGGTTTTTGGCCCCGGTATCGACGTGAGAGGAATCCCGAGAGGCGCCCTAGGAACTCGCATGAGGACTGGCCTCTCCTGAGGCCACCAGGGCAGGTCCCTGAGGTCCCCGTCGTAACTCGAGAACACCTGCCCCAACTCGAGAAAATCCAAGAAGTTCTCCCTTCCAGGCGAGATGAGGCCTATTTTCGATGAGGCGTCTGGAGACTAATGACACCTAACCTCTGGAACTTCGAAAGGGTCTTTCACACCCTTGCTGCAACTCAAGAAGTTCACCGCCATACCCGTCTCCACTCGAGAGGAAGCACGATGGTCCCGCCCACATCCAGAGGAGCCCCGTTTCCCCCTCGGAGCTCGAGATGAGGGATCCTTTCCCTGCTTTCAACGGGAAAGAATTTCCGGCGTTCCCGTCGCATCTCAAGAGGAGGCACTCTCAACAGGAAAGGCGAGAGGAATTCCATGGTCATGCCACCATTCCAAGAGTCTCCCAGATGCCTCAGTCCATTCCAGAGGAACCTCTTTGCCCTGCACTGGCTCATCTTTCACGCCGAGGATCGATTCACACCACGGTGGCACGTGGGACAGCCCTGTGGGAAAGCCTCGAGGGAAAGCCTCGAGGGATAACCACAGATCCTTTGATCCACGCCACGGGAAGCGTGACATTGCTGCTTCAGCCTGGAAGGAAAGCGCTCGTGCATGCCCCCACTCGACACGAGGCCTGACTCCCCTGGGGAGACTCCAGAAGTACCCAAAGATCCATGTCAGCCCCTGAGAGGAATCCTCGGTTCCGGCCCTGACTCCACACAAGGTTTTTGGCCCCGGTATCGACGGGAGAGGAATCACGAGAGGCCCCCTAGCAACTCGCATGGGGACTGGCCTCTCCTGAGGCCACCAGGGCGGGTCCCTGAGGTCCCCGTCGTAACTCGAGAACACCTTCCGCAACTCGAGAAAATCCAGGAAGTTCTCCCTTCCAGGCGAGATGAGGCCTATTGCCGATGAGGCGTCTGGAGACTAATGACACCTAAGCTCTGGAACTTCGAAAGGGTCTTTCACACCCTTGCTGCAACTCAAGAAGTTCACCGCCATACCCGTCTCCACTCGAGAGGAAGTACGATGGTCCCGCCCACATCCAGAGGAGCCCCGTTTCCCCCTCGGAGCTCGAGATGAGGGATCCTTTCCCTGCTTTCAACGGGAAAGTATTCCCGGCGTTCCCGTCTCATCTTAAGAGGAGGCACACTCAACAGGAAAGGCGAGAGGAACTCCATGGTCCTACCATCATTCCAAGAGTCCCCCAGAAGTCTCAGTCCATTCCAGAGGAACCTCTTTGCCCTGCACTGGCTCATCTTTCACGCCGAGGATCGACTCACACCACGGTGGCACGTGGGACAGCCCTGTGGCAAAGCCTCGAGGGAAAGCCTCGAGGGAAAACCACAGATCCTTTGATCCATGCGACGGGAAGAGAAACATTGCTGCTACAGCCTGGAAGGAAAGCGGAAGTGCATGCCCCCACTCGAGACGAGGCCTGACTTCCCTGGGGAGACTCCAGAAGTACCCAAAGATCTATGTCAGCCCCTGAGAGGAATCCTCGGTTCCGGCCCTGAATCCACACAAGTTTTTTGGCCCTGGTATGGACGGGAGATTAATATCAAGAGGCCCACTAACAACTCGCATGGGGACTGGCTTTTCCTGAGGCCACCAGGGAGGGTCCCTGAGGTCCCCGTCGTAACTCGAGAACACCTGCCGCAACTCGAGAAAATCCACGAAGTTAACCCTTCCAGGCGAGATGAGGCCTATTTCCGATGAGGCGTCTGGAGACTGACACCTAACCTCTGAAACTTCGAAAGGGTCTTTCACACCCTTGCTGCAACTCAAGAAGTTCACCGCCATACCCGTCTCCACTCGAGAAGAAGCTCGATGGTCCCGCCCACATCCAGAGGAGCCCCGTTTCCCCCTCGTAGCTCGAGATGAGGGATCCTTTCCCTGCTTTCAACAGGAAAGAATTCCCGGCGATCCCGTCGCATCTCAAGAGGAGGCACTCTCAACAGGAAAGGCGAGAGGAACTCCATGGTCGTACCACCATTCCAAAAGTCCCCCAGATGTCTCAGTCCATTTCAGAGGAACCTCTTTGCCCTGCACTGGCTCATCTTTCACGCCGAGGATCGACTCACACCACGGTGGCACGTGGGACAGCCCTGTGGGAAAGCCTCAAGGGAAAGACTCGAGGGAAAACCACAGATCCTTTGATCCATGCGACGCGAAGCGAGACATTGCTGCTACAGCCTGGAAGGAAAGCGCACGTGCATGCCCCCACTCGAGACGAGGCCTGACTTCCTTAGGGAGACTTCAGAAGTACCCAAAGATCCATGTCAGCCCCTGAGAGGAATCCTCGGTTCCGGCCCTGACTCCACTCAAGGTTTTTTGCCCCGGTATCGACGGGAGAGGAATCCCGAGAGGCCCCCTCGCAACTCGCATGGGGACTGGCCTCTCCTGAGGCCACCAGGGCGGGTCCCTGAGGTCCCCGTCGTAACTCGAGAACACCTGCCGCAACTCGAGAAAATCCAGGAAGTTCACCCTTCCAGGCGAGATGAGGCCTATTTCCGATGAGGCGTCTGTAGACTAATGACACCTAACCTCTCGAACTTCGAAAGGGTCTTTCACACCCTTGCTGCAAATCAAGAAGTTCACCGCCATACCCGCTTCCACTCGAGAGGAAGCACGATGGTCCCGCCCACATCCAGAGGAGCCCCGTTTCCCCCTCGTAGCTCGAGATGAGGGATCGTTTCCCTGCTTTCAACGGGAAAGAATTCCCGGCATTCCCGTCGCATCTCAAGAGGAGGCACTCTCAACAGGAAAGGCGAGAGGAACTCCATGGTCGTACCACCATTCCAAGAGTCCCCCAGATGTCTCAGTCCATTCCAGAGGAACCTCTTTGCCCTGCACTGGCTCATCTTTCACGCCGTGGATCGACTCACACCACGGTGGCACGTGGCACAGCCCTGTGGGAAAGCCTCGAGGGAAAACCACAGATCCTTTGATCCACGCGACGGGAAGCGTGACATTGCTGCTACAGCCTGGAAGGAAAGCCCACGTGCATGCCCCCACTCGAGACGAGGCCTGACTTCCCTGGGGAGACTCCAGAAGTACCCAAAGATCTATGTCAGCCCCTGAGAGGAATCCTCGGTTCCGGCCCTGAATCCACACAAGTTTTTTGGCCCTGGTATGGACGGGAGATTAATATCAAGAGGCCCACTAACAACTCGCATGGGGACTGGCTTTTCCTGAGGCCACCAGGGAGGGTCCCTGAGGTCCCCGTCGTAACTCGAGAACACCTGCCGCAACTCGAGAAAATCCAGGAAGTTCCCCCTTCCAGGCGAGATGAGGCCTATTTCTGATGAGGCGTCTGGAGACTAATGACACCTAACCTCTGGAACTTCGATAGGGTCTTTCACACGCTTGCTGCAACTCAAGATGTTCACCGCCATACCCGTCTCCACTCGAGAGGAAGCACGATGGTCCTGCCCACATCCAGTGGAGCCCCGTTTCCCCCTCGGAGGTCGAGATGAGGGATCCTTTCCCTGCTTTCAACGGGAAAGAACTCCCGGCGTTCCCGTCGCATCTCAAGAGGAGGCACTCTCAACAGGAATGGCGAGAGGAACTCCATGGTCATACCACTATTTCAAGAGTCCCCCAGATGCCTCAGTCCATTCCAGAGGAACCTCTTTGCCCTGCACTGGCTGATCTTTCACGCCGAGGATCGACTCACACCACGGTGGCACGTGGGACAGCCCTGTGGGAAAGCCTCGAGGGAAAGCCTCGAGGGAAAACCATAGATCCTTTGATCCACGCCACGGGAAGCGTGACATTGCTGCTACAGCCTGGAAGGAAAGCGCACATGCATGCCCCCACACGAGACGAGGCCTGACTCCCCTGGGGAAACTCCACAAGTACCCAAAGGTCCATGTCAGCCCTTGAGAGGAATCCTCGGTTCCGGCCCTGATTTCACACAAGGTTTTTGGCCCCGGTATCGACGGGAGAGGAATCCCGAGAGGCCCCCTAGCAACTCGCCTGGGGACTGGCCTCTCCTGAGGCCACCAGGGCGGGTCCCTGAGGTCCCCGTCGTACCTCGAGAACTCCTGCCCCAACTCGAGAAAATCCAGGAAGTTCTCCCTTCCAGGCGAGATGAGGCCTATTTCCGATGAGGCGTCTGGAGACTAATGACACCTAACCTCTGGAACTTCGAAAGGGTCTTTCACACCCTTGCTGCAACTCAAGAAGTTCACCGCCATACCCGTCTCCACTCGAGAGGAAACACGATGGTCCTGCCCACATCCAGAGGAGCCCCGTTTCCCCCTCGTAGCTCGAGATGCGGGATCCTTTCCCTGCTTTCAACGGGAAAGAATTCCCGGCGTTCCCGTCGCATCTCAAGAGGAGGCACTCTCAAAAGGAAAGGCGAGAGGAACTCCATGGTCGTACCACCATTCCAAGAGTCCCCCAGATGTCACAGTCCATTCCAGAGGAACCTCTTTGCCCTGCACTGGCTCATCTTTCACGCCGAGGATCGACTCACACCACGGTGGCACGTGGGACAGCCCTGTGGGAAAGCCTCGAGGGAATATCACAGATCCTTTGATCCACGCAACGGGAAGCGTGACATTGCTGCTACAGCCTGGAAGGAAAGCGCACGTGCATGCCCCCACTCGAGACGAGGCCTGACTCCCCTGGGGAGACTCCAGAAGTACCCAAAGATCCATGTCAGCCCCTGAGAGGAATCTTCGGTTCCGGCCCTGACTCCACACAAGGTTTTTGGCCCCGGTATCGACGGGAGAGGAATCCCGAGAGGCGCCCTAGGAACTCGCATGAGGACTGGCCTCTCCTGAGGCCACCAGGGCAGGTCCCTGAGGTCCCCGTCGTAACTCGAGAACACCTGCCCCAACTCGAGAAAATCCAGGAAGTTCTCCCTTCCAGGCGAGATGAGGCCTATTTTCGATGAGGGGTCTGGAGACTAATGACACCTAACCTCTGGAACTTCGAAAGGGTCTTTCACACCCTTGCTGCAACTCAAGAAGTTCACCGGCATACCCGTCTCCACTCGAGAGGAAGCACGATGGTCCCGCCCACATCCAGAGGAGCCCCGTTTCCCCCTCGGAGCTCGAGATGAGGGATCCTTTCCCTGCTTTCAACGGGAAAGAATTTCCGGCGTTCCCGTCGCATGTCAAGTGGAGGCACTCTCAACAGGAAAGGCGAGAGGAACTCCATGGTCATGCCACCATTCCAAGAGTCCCCCAGATGCCTCAGTCCATTCCAGAGGAACCTCTTTGCCCTGCACTGGCTCATCTTTCACGCCAAGGATCGACTCACACCACGGTGGCACGTGGGACAGCCTTGTGGGAAAGCCTCGAGGGAAAGCCTCGAGGGATAACCACAGATCCTTTGATCCACGCGACGGGAAGCGTGACATTGCTGCTACAGCCTGGAAGGAAAGCGCACGTGCATGCCCCCACTCGAGACGAGGCCTGACTCCCCTGGGGAGACTCCAGAAATACCCACAGATCCATGTCAGCCCCTGAGAGGAATCCTCGGTTCCGGCCCTGACTGCACACAAGGTTTTTGGCCCCGGTATCGACGGGAGAGGAATCCCGAGAGGCCCCCTAGCAACTCGCATGGAGACTGGCCTCTCCTGAGGCCACCAGGGCGGGTCCCTGAGGTCCCCGTCGTAACTCGAGAACACCTGCCGCAACTCGAGAAAATCCAGGAAGTTCTCCCTTCCAGGCGAGATGAGGCCTATTTCCGATGAGGCGTCTGGAGACTAATGACACCTAACCTCAGGAACTTCGAAAGGGTCTTTCACACCCTTGCTGCAACTCAAGAAGTTCACCGCCATACCCGTCTCCACTCGAGAGGAAGCACGATGGTCCTGCCCACATCCAGAGGAGGCCCGTTTCCCCCTCGTAGCTCGTGATGAGGGATCCTTTCCCTGCTTTCAACGGGAAAGAACTCCCGGCGTTCCCATCGCATCTCAAGAGGAGGCACTATCAACAGGAAAGGCGAGAGGAACTCCATGGTCATACCACCATTTCAAGAGTCCTCCAGATATCTCAGTCCATTCCAGAGGAACCTCTTTGCCCTGCACTGGCTCATCTTTCACGCCGAGGATCGACTCACACCACAGTGGCACGTGGGACAGCCCTGTGGGAAAGCCTCGAGGGAAAACCACAGATCCTTTGATCCACGCGATGGGAAGCGTGACATTGCTGCTACAGCCTGGAAGGAAAGCGCACGTGCATGCCCCGACTCGAGACGAGGCCTGACTCCCCTGGGGAGTCACCAGAAGTACCCACAGATCCATGTCAGCCCCTGAGAGGAATCCTCGGTTACCGCCCTGACTTCACACAAGGTTTTTGGCCCGGTATCGACGGGAGAGGAATCCCAAGAGGCCCCCTAACAACTCGAAAGGGGACTGGCCTCTCCTGAGGCCACCAGGGCGGGTCCCTGAGGTCCCCGTCGTAACTCGAGAACACCTGCCGCAAATCGAGAAAATCCAGGAAGTTCTCCCTTCCAGTCGAGATGAGGCCTATTTCCGATGAGGCGTTTGGAGACTAATGACACCTAACCTCTGGAACTTCGAAAGGGTCTTTCACACCCTTGCTGCAACTCAGGAAGTTCAGCGCCATACCCGTCTCCACTCGAGAGGAAGCACGATGCTCTCGCCCACATCCAGAGGAGCCCCGTTTCCCCCTCGTAGCTCGAGATGAGGGATCCTTGCCCTGCTTTCAACGTGAAGAACTCCCGGCGTTCCCCTCGCATCTCAAGAGGAGGCACTCTCAACAGGAAAGGCGAGAGGAACTCCATGGTCGTACCACCATTCCAAGAGTCCCCCAGATGTCTCAGTCCATTCCAGAGGAACCTCTTTGCCCTGCACTGGCTCATCTTTCACACTGAGGATCGAATCACACCACGGTGGCACGTGAGACAGCCCTGTGGGAAAGCCTCGAGGGAAAGCCTCGAGGGAAAACCACAGATCCTTTGATCCACGCCACGGAAAGCGTGACATTGCTGCTACAGCCTGGAAGGAAAGCGCACGTGCATGCCGCCACTCGAAACGAGGCCTGACTCCCCTGGGGAGACTCCAGAAGTACCCAAAGATCCATGTCAGCCCCTGAGAGGAATCCTCGGTTCCGGCCCTGACTCCACACAAGGTTTTTGGCCCCGGTATCGACGGGAGAGGAATCCCGAGAGGCCCCCTAGCAACTCCATGGGGACTGGCCTTTCCTGAGGCCACCAGGGCGGGTCCCTGAGGTCCCCGTCGTAACTCGACAACACCTGCCTCAACTCCAGAAAATCCAGGAAGTTCTCCCTTCCAGGCGAAATGAGGCCTATTTCCGATGAGGCGTCTGGAGACTAATGACACCTAACCTCTGGAACTCTGAAAGGGTCTTTCACACCCTTACTTCAACTCAAGAAGTTCACCGCCATACCCGGCTCCACTCGAGAGGAAGCACGATGATCCCGCCCACATCCAGAGGAGCCCCGTTTCCCCCTCGTAGATCGAGATGAGGGATCCTTTCCCTGCTTCCAACGGGAAAGAATTCCCGACGTTCCCGTCGCATCTCAAGAGGAGGCACTCTCAACAGGAAAGGCGAGAGGAACTCCATGGTCGTACCACCATTCCAAGAGTCCCCCAGATGTCTCAGTCCATTCCAGAGGAACCTCTGTGCCCTGCACTGGCTCATCTTTCACGCCGAGGATCGACTCACACCACGGTGGCACGTGGGACAGCCCTGTGGGAAAGCCTCAAGGGAAAGCCTCGAGGGAAACCACAGATCCTTTGATCCACGCGAAGGGAAGCGTGACATTGCTTCTACAGCCTGGAAGGAAAGCGCACGTGCATGCCCCCACTCGAGACGAGGCCTGACTCCCCTGGGGAGACTCCTGAAGTACCCAACGATCCATATCAGCCTCTGAGAGGAATCCTCGGTTCCGACACTGACTCCACACAAGGTTTTTGGCCCCGGTATCGACGGGAGAGGAATCCCGAGAGGCCCCCTAGCAACTCGCATGGGGACTGGCCTCTCCTGAGGCCACCAGGGCGGGTCCCTAAGGTCCCCGTCGTAACTCGAGAACACCTGCCGCAACTCGAGAAAATCCAGGAAGTTCTCCCTTCCAGGCGAGATGAGGCCTATTTCCGATGAGGCGTCTGGAGACTAATGACACCTAACCTCTGGAACTTCGAAAGGGTCTTTCACACCCTTGCTGCAACTCAAGAAGTTCACCGCCATACCCGTCTCCACTCGAGAGGAAGCACGATGGTCCCGCCCACATCCAGAGGAGCCCCGTTTCCCCCTCGGAGCTCGAGATGAGGGATCCTTTCCCTGCTTTCAACGGGAAAGTAATCCAGGTGTTCCCGTCGCATCTCAAGAGGAGGCACTCTCAACAGGAAAGTCGAGAGGAACTCCATGGTCGTACCACCATTCCAAGAGTCCCCCAGATGTCTCAGTCCATTCCAGAGGAACCTCTGTGCCCTGCACTGGCTCATCTTTCACGCCGAGGATCGACTCACACCACGGTGGCACGTGGAACAGCCCTGTGGGAAAGACTCGAGGGAAAAACACAGATCCTTTTATCCACGCGACGGGAAGCGTGACATTGCTGCTACAGCCTGGAGGGAAAGCGCACGTGCATGCCCCCACTCGAGACGAGGCCTGGCTCCCCTGGGGAGACTCCAGAAGTACCCAAAGATCCATGTCAGCCCCTGAGAGGAATCCTCGGTTCTGGCCCTGATTTCACACAAGGTTTTTGAACCCGGTATCGACGGGAGAGGAAACACGAGGGGCCCCCTAGCAACTCGCATGGGGACTGGCCTTTCCTGAGGCCACCAGGCCGGGTCCCTGAGGTCCCCGTCGTAAATCGAGAACACCTGCCACAACTCGCGAAAATCCAGGAAGTTCTCCTTACAGGCGAGATGAGGCCTAATTCCGATTAGGCGTCTGGAGACTAATGATACATAACCTCTGGAACTTCGAAAGGGTCTTTCACACCCTTACTGCAACTCAAGAAGTTCAACGGCATACCCGTCTCCACTCGAGAGGAAGCACGATGGTCCCGCCCACATCCAGAGGAGCCCCGTTTCCCCCTCGGAGCTCGAGATGAGGGATCCTTTCCCTGCTTTCAACGGGAAAGAATTCCCGGCGTTCCCATCGCATCTCAAGAGGAGGCACTCTCAACAGGAAAGGCGCGAGGAACTCCATGGTCGTACCACCATTCGAAGAGTCCCCCAGATGTCTCAGTCCATTCCAGAGGAACCTCTTTGCCCTGCACTGGCTCATCTTTCATGCCGAGGATCGACTCACTCCACGGTGGCACGTGGGACAGCCCTGTGGGAAAGCCTCGAGCGAAAACCACAGATCCTTTGATCCACGCGACAGGAAGCGTGACATTGCTGCTACAGCCTGGAAGGAAAGCACAGGTGCATGCCCCGACTCGAGACGAGGCCTGAATCCCCTGGGGAGACTCCAGAAGTACCCAAAGATCCATGTCAGCCCCTGAGAGGAATCCTCGGTTCCGACCCTGACTCCACAAAAGGTTTTTGGCCCCGGGATCGACGGGAGAGGAATCCAGAGACGCCACCTAGCAACTCGCATGGGGACTGGCCTTTCCTGAGGCCACCAGGGCGGGTCCCTGAGGTCCCCGTCGTAACTCGAGAGCACCTGCCGCAACTCGAGAAAATCCGGGAAGATCTCCCTTATAGGCGAGAAGAGGCCTATTTCTGATGAGGCGTCTGGAGACTAATGACACGTAACCTCTGGAACTTCGAAAGGGTCTTTCACACCCTTGCTGCAACTCAAGAAGTTCACCGCCAAACCAGTCTCCACTCGAGAGGAAGCACGATGGTCCCGCCCACATCCAGAGGAACCCCGTTTCCCCCTCGTAGCTCGAGATGAGGGATCCTTTCCCTGCTTTCAACGGGAAAGAATTCCCGGCGTTCCCGTCGCATCTCAAGAGGAGGCACTCTCAACAGGAAAGGCGAGAGGAACTCCATGGTCGTACCACCATTCCAAGAGTCCCCCAGAAGTCTCAGTCCTTTCCAGAGGAACCTCTTTGCCCTGCACTGGCTCAACTTTCACGCCGAGGATCGACTCACACCACGGTGGCACGTGGGACAGCCCTGTGGGAAAGCCTCGAGGGAAAAACACAGATCCTTTGATCCACGCGACGGGAAGCGTGACATTGCTGTTACAGCCTGGAAGGAAAGCGCACGTGCATGCACCCACTCGAGACGAGGCCTGACTCCCCTGGGGAGACTCCAGAAATACCCAAAGATCCATCTCAGCCCTTGAGAGGAATCCTCGGTTCCGGACCTGACTCCTCACAAGGTTTTTGGCCCCGGTATCGACCGGAGAGGAATCCCGAGAGGCCCCCTAGCAACTCGCATGGGTATGGCCTTTCCTGAGGCCACCAGGGCGGGTCCCTGAGGTCCCCGTCGTAACTCGAGAACACCTGCCGCAACTCGAGAAAATCCAGGAAGTTCTCCCTTCCAGGGGAGATGAGGCCTATTTCTGATGACGCGTCTGGAGACTAATGACACCTAACGTCTGGAACTTCGAAAGGGTCTTTCACACCCTTGCTGCAACTCAAGAAGTTCACCGCCATACCCGTCTCCACTCGAGAGGAAGCACGATGGTCCCGCCCACATCCAGAGGAGCCCCGTTTCCCCCTCGTAGCTCGAGATGAACGATCCTTTCCCTGCTTTCAACGGGAAAGAATTCCCGGCGTTCCCATCGCATCTCAAGAGGAGGCACTCTCAACAGGAAAGGCGAGAGGAACTCCATGGTCGTACCACCATTCCAAGAGTCCCCCAGATGTCTCAGTCCATTCCAGAGGAACCTCTTTGCCCTGCACTGGCTCATCTTTCACTCTGAGGATCCACTCACACCACGGTGGTACGTTTGACAGCCCTGTGGGTAAGCCTCGAGGGAAAGCCTCGAGGGAAAATCACAGATCCTTTGATCCACGCGACGGGAAGCGTGACATTGCTGCTACAGCCTGGAAGGAAAGCGCACGTGCATGCCCCCAATGGAGACGAGGCCTGAATCCCCTGGGGAGACTCCAGAAGTACCCAAAGATCCATGTCAGCCCCTGAGAGGAATCCTCGGTTACGGCCCTGACTCCACACAAGGTTTTTGGCCCCGGTATCGACGGGCGAGAAATCCCGAGAGGCCCCCTAGCAACTTGCATGGGGACTGGCCTTTCCTTAGGCAACCAGGGCGCGTCCCTGAGGTCCCCGTCGTAACTCGAGAACACCTGCCGCAACTCGAGAAAATCCAGGAAGTTCTCCCTTCCAGGCGAGATGAGGCCTATTTCCGATGAGGCGTCTGGAGACTAATGACACGTAACCTCTGGAACTTCGAAAGGGTCTTTCACCGCCTTTCTGGATCTCAAGAAGATCACCGCCATACCCGTCTCCACTCGAGAGGAAGCACGATGGTCCCGCCCACATGCAGAGGAGCCCCGTTTCCCCCTCGTAGCTCGAGATGAGGTATCCTTTCCCTGCTTTCAACGGGAAAGAATTCCCGGGTTTCCCGTCGCATCTCAAGAGGAGGCACTCTCAACAGGAAAGGCGAGAGGAACTCCATGGTCGTACGACCATTCCAAGAGTCCCCCAGATGTCTCAGTCGATGCCAGAGGAACCTCTTTGCCCTGCACTGGCTCATCTTTCACGCTGAGTATCGACTCACACCACGGTGGCAAGTGGGACAGCCCTGTGGGTAAGCCTCGAGGGAAAGCCTCGAGGGAAAACCACAGATCCTTTGATCCACACGACGGGAAGCGTGACATTGCTGCTACAGCCTGGAAGGAAAGCGCACGTGGATGCACACTCTCGAGACGAGGCCTGACTCCCCTGGGGAGACTCCAGAAGTACCCAAAGATCCATGTCAGCCCCTGAGAGGAATCCTCGGTTCCGGCCCTGACTCCACACAATGTTTTTGGCCCCGGTATCGACGGGAGAGGAATCCCGAGAGGCCCCCTAGCAACTCGCATGGGGACGGGCCTCTCCTGAGGCCACCAGGGCTGGTCCCTGAGGTCCCCGTCGTAACTCGAGAACACCTGCCGCAACTCGAGAAAATCCAGGAAGTTCTCCCTTCCAGGCGAGATGAGGCCTATTTCCGATGAGGCGTCTGGAGACTAATGACACCTAACCTCTGGAACTTCGAAAGGGTCTTTCACACCCTTGCTGCAACTCAAGAAGTTCACCGCCATACCCGTCTCCACTCGAGACGAAGCACGATGGTCCCGCCCACATCCAGAGGAGCCCCGTTTCCCCCTCGTAGCTCGAGATGAGGGATCCTTTCCCTGCTTTCAACGGGAAAGAATTCCCGGCGTTCCCGTCGCATCTCAAGAGGAGGCACTTTCAACAGGAAAGGCGAGAGGAACTCCATGGTCGTACCACCATATCAATAGTCCCCCAGATGTCTCAGTCCATTCCAGAGGAACCTCTTTGCCCTGCACTGGCTCATCTTTCACGCCGAGGATCGACTCACACCACGGTGGAACGTGGGAAAGCCCTGTGGGAAAGCGTCGAGGGAAAGCCTCGAGGGAAAACCACAGATCCTTTGATCCACGCGACGGGAAGCGTGACATTGCTGCTACAGCCTGGAAGGAAAGCGCACGTGCATGCCCCCACTCGAGACGAGGCCTGACTCCCCTGGGGAGACTCCAGAAGTACCCAAAGATCCATGTCAGCCCCTGAGAGGAATCCTCGGTTCCGGCCCTGACTCCACACAAGGTTTTTGGCCCCGGTATCGACGGGAGAGTAATTCCGAGAGGCCCCCTAGCAACTCGCATGGGGACTGGCCTCTCCTGAGGCCACCAGGGCGGGTCCCTGAGGTCCCCGTCGTAACTCGAGAACACCTGCCGCAACTCGAGAAAATCCAGGAAGTTCTCCCTTCCAGGCGAGATGAGGCCTATTTCCGATGAGGCGTCTGGAGACAAGTGACACCTAACCTCTGTAACTTCGAAAGGGTCTTTCACACCCTTGCTGCAACTCAAGAAGTTCACCGCCATACCCGTCTCCACTCGAGAGGAAGCACGATGGTCCCGCCCACTTCCAGAGGAGACCCGTTTCCCCCTCGTAGCTCGAGATGAGGGATCCTTTCCCGGCTTTCAACGGGAAAGAATTCCTGGCGTTCCCGTAGCATCTCAAGAGGAGGCACTCTCAACAGGAAAGGCGAGAGGAACTCCATGGTCGTACCACCATTCCAAGAGTCCCCCAGATGTCTCAGTCCATTCCAGAGGAAGCTCTTTGCCCTGCACTGGCTCATCTTTCACGCCGAGGATCGACTCACACCACGGTGGCACGTTGGATAGTCCTGTGGGAAAGCCTCGAGGGAAAACCACAGATCCTTTGATCCACGCGACGGGAAGCGTGACATTGCTGCTACAGCCTGGAAGGAAAGCGCACGTGCATGCCCCCACTCGAGACGAGGACTGACTCCCCTGGGGAGACTCCAGAAGTACCCAAAGAACCATGTCAGGCCCTGAGAGGAATCCTCGGTTCCGGCCCTGACTCCACACAAGGTTTTTGGACCCTGAATCGACGGGAGAGGAATCCCGAGAGGCCCCCTAGCACCTCGCATGGGGACCTGCTCTCCTGAGGCCACCAGGGCGGGTCCCTGATGTCCCCGTCGTAACTCAAGAACACCTGCCTCAACTCGAGTAAATCCAGGAAGTTCCCCCTTCCAGGCGAGATGAGGCCTATTTCCGATGAGGCGTCTGGAGACTAATGACACCTAACCTCTGGAACTTCGAAAGGGTCTTTCACACCCTTGCTGCAACTCAAGAAGTTCACCGCCATACCCATCTCCACTCGAGAGGAAGCACGATGGTCCCGCCCACATCCAGAGGATCCCCGTTTCCCCCTCAGAGCTCGAGATGAGGGATCCTTTCCCTGCTTTCAACGGGAAAGAATTCCAGGTGTTCCCGTCGCATCTCAAGAGGAGGCACTCTCAACAGGAAAGGCGAGAGAAACTCCATGGTCGCACCACCATTCCAAGAGTCCCCCAGATGTCTCAGTCCATTCCAGAGGAAGCTCTTTGCCCTGCACTGGCTCATCTTTCACGCCGAGGATCGACTCACACCACGGTGGCACGTGGGACAGCCCTGTGGGAAAGCCTCGAGGGAAAGCCTCGAGGGAAAACCACAGATCCTTTGATCCACGCGACGGGAAGCGTGACATTGCTGCTACAGCCTGGAAGGAAAGCGTACGTGCATGCCCCCACTCGAGCCGAGGCCTGACTCCCCTGGGGAGACTCCAGAAGTACCCAAAGATCCATGTCAGCCCCTGAGAGGAATCCTCGGTTCCGGCCCTGACTCAACACAAGGTTTTTGGCCCCGGTATCGACGGGAGAGGAATCCCGAGAGGCCCCCTAGCAACTCGCATGGGGACTGGCCTCTCCTGAGGCCACCAGGGCGGGTCCCTGAGGTCCCCGTCGTAACTCGAGAACACCTGCCGCAACTCGAGAAAATCCAGGAAGTTCTCCCTTCCAGGCGAGATGAGGCCTATTTCCGATGAGGCGTCTGGAGACTAATGACACCTAACCTCTGGAACTTCGAAAGGGTCTTTCACACCCATGCTGCAACTCAAGAAGTTCACCGCCATACCCGTCTCCACTCGAGAGGAAGCACGATGGTCCCGCCCACATCCAGAGGAGCCCCGTTTCCCCCTTGGAGCTCGAGATGAGGGATCCTTTCCCTGCTTTCAACGGGAAAGAATTCCCGGCGTTCCCGTCGCACCTCAAGAGGAGGCACTCTCAACAGGAAAGGCGAGAGGAACTCCATGGTCGTACCACCATTCCAAGAGTCCCCCAGATGTCTCAGTCCATTCCAGAGGAACCTCTTTGCCCTGCACTGGCTCATCTTTCACGCCGAGGATCGACTCACACCACGGTGGCACGTGGGACAGCCCTGTGGGAAAGCCTCGAGGGAAAGCCTCGAGGGAAAACCACAGATCCTTTGATCCACGCGACGGGAAGAGTGACATTGCTGCTACAGCCTGGAAGGAAAGTGCACGTGCATGCCCCCACTCGAGACGAGGCCTGACTCCCCTGGGGAGACTCCAGAAGTACCCAAAGATCCATGTCAGCCCCGGAGAGGAATCCTCGGTTCCGGCCCTGACTCCACACAAGATTTTTGGCCCCGGTATCGATGGGAGAGGAATCCCGAGAGGCCCCCTAGCAACTCGCATGGGGACTGGCCTCTCCTGAGGCCACCAGGGCGGGTCCCTGAGGTCCTCGTCGTAACTCGAGCACACCTGCCGCAACTCAAGAAAATCCAGGAAGTTCTCCCTTCCAGGCGAGATGAGGCCTATTTCCGATGAGGCGTCTGGAGACTAATGACACCTAACCTCTGGAACTTCGAAAGGGTCTTTCACACCCTTGCTGCAACTCAAGAAGTTCACCGCCATACCCGTCTCCACTCGAGAGGAAGCACGATGGTCCCGCCCACATCCAGAGGAGCCCCGTTTCCCCCTCGGAGCTCGAGATGAGGGATCCTTTCCCTGCTTTCCACGGGAAAGAATTCCCGGCGTTCCCGTCGCACCTCAAGAGGAGGCACTCTCAACAGGAAAGGCGAGAGGAACTCCATGGTCGTACCACCATTCCAAGAGTCCCCCAGATGTCTCAGTCCATTCCAGAGGAACCTTTTTGCCCTGCTCTGGCTCATCTTTCACGCCGAGGATCGACTCACACCACGGTGGCACGTGGGACAGCCCTGTGGGAAAGCCTCGAGGGAAAGCCTCGAGAGAAAACCACAGATCCTTTGATCCACGCGACGGGAAGCGTGACATTTCTGCTACAGCCTGGACGGAAAGCGCACGTGCATGCCCCCACTCGAGACGAGGCCTGACTCCCCTGGGGAGACTCCAGAAGTACCCAAAGATCCATGTCAGCCCCTGAGAGGAATCCTCGGTTCCGGCCCTGACTCCACACAAGATTTTTGGCCCAGGTATCGACGGGAGAGGAATCCCGAGAGGCCCCCTAGCAACTCGCATGGGGACTGGCCTCTCCTGAGGCCACCAGGGCGGGTCCCTGAGGTCCCCGTCGTAACTCGAGCACACCTGCCGCAACTCAAGAAAATCCAGGAAGTTCTCCCTTCCAGGCGAGATGAGGCCTATTTCCGATGAGGCGTCTGGAGACTAATGACACCTAACCTCTGGAACTTCGAAAGGGTCTTTCACACCCTTGCTGCAACTCAAGAAGTTCACCGCCATACCCGTCTCCACTCGAGAGAAAGCACGATGGTCCCGCCCACATCCAGAGGAGCCCCGTTTCCCCCTCGGAGCTCGAGATGGGGGATCCTTTCCCTGCTTTCAACGGGAAAGAATTCCCGGCGTTCCCGTCGCACCTCAAGAGGAGGCACTCTCAACAGGAAAGGCGAGAGGAACTCCATGGTCGTACCACCATTCCAAGAGTCCCCCAGATGTCTCAGTCCATTCCAGAGGAACCTCTTTGCCCTGCACTGGCTCATCTTTCACGCCGAGGATCGACTCACACCACGGTGGCACGTGGTTCAGCCCTGTGGGAAAGCCTCGAGGGAAAGCCTCCAGGGAAAACCACAGATCCTTTGATCCACGCTACGGGAAGCGTGACATTGCTGCTACAGCCTGGAAGGAAAGCGCACGTGCGTGCCCCCACTCGAGACGAGGCCTGACTCCCCTGGGGAGACTCCAGAAGTACCCAAAGATCCATGTCAGCCCCTGAGAGGAATCCTCGGTTCCGGCCCTGACTCCACACAAGGATTTTGGCCCCGGTATCGACGGGAGAGGAATCCCGAGAGGGCCCCTAGCAACTCGCATGGGGACTGGCCTCTCCTGAGGCCACCAAGGCGGGTCCCTGAGGTCCCCATCGTAACTCGAGAACACCTGCCGCAACTCGAGAAAATCCAGGAAGTTCTCCCTTGCAGGCGAGATGAGGCCTATTTCCGATGAGGCGTCTGGAGACTAATGACACCTAACCTCTGGAACTTCGAAAGGGTCTTTCACACCCTTGCTGCAACTCAAGAAGTTCACCGCCATACCCGTCTCCACTCGAGAGGAAGCACGATGGTCCCGCCCATATCCAGAGGAGCCCCGTTTCCCCCTCGGAGCTCGAGATGAGGGATCCTTTCCCTGCTTTCCACGGGAAAGAATTCCCGGCGTTCCCGTCGCACCTCAAGAGGAGGCACTCTCAACAGGAAAGGCGAGAGGAACTCCATGGTCGTACCACCATTCCAAGAGTCCCCCAGATGTCTCAGTCCATTCCAGAGGAACCTCTTTGCCCTGCTCTGGCTCATCTTTCACGCCGAGGATCGACTCACACCACGGTGGCACGTGGGACAGCCCTGTGGGAAAGCCTCGAGGGAAAGCCTCGAGGGAAAACCACAGATCCTTTGATCCACGCGACGGGAAGTGTGACATTGCTGCTACAGCCTGGAAGGAAAGCGCACGTGCATGCCCCCACTCGAGACGAGGACTGACTCCCCTGGGGAGACTCCAGAAGTACCCAAAGAACCATGTCAGGCCCTGAGAGGAATCCTCGGTTCCGGCCCTGACTCCACACAAGGTTTTTGGACCCTGAATCGACGGGAGAGGAATCCCGAGAGGCCCCCTAGCACCTCGCATGGGGACCTGCTCTCCTGAGGCCACCAGGGCGGGTCCCTGATGTCCCCGTCGTAACTCAAGAACACCTGCCTCAACTCGAGTAAATCCAGGAAGTTCCCCCTTCCAGGCGAGATGAGGCCTATTTCCGATGAGGCGTCTGGAGACTAATGACACCTAACCTCTGGAACTTCGAAAGGGTCTTTCACACCCTTGCTGCAACTCAAGAAGTTCACCGCCATACCCATCTCCACTCGAGAGGAAGCACGATGGACCCGCCCACATCCAGAGGATCCCCGTTTCCCCCTCAGAGCTCGAGATGAGGGATCCTTTCCCTGCTTTCAACGGGAAAGAATTCCAGGTGTTCCCGTCGCATCTCAAGAGGAGGCACTCTCAACAGGAAAGGCGAGAGAAACTCCATGGTCGCACCACCATTCCAAGAGTCCCCCAGACGTCTCAGTCCATTCCAGAGGAAGCTCTTTGCCCTGCACTGGCTCATCTTTCACGCCGAGGATCGACTCACACCACGGTGGCACGTGGGACAGCCCTGTGGGAAAGCCTCGAGGGAAAGCCTCGAGGGAAAACCACAGATCCTTTGATCCACGCGACGGGAAGCGTGACATTGCTGCTACAGCCTGGAAGGAAAGCGTACGTGCATGCCCCCACTCGAGCCGAGGCCTGACTCCCCTGGGGAGACTCCAGAAGTACCCAAAGATCCATGTCAGCCCCTGAGAGGAATCCTCGGTTCCGGCCCTGACTCAACACAAGGTTTTTGGCCCCGGTATCGACGGGAGAGGAATCCCGAGAGGCCCCCTAGCAACTCGCATGGGGACTGGCCTCTCCTGAGGCCACCAGGGCGGGTCCCTGAGGTCCCCGTCGTAACTCGAGAACACCTGCCGCAACTCGAGAAAATCCAGGAAGTTCTCCCTTCCAGGCGAGATGAGGCCTATTTCCGATGAGGCGTCTGGAGACTAATGACACCTAACCTCTGGAACTTCGAAAGGGTCTTTCACACCCATGCTGCAACTCAAGAAGTTCACCGCCATACCCGTCTCCACTCGAGAGGAAGCACGATGGTCCCGCCCACATCCAGAGGAGCCCCGTTTCCCCCTTGGAGCTCGAGATGAGGGATCCTTTCCCTGCTTTCAACGGGAAAGAATTCCCGGCGTTCCCGTCGCACCTCAAGAGGAGGCACTCTCAACAGGAAAGGCGAGAGGAACTCCATGGTCGTACCACCATTCCAAGAGTCCCCCAGATGTCTCAGTCCATTCCAGAGGAACCTCTTTGCCCTGCACTGGCTCATCTTTCACGCCGAGGATCGACTCACACCACGGTGGCACGTGGGACAGCCCTGTGGGAAAGCCTCGAGGGAAAGCCTCGAGGGAAAACCACAGATCCTTTGATCCACGCGACGGGAAGAGTGACATTGCTGCTACAGCCTGGAAGGAAAGCGCACGTGCATGCCCCCACTCGAGACGAGGCCTGACTCCCCTGGGGAGACTCCAGAAGTACCCAAAGATCCATGTCAGCCCCGGAGAGGAATCCTCGGTTCCGGCCCTGACTCCACACAAGATTTTTGGCCCCGGTATCGATGGGAGAGGAATCCCGAGAGGCCCCCTAGCAACTCGCATGGGGACTGGCCTCTCCTGAGGCCACCAGGGCGGGTCCCTGAGGTCCTCGTCGTAACTCGAGCACACCTGCCGCAACTCAAGAAAATCCAGGAAGTTCTCCCTTCCAGGCGAGATGAGGCCTATTTCCGATGAGGCGTCTGGAGACTAATGACACCTAACCTCTGGAACTTCGAAAGGGTCTTTCACACCCTTGCTGCAACTCAAGAAGTTCACCGCCATACCCGTCTCCACTCGAGAGGAAGCACGATGGTCCCGCCCACATCCAGAGGAGCCCCGTTTCCCCCTCGGAGCTCGAGATGAGGGATCCTTTCCCTGCTTTCCACGGGAAAGAATTCCCGGCGTTCCCGTCGCACCTCAAGAGGAGGCACTCTCAACAGGAAAGGCGAGAGGAACTCCATGGTCGTACCACCATTCCAAGAGTCCCCCAGATGTCTCAGTCCATTCCAGAGGAACCTTTTTGCCCTGCTCTGGCTCATCTTTCACGCCGAGGATCGACTCACACCACGGTGGCACGTGGGACAGCCCTGTGGGAAAGCCTCGAGGGAAAGCCTCGAGAGAAAACCACAGATCCTTTGATCCACGCGACGGGAAGCGTGACATTTCTGCTACAGCCTGGACGGAAAGCGCACGTGCATGCCCCCACTCGAGACGAGGCCTGACTCCCCTGGGGAGACTCCAGAAGTACCCAAAGATCCATGTCAGCCCCTGAGAGGAATCCTCGGTTCCGGCCCTGACTCCACACAAGATTTTTGGCCCAGGTATCGACGGGAGAGGAATCCCGAGAGGCCCCCTAGCAACTCGCATGGGGACTGGCCTCTCCTGAGGCCACCAGGGCGGGTCCCTGAGGTCCCCGTCGTAACTCGAGCACACCTGCCGCAACTCAAGAAAATCCAGGAAGTTCTCCCTTCCAGGCGAGATGAGGCCTATTTCCGATGAGGCGTCTGGAGACTAATGACACCTAACCTCTGGAACTTCGAAAGGGTCTTTCACACCCTTGCTGCAACTCAAGAAGTTCACCGCCATACCCGTCTCCACTCGAGAGAAAGCACGATGGTCCCGCCCACATCCAGAGGAGCCCCGTTTCCCCCTCGGAGCTCGAGATGAGGGATCCTTTCCCTGCTTTCAACGGGAAAGAATTCCCGGCGTTCCCGTCGCACCTCAAGAGGAGGCACTCTCAACAGGAAAGGCGAGAGGAACTCCATGGTCGTACCACCATTCCAAGAGTCCCCCAGATGTCTCAGTCCATTCCAGAGGAACCTCTTTGCCCTGCACTGGCTCATCTTTCACGCCGAGGATCGACTCACACCACGGTGGCACGTGGTTCAGCCCTGTGGGAAAGCCTCGAGGGAAAGCCTCCAGGGAAAACCACAGATCCTTTGATCCACGCTACGGGAAGCGTGACATTGCTGCTACAGCCTGGAAGGAAAGCGCACGTGCGTGCCCCCACTCGAGACGAGGCCTGACTCCCCTGGGGAGACTCCAGAAGTACCCAAAGATCCATGTCAGCCCCTGAGAGGAATCCTCGGTTCCGGCCCTGACTCCACACAAGGATTTTGGCCCCGGTATCGACGGGAGAGGAATCCCGAGAGGGCCCCTAGCAACTCGCATGGGGACTGGCCTCTCCTGAGGCCACCAAGGCGGGTCCCTGAGGTCCCCATCGTAACTCGAGAACACCTGCCGCAACTCGAGAAAATCCAGGAAGTTCTCCCTTGCAGGCGAGATGAGGCCTATTTCCGATGAGGCGTCTGGAGACTAATGACACCTAACCTCTGGAACTTCGAAAGGGTCTTTCACACCCTTGCTGCAACTCAAGAAGTTCACCGCCATACCCGTCTCCACTCGAGAGGAAGCACGATGGTCCCGCCCATATCCAGAGGAGCCCCGTTTCCCCCTCGGAGCTCGAGATGAGGGATCCTTTCCCTGCTTTCCACGGGAAAGAATTCCCGGCGTTCCCGTCGCACCTCAAGAGGAGGCACTCTCAACAGGAAAGGCGAGAGGAACTCCATGGTCGTACCACCATTCCAAGAGTCCCCCAGATGTCTCAGTCCATTCCAGAGGAACCTCTTTGCCCTGCTCTGGCTGATCTTTCACGCCGAGGATCGACTCACATCACGGTGGCACGTGGGACATCCCTGTGGGAAAGCCTCGAGGGAAAGCCTCGAGAGAAAACCACAGATCCTTTGATCCACGCGACGGGAAGCGTGACATTTCTGCTACAGCCTGGACGGAAAGCGCACGTGCATGCCCCCACTCGAGACGAGGCCAGACTCCCCTGGGGACACTCCAGAAGTACCCAAAGATCCATGTCAGCCCCGGAGAGGAATCCTCGGTTCCGGCCCTGACTCCACACAAGATTTTTGGCCCAGGTATCGACGGGAGAGGAATCCCGAGAGGCCCCCTAGCAACTCGCATGGGGACTGGCCTCTCCTGAGGCCACCAGGGCGGGTCCCTGAGGTCCCCGTCGTAACTCGAGCACACCTGCCGCAACTCAAGAAAATCCAGGAAGTTCTCCCTTCCAGGCGAGATGAGGCCTATTTCCGATGAGGCGTCTGGAGACTAATGACACCTAACCTCTGGAACTTCGAAAGGGTCTTTCACACCCTTGCTGCAACTCAAGAAGTTCACCGCCATACCCGTCTCCACTCGAGAGAAAGCACGATGGTCCCACCCACATCCAGAGGAGCCCCGTTTCCCCCTCGGAGCTCGAGATGAGGGATCCTTTCCCTGCTTTCAACGGGAAAGAATTCCCGGCGTTCCCGTCGCACCTCAAGAGGAGGCACTCTCAACAGGAAAGGCGAGAGGAACTCCATGGTCGTACCACCATTCCAAGAGTCCCCCAGATGTCTCAGTCCATTCCAGAGGAACCTCTTTGCCCTGCACTGGCTCATCTTTCACGCCGAGGATCGAGTCACACCACAGTGGCACGTGGTTCAGCCCTGTGGGAAAGCCTCGAGGGAAAGCCTCGAGGGAAAACCACAGATCCTTTGATCCACGCTACGGGAAGCGTGACATTGCTGCTACAGCCTGGAAGGAAAGCGCACGTGCGTGCTCCCACTCGAGACGAGGCCTGACTCCCCTTGGGAGACTCCAGAAGTACCCAAAGATCCATGTCAGCCCCTGAGAGGAATCCTCGGTTCCGGCCCTGACTCCACACAAGGATTTTGGCCCCGGTATCGACGGGAGAGGAATCCCGAGAGGCCCCCTAGCAACTCGCATGGGGACTGGCCTCTCCTGAGGCCACCAAGGCGGGTCCCTGAGGTCCCCGTCGTAACTCGAGAACACCTGCCGCAACTCGAGAAAATCCAGGAAGTTCTCCCTTGCAGGCGAGATGAGGCCTATTTCCGATGAGGCGTCTGGAGACTAATGACACCTAACCTCTGGAACTTCGAAAGGGTCTTTCACACCCTTGCTGCAACTCAAGAAGTTCACCGCCATACCCGTCTCCACTCGAGAGGAAGCACGATGGTCCCGCCCACATCCAGAGGAGCCCCATTTCCCCCTCGTAGCTCGAGATGAGGGATCCTTTCCCTGCTTTCAACGGGAAATAATTCACGGCGTTCCCATCGCATCTTAAGAGGAGGCACTCTCAACAGGAAAGGCGAGAGGAACTCCATGGTCGTACCACCATTCCAAGAGTCCCCCAGATGTCTCAGTCCATTCCAGAGGAACCTCTTTGCCCTGCACTGGCTCATCTTTCACGCCGAGGATCGACTCACACCACGGTGGCACGTGGGACAGCCCTGTGGGAAAGCCTCGAGGGAAAGCCTCGAGGGAAAACCACAGATCCTTTGATCCACGCGACGGGAAGCCTGACATTGCTGCTACAGCCTGGAAGGAAAGCGCACGTGCATGCCCCCACTCGAGACGAGGCCTGACTCCCCTGGGGAGACTCCAGAAGTACCCAAAGATCCATGTCAGCCCCTGAGAGGAATCCTCGGTTGCGGCCCTGACTCCACACAAGGTTTTTGGCCCCGGTGTCAACGGGAGAGGAATCCCGAGAGGCCCCCTTGCAACTCGCATGGGGACTGGCCTCTCCTGAGGCCACCAGGGCGGGTCCCTGAGGTTCCCGTCGTAACTCGAGAACACCTGCCGCAACTGGAGAAAATCCAGGAAGTTCTCCCTTCCAGGCGAGATGAGGCCTGTTTCCGATGAGGCTTCTGGAGACTAATGACACCTAACTTCTGGAACTTCGAAAGGGTCTTTCACACCCTTGCTGCAACTCAAGAAGTTCACCGCCATACCCGTCTCCACTCGAGAGGAAGCACGATGGTCCCGCCCACATCCAGAGGAGCCCCGTTTCCCCCTCGGAGCACGAGATGAGGGATCCTTTCCCTGCTTTCAACGGGAAAGAATTCCCGGCGTTCCCGTCGCATCTCAAGAGGAGGCACTCTCAACAGGAAAGGCGAGAGGAACTCCATGGTCGTACCACCATTCCAAGAGTCCCCCAGATGTCTCAGTCCATTCCAGAGGAACCTCTTTGCCCTGCACTGGCTCATCTTTCATGCCGAGGATCGACTCACACCACGGTGGCACGTGGGACAGCCCTGTGGGAAATCCTCGAGGGAAAGCCTCGAGAGAAAAGCACAGATCCTTTGATCCACGCGACGGGAAGCGTGACATTGCTGCTACAGCCTTGAAGGAAAGCGTACGTGCATGCCCCCACTCGAGACGAGGCCTGACTCCCCTGGGGAGACTCCAGAAGTACCCAAAGATCCATGTCAGCCCTTGAAAGGAATCATCGGTTCCGGCCCTGACTCCACACAATGTTTTTGGCCCCGGTATCGACGGGAGAGGAATCCCGAGAGTCCCCCTAGCTACTCGCATGGGGACTGGCCTCTCCTGAGGCCACCAGGGCGGGTCCCTGAGGTCCCCGTCGTAACTCGAGAACACCTGCCGCAACTCGAGAAAATCCAGGAAGTTCTCCCTTCCAGGCGAGATGAGGCCTATTTCCGATGAGGCGTCTGGAGGCTAATGACACCTAACCTCTGGAACTTCGAAAGTATCTTTCACACCCTTGCTGCAACTCAAGAAGTTCACCGCCATACCCGTCTCAACTTGACAGGAAGCACGATGGTCCCGCCCACATCCAGAGGAGCCCAGTTTCCCCTTCGGAGCTCGAGATGAGGGATCCTTTCCCTGCTTTCAACGGGAAAGAATTCCCGGCGTTCCCGTCGCATCTCAAGTGGAGGCACTCTCAACAGGAAAGGCGAGAGGAACTCCATGGTCGTACCACCATTCCAAGAGACCCCCAGATGTCTCAGTCCATTCCAGAGGAACCTCTTTGCCCTGCACTGGCTCATCTTTCACGCCTAGGATCGACTCACACCACGGTGGCACGTGGGACTGCCCTTTGGGAAAGCCTCGAGGGAAAGCCTCGAGGGTAAACCACAGATCCTTTGATCCACGCCACGGGAAGCGTGACATTGCTGCTACAGCCTGGAAGGAAAGCGCACGTGCATGCCCCCACTCGAGACGAGGCCTGACTCCCCTGGGGAGACTCCAGAGGTACCCAAAGATCCATCTCAGCCCCGGAGAGGAATCCTCGGTTCCGGCCCTGACTCCACACAAGATTTTTGGCCCAGGTATCAACGCGAGAGGAATCCCGAGAGGCCCCCTAGCAACTCGCATGGGGACTGGCCTCTCCTGAGGTCACCAGGGCGGGTCCCTGAGGTCCCCGTCGTAACTCGAGCACACCTGCCGCAACTCGAGAAAATCCAGGAAGTTCTCCCTTCCAGGCGAGATGAGGCCTATTTCCGATGAGGCGTCTGGAGACTAATGACACCTAACCTCTGGAACATCGAAAGGGTCTTTCACACCCTTGCTGCAACTCAAGAAGTTCACCGCCATACCCTTCTCCACTCGACAGGAAGCACGATGGTCCCGCCCACATCCAGAGGAGCCCCGTTTCCCCCTCGGAGCTCGAGATGAGGGATACTTTCTCTGCTTTCAACGGGAAAGAATTCCCGGCGTTCCCGTCGCATCTCAAGAGGAGGCACTCTCAACAGGAAAGGCGAGAGGAACTCCATGGTCGTACCACCATTCCAAGAGTCCCCCAGATGTCTCAGTCCATTCCAGAGGAACCTCTTTGCCCTGCACTGGCTCATCTGTCACGCCCAGGATTGACTCACACCAGGGTGGCACGTGGGACAGCACTGTGGGAAAGCCTCTAGGGAAAGCCTCGAGGGATATCCACAGATCCTTTGATCCACGCGACGGGAAGCGTGACATTGCTGCTACAGCCTGGAAGGAAAGCGCACGTGCATGCCCCCACTCGAGACGAGGCCTGACTCCCCTGGGGAGACTCCAGAAGTACCCAAAGATCCATGTCAACCCCTGAGAGGAATCCTCGGTTCCGGCCCTGACTCCACACAAGGTTTTTGGCCACGGTATCGACGGGAGAGGAATCCCGAGAGGCCCCCTAGCACCTCGCATGGGGACTGGCCTCTCCTGAGGCCACCAGGGCGGGTCCCTGAGGTTCCCGTCGTAACTCGAGAACACCTGCCGCAACTCGAGAAAATCCAGGAAGTTCTCCCTTCCAGGCGAGATGAGGCCTATTTCCGATGAGGCGTCTGGAGACTAATGACACCTAACCTCTGGAACTTCGAAAGGGTCTTTCACACCCTTGCTGCAACTCAAGAAGTTCACCGCCATACCCGTCTCCACTCGAGAGGAAGCACGATGGTCCCGCCCACATCCAGAGGAGCCCCGTTTCCCCCTCGGAGCTCGAGATGAGGGATCCTTTCCCTGCTTTCAACGGGAAAGAATTCCCGGCGTTCCCGTCGCATCTCAAGAGGAGGCACTCTCCACAGGAAAGGCGAGAGGAACTCCATGGTCGTACCACAATTCCAAGAGTCCCCCAGATGTCTCAGTCCATTCCAGAGGAAGCCCTTTGCCCTGCACTGGCTAATCTTTCACGCCGAGGATCGACTCACACCACGGTGGCACGTGGGACAGCCCTGTGGGAAAGCCTCGAGGGAAAACCACAGATCCTTAGATCCACGCGACGGGAAGCGTGACATTGCTGCTACAGCCTGGAAGGAAAGCGCACGTGCATGCCCCCACTCGACACGAGGCCTGACTCCCCTGGGGAGACTCCACAAGTACCCAAAGATCCATGTCAGCCCCTGAGAGGAATCCTCGGTTCCGGCCCTGACTCCACACAAGGTTTTTGGCCCAGTATCGACGGGAGAGGAATCCCGAGAGGCCCCCTAGCAACTCGCATGGGGACTGGCCTCTCCTGAGGCCACCAGGGCGGGTCCCTGAGGTCCCCGTCGTAACTCGAGAACACCTGCCGCAACTCGAGAAAATCCAGGAAGTTCTCCCTTCCAGGCGCGAGGAGGCCTATTTCCGATGAGGCGTCTGGAGACTAATGACACCTAACCTCTGGAACTTCGAAAGGGTCTTTCACACCCTTGCTGCAACTCAAGAAGTTCACCGCCATACCCGTCTCCACTCGAGAGGAAGCACGATGGTCCCGCCCACATCCAGAGGAGCCCCGTTTCCCCCTCGGAGCTCGAGATGAGGGATCCTTTCCCTGCTTTCAACGGGAAAGAATTCCCGGTGTTCCCGTCGCATCTCAAGAGGAGGCACTCTCAACAGGAAAGGCGAGAGGAACTCCATGGTCGTACCACCATTCCAAGAGTCCCCCAGATGTCTCAGTCCATTCCAGAGGAACCTCTTTGCCCTGCACTGGCTCATCTTTCACGCCGAGGATCGACTCACACCACGGTGGCACGTGGGACAGCCCTGTGGGAAAGCCTCGAGTGAAAGCCTCGAGGGAAAACCACAGATCCTTTGATCCACGCCACGGGAAGCGTGACATTGCTGCTACAGCCTGGGAGGAAAGTGCACGTGCATGCCCCCACTCGAGACGAGGCCTGACACCCCTGGGGAGACTCCAGAAGTACCCAAAGATGCATGTCAGCCCCTGAGAGGAATCCTCGGTTCGGGCCTTAATCCACACAAGGTTTTTGGCCCAGGTATCGACGGGAAAAGAATCCCGAGTGGCCCCCTAGCAACTCGCATGGGGACTGGCCTTTCCTGAGGCCACCAGGGCGGGTCCCTGAGGTCCCCGACGTAACTCGAGAACACCTGCCGCAACTCGAGAAAATCCAGGAAGTTCTCCCTTCCAGGCGAGATGAGGCCTATTTCCGATGAGGCGTCTGGAGACTAATGACACCTAACCTCTGGAACTTCGAAAGGGTCTTTCACACCCTTGCTGCAACTCAAGAAGTTCACCGCCATACCCGTCTCCACTCGAGAGGAAGCACGATGGTCCCGCCCACATCCAGAGGAGCCCTGTTTCGCCCTCGGAGCTCGAGATGAGGGATCCTTTCCCTGCTTTCAACGGGAAAGAATTCCCGGCGTTCCCGTCGCATCTCAAGAGGAGGCACTCTCAACAGGAAAGGCGAGAGGAACTCCATGGTCGTACCACCATTCCAAGAGTCCCTCAGATGTCTCAGTCCATTCCAGAGGAACCTCTTTGCCCTGCACTGGCTCATCTTTCACGCCGAGGATCGACTCACATCACGGTGGCACGTGGGACAGCCCTGTGGGAAAGCCTCGAGGGAAAGCCTCCAGGGAAAACCACAGATTCTTTGATCCACGCGACAGGAAGCGTGACATTGCTGCTACAGCCTGGAAGGAAAGCGCACGTGCATGCCCCCACTCGAGACGAGGCCTGACTCCCCTGGGGAGACTCCAGAAGTACCCAGAGATCCATGTCAGCACTTGAGAGGAATCCTCGGTTCCGGGCCTGACTCCACACAAGGATTTTGGCCCCGGTATCAACGGGAGAGGAATCCCGAGAGGCCCCCTAGCGCCTCGCATGGAGACTGGCCTCTCCTGAGGCCACCAGGGCGGGTCCCTGAGGTCCCCGTCGTAACTCGAGAACACCTGCCGCAACTCAAGAAAATCCAGGAAGTTCTCCCTTCCAGGCGAGATGAGGCCTATTTCCGATGAGGCGTCTGGAGACTAATGACACCTAACCTCTGGAACTTCGAAAGGGTCTTTCACACCCTTGCTGCAACTCAAGAAGTTCACCGCCATACCCGTCTCCACTCGAGAGAAAGCACGATGGTCCCGCCCACATCCAGAGGAGCCCTGTTTCCCCCTCGGAGCTCGAGATGAGGGATCCTTTCCCTGCTTTCAACGGGAAAGAATTCCCGGCGTTCCCGTCGCACCTCAAGAGGAGGCACTCTCAACAGGAAAGGCGAGAGGAACTCCATGGTCGTACCACCATTCCAAGAGTCCCCCAGATGTCTCAGTCCATTCCAGAGGAACCTCTTTGCCCTGCACTGGCTCATCTTTCACGCCGAGGATCGACTCACACCACGGTGGCACGTGGTTCAGCCCTGTGGGAAAGCCTCGAGGGAAAGCCTCCAGGGAAAACCACAGATCCTTTGATCCACACTACGGGAAGCGTGACATTGCTGCTACAGCCTGGAAGGAAAGCGCACGTGCGTGCCCCCACTCGAGACGAGGCCTGACTCCCCTGGGGAGACTCCAGAAGTACCCAAAGATCCATGTCAGCCCCTGAGAGGAATCCTCGGTTCCGGCCCTGACTCCACACAAGGATTTTGGCCCCGGTATCGACGGGAGAGGAATCCCGAGAGGGCCCCTAGCAACTCGCATGGGGACTGGCCTCTCCTGAGGCCACCAAGGCGGGTCCCTGAGGTCCCCATCGTAACTCGAGAACACCTGCCGCAACTCGAGAAAATCCAGGAAGTTCTCCCTTGCAGGCGAGATGAGGCCTATTTCCGATGAGGCGTCTGGAGACTAATGACACCTAACCTCTGGAACTTCGAAAGGGTCTTTCACACCCTTGCTGCAACTCAAGAAGTTCACCGCCATACCCGTCTCCACTCGAGAGGAAGCACGATGGTCCCGCCCACATCCAGAGGAGCCCCATTTCCCCCTCGGAGCTCGAGATGAGGGATCCTTTCCCTGCTTTCCACGGGAAAGAATTCCCGGCGTTCCCGTCGCACCTCAAGAGGAGGCACTCTCAACAGGAAAGGCGAGAGGAACTCCATGGTCGTACCACCATTCCAAGAGTCCCCCAGATGTCTCAGTCCATTCCAGAGGAACCTCTTTGCCCTGCTCTGGCTCATCTTTCACGCCGAGGATCGACTCACACCACGGTGGCACGTGGGACATCCCTGTGGGAAAGCCTCGAGGGAAAGCCTCGAGAGAAAACCACAGATCCTTTGATCCACGCGACGGGAAGCGTGACATTTCTGCTACAGCCTGGACGGAAAGCGCACGTGCATGCCCCCACTCGAGACGAGGCCAGACTCCCCTGGGGACACTCCAGAAGTACCCAAAGATCCATGTCAGCCCCGGAGAGGAATCCTCGGTTCCGGCCCTGACTCTACACAAGATTTTTGGCCCCGGTATCGACGGGAGAGGAATCCCGAGAGGCCCCCTAGCAACTCGCATGGGGACTGGCCTCTCCTGAGGCCACCAGGGCGGGTCCCTGAGGTCCCCGTCGTAACTCGAGCACACCTGCCGCAACTCAAGAAAATCCAGGAAGTTCTCCCTTCCAGGCGAGATGAGGCCTATTTCCGATGAGGCGTCTGGAGACTAATGACACCTAACCTCTGGAACTTCGAAAGGGTCTTTCACACCCTTGCTGCAACTCAAGAAGTTCACCGCCATACCCGTCTCCACTCGAGAGAAAGCACGATGGTCCCACCCACATCCAGAGGAGCCCCGTTTCCCCCTCGGAGCTCGAGATGAGGGATCCTTTCCCTGCTTTCAACGGGAAAGAATTCCCGGCGTTCCCGTCGCATCTCAAGAGGAGGCACTCTCAACAGGAAAGGCGAGAGGAACTCCATGGTCGTACCACCATTCCAAGAGTCCCCCAGATGTCTCAGTCCATTCCAGAGGAACCTCTTTGCCCTGCACTGGCTCATCTTTCACGCCGAGGATCGACTCACACCACGGTGGCACGTGGGACAGCCCTGTGGGAAATCCTCGAGGGAAAGCCTCGAGAGAAAAGCACAGATCCTTTGATCCACGCGACGGGAAGCGTGACATTGCTGCTACAGCCTTGAAGGAAAGCGCACGTGCATGCCCCCACTCGAGACGAGGCCTGACTCCCCTGGGGAGACTCCAGAAGTACCCAAAGATCCATGTCAGCCCTTGAAAGGAATCATCGGTTCCGGCCCTGACTCCACACAATGTTTTTGGCCCCGGTATCGACGGGAGAGGAATCCCGAGAGTCCCCCTAGCTACTCGCATGGGGACTGGCCTCTCCTGAGGCCACCAGGGCGGGTCCCTGAGGTCCCCGTCGTAACTCGAGAACACCTGCCGCAACTCGAGAAAATCCAGGAAGTTCTCCCTTCCAGGCGAGATGAGGCCTGTTTCCGATGAGGCGTCTGGAGGCTAATGACACCTAACCTCTGGAACTTCGAAAGTATCTTTCACACCCTTGCTGCAACTCAAGAAGTTCACCGCCATACCCGTCTCCACTCGAGAGGTAGCACGATGGTGACGCCCACATCCAGAGGAGCCCCGTTTCCCCCTAGTAGCTCGAGGTGAGGGATCCTTTCCCTGCTTTCAACCGGAAAGAATTCCCGGCGTTCCCGTCGCATCTCAAGAGGAGGCACTCTCAACAGGAAAGGCGAGAGGAACTCCATGGTCGTACCACCATTCCAAGAGTCCCCCAGATGACTCAGTCCATTCCACAGGAACCTCTTTGCCCTGCACTGGCTCATCTTTCATGCCGAGGATCGACTCACACCTCGGTGGCACGTGGGACAGCCCTGGGGAAAGCCTCGATGGAAAGCCCCGAGGGAAAACCACAGATCCTTTGATCCACGCGACGGGAAGCGTGACATTGCTGCTACAGCCTGGAAGGAAAGCGCACGTGCATGCCCCCACTCGAGACGAGGCCTGACTCCCCTTGGGAGACTCCAGAAGTACCCAAAGATCCATGTCAGACCCTGAGAGGAATCCTCGTTTCCGGAGTTGACTCCACACAAGGTTTTTAGCCCCGGTATCGATGGGAGAGGAATCCCGAGAGACCCACTTGCACCTCGCATGGGGACTGGCCTCTCCTGAGGCAACCAGAGCGGGTCCCTGAGGTCCCCGTTGTAACTCGAGAACACCTGCCACAACTCAAGAAAATCCAGGAAGTTCTCCCTTCCAGGCGAGATGAGGCCTATTTCCGATGAGGCGTCTGGAGACTAATGACACCTAACCTCTGGAATTTCGATAGGGTCTTTCACATCCTTGCTGCAACTCAAGATGTTCACCGCCATACCGATCTCCACTCGAGAGGAAGCACGATGGTCCCGCCCACATCCAGAGGAGCCCGGTTTACCCCTCGTAGCTCGAGATGAGGGATCCTTTCCCTGCTTTCAACGGGAAAGAATTCCCGGCGTTCCCGTCGCATTTCAAGAGGAGGCACTCTCAACAGGAAAGGCGAGAGGAACTCCATGGTCGTACCACCATTCCGTGAGTCCCCCAGATGTCTCAGTCCATTCCAGAGGAAACTCTTTGCCCTGCACTGGCTCATCTTTCACGCCGAGGATCGACTCACACCACGGTGGCACGTGGGACAGCCCTGTGGGAAAGCCTCGAGGGAAAGCCTCGAGGGAAAACCACAGATCCTTTGATCCACGCGACGGGAAGCGTGACATTGCTGCTACAGCCTGGAAGGAAAGCGCACGTGCATGCCCCCACTCGAGACGAGGCCTGACTCCCCTGGGGAGACTCCAGAAGTACCCAAAGATCCATGTCAGCCCCTGAGAGGAATCCTCGGTTCCGGCCCTGACTCCACACAAGGTTTTTGGCCTTGGTATCGACGGGAGAGGAATACCGAGAGGCCACCTAGCAACTCGCATGGGGACTGGCCTCTCCTGAGGCCCCCAGGGCGGGTCCCAGAGGTCCCTGTCGTAACTCGAGAACACCTGCCGCAACTCGAGAAAATCCAGGAAGTTCTCCCTTCCAGGCGAGATGAGGCCTATTTCCGATGAGGCGTCTGGAAACTAATGACACCTAACCTATGGAACTTCGAAAGGGTCTTTCACACCCTTGCTGCAACTCAAGAAGTTCACCGCCAAACCCGGCTTCAGTCGAGAGGAAGCACGTTGGTCCCGCCCACATCCAGAGGAACCCCGTTTCCCCCTCGTAGCTCGAGATGAGGGATCCTTTCCCTGCTTTCAATGGGAAATAATTTCCGGCGTTCCCATCACATCTCAAGAGGAGGCACTCTCAACAGGAAAGGCGAGAGGAACTTCATGGTCGTACCACCATTCCAAGAGTCCCCCAGATGTCTCAGTCCATTCCAGAGGAACCTCTTTGCCCTGCACTGGCTCATCTTTCACGCCGAGGATCGACTCACACCACGGTGGCACGTGGGACAGCCCTGTGGGAAAGCCTCGAGGGAAAGCCTCGAGGAAAACCCACAGATCCTTTGATCCTCGCCACGGGAAGCGTGACATTGCTGCTACAGCCTGGAAGGAAAGCGCACGTGCATGCCCCCACTCGAGACGAGGCCTGACTCCCCTGGGGAGACTCCAGAAGTACCCAAAGATCCATGTCAGCCCCTGAGAGGAATCCTCGGTTCCGGCCCTGACTCCACACAAGGTTTTTGGCCCCGGTATCGACGGGAGAGGAATCCCGAGAGGCCCCGTAGCACCTCGCATGGGGACTGGCCTCTCCTGAGGCCACCAGGGCGGGTCCCTGAGGTCACCGTCGTAACTCGAGAACACCTGCCGCAACTCGAGAAAATCCAGGAAGTTCTCCCTTCCAGGCGAGCTGAGGCCTATTTCCGATGAGGCGTCTGGAGACTAATGACACCTAAACTCTGGAACTTCGAAAGGGTCTTTCAAACCCTTGCTGCAACTCAAGAATTTCACCGCCATACCCGTCTCCACTCGAGAGGAAGCACGATGGTCCCGCGCACATCCAGAGGAGCCCCGTTTCCCCCTCGTAGCTCGAGATGAGGGATCCTTTCCCTCCTTTCAACGGGAAAGAATTCCCGGCGTTCCCGTCGCATCTCAAGAGGAGGCACTCTCAACAGGAAAGGCGAGAGGAACTCCATGGTCGTACCACCATTCCAAGAGTCCCCCAGATGTCTCAGTCCATTCCAGAGGAACCTCTTTGCCCTGCACTGGCTCATCATTCACGCCGAGGATCGACTCACACCACGGTGGCACGTGGGACAGCCCTGTGGGAAAGCCTCGAGGGAAAGCCTCGAGGGAAAACCATAAATCCTTTGATCCACGCGACGGGAAGCGTGACATTGCTGCTACAGCCTGGAAGGAAAGAGCACGTGCATGCCCCCACTCGAGACGAGGCCTGACTCCCCTGGGGAGACTCCAGAAGTACCCAAAGATCCATGACAGCCCCTGAGAGGAATCCTCGGTTCCGGACCTGACTCCACACAAGGTTTTTGGACCCGGTATCGACGGGAGAGGAATCCCGAGAGGCCCCCTAGCACCTCGCATGGGGACTGGCCTCTCCTGAGGCCACCAGGGCGGGTCCCTGAGGTCACCGTCGTAACTCGAGAACACCTGCCGCAACTCGAGAAAATCCATGAAGTTCTCCCTTCCAGGCGAGATGAGGCCTATTTCCGATGAGGCGTCTGGAGACTAATGACACCTAACCTCTGGATCTTCGAAAGGGTCTTTCACACCCTTGCTGCAACTCAAGATGTTCACCGCCATACCCGTCTCCACTCGAGAGTAAGCACGATGGTCCCGCCCACATCCAGAGAAGCCCCGTTTACCCCTCATAGCTCGAGATGAGGGATCCTTTCCCTGCTTTCAACGGGAAAGAATTCCCGGCGTTCCCATCACATCTCAAGAGGAGGCACTCTCAACAGGAAAGGCGAGAGGAACTCCATGGTCGTACCACCATTTCAAGAGTCCCCCAGATGTCTCAGTCCATTCCAGAGGAACCTCTTTGCCCTGCACTGGCTCATCTTTCACGCCGAGGATCGACTCACACCACGGTGGCACGTGGGACAGCCCTGTGGGAAAGCCTCGAGGGAAAGCCTCGAGGAAAAACCACAGATCCTTTGATCCTCGCCACGGGAAGCGTGACATTGCTGCTACAGCCTGGAAGGAAAGCGCACGTGCATGCCCCCACTCGAGAGGAGGCCTGACTCCCCTGGGGAGACTCCAGAAGTACCCAAAGATCCATGTCAGCCCCTGAGAGGAATCCTCGGTTCCGGCCCTGACTCCACACAAGGTTTTTGGCCCCGGTATCGACGGGAGAGGAATCCCGAGAGGCCCCGTAGCACCTCGCATGGGGACTGGCCTCTCCTGAGGCCACCAGGGCGGGTCCCTGAGGTCCCCGTCGTAACTCGAGAACACCTGCCACAACTCGAGAAAATCCAGGAAGTTCTCCCTTCCAGGCGAGCTGAGGCCTATTTCCGATGAGGCGTCTGGAGACTAATGACACCTAAACTCTGGAACTTCGAAAGGGTCTTTCACACCCTTGCTGCAACTCAAGAATTTCACCGCCATACCCGTCTCAACTCGAGAGGAAGTACGATGGTCCCGCGCACATCCAGAGGAGCCCCGTTTCCCCCTCGTACCTCGAGATGAGGGATCCTTTCCCTGCTTTCAACGGGAAAGAATTCCCGGCGTTCCCGTCGCATCTCAAGAGGAGGCACTCTCAACAGGAAAGGCGAGAGGAACTCCATGGTCGTAGCACCATTCCAAGAGTCCCCCAGATGTCTCAGTCCATTCCAGAGGAACCTCTTGGCCCTGCACTGGCTCATCTTTCACGCCGAGGATCGACTCACACCACGGTGGCACGTGGGACAGCCCTGTGGGAAAGCCTCGAGGGAAAGCCTCGAGGGAAAACCACAGATCCTTTGATCCACGCCACGGGAAGCGTGACATTGCTGCTACAGCCTGGAAGGAAAGCGCACGTGCATGCCCCCACTCGAGACGAGGCCTGACTCCCCTGGGGAGACTCCAGAAGTACCCAAAGATCCATGTCAGCCCCTGAGAGGAATCCTCGGTTCCGGCCCTGACTCCACACAAGGTTTTTGGCCCCGGTATCGACGGGAGAGGAATCCCGAGAGGCCTCCTAGCAACTCGCATGGGGACTGGCCTCTCCTCAGGCCACCAGCGCGGGTCCCTGAGGTCCCCGTCGTAACTCGAGAACACCTGCCGCAACTCGAGAAAATCCAGGAAGTTCTCCCTTCCAGGCGAGATGAGGCCTATTTCCGATGAGGCGTCTGGAGACTAATGACACCTAACCTCTGGAACTTCGAAAGGGTCTTTCACACCCTTGCTGCAACTCAAGAAGTTCACCGCCAAACCCGGCTTCAGTCGAGAGGAAGCACGATGGTCCCGCCCACATCCAGAGGAGCCCTGTTTCCCCCTCGTAGCTCGAGATGAGGAATCCTTTCCCTGCTTTCAACGGGAAAGAATTCCTGGCGTTCCCATCACATCTCAAGAGGAGGCACTCTCAACAGGAAAGGCGAGAGGAACTCCATGGTCGTACCACCATTCCAAGAGTCCCCCAGATGTCTCAGTCCATTCCAGAGGAACCTCTTTGCCCTGCACTGGCTCATCTTTCACGCCGAGGATCGACTCACACCACGGTGGCACGTGGGACAGCCCTGTGGGAAAGCCTCGAGGGAAAGCCTCGAGGGAAAACCACAGATCCTTTGATCCACGCGACGGGAAGCGTGACATTGCTGCTACAGCCTGGAAGGAAAGCGCACGTGCATGCCCCCACTCGAGACGAGGCCTGACTCCCCTTGGGAGACTCCAGAAGTACCCAAAGATCCATGTCAGACCCTGAGAGGAATCCTCGGTTCCGGCCCTGACTCCACACAATGAGTGTGGATCAAAGGATCTGTGGTTTTCCCTCGAGGCTTTCCCTCGAAGCTTTCCCACAGGGCTCTCCCACGTGCCACCATGGTGTGAGTAGATCCTGTGCGTGGAAGATGAGCCAGTGCAGGGCAAAGAGGTTCCTCTGGAATGGACTGAGACATCTGGGGGACTCTTGGCATGGTGGTATGACCATGAAGTTCCTCTGGCCTTTCCTGTTGAGAGTGCCTCCTCTTGAGATGCGACGGGAACGCCGGGAATTCTTTCCCGTTGAAAGCAGGGAAAGGAGCCCTCATCTAGAGCTACGAGGGGGAAACGGGGCTCCTCTGGATGTGGGCGGGACCATCGTGCTTACTCTCGAGTGGAGACGGGTATGGCGGTGAACTTCTTGAGTTGCAGCAAGGGTGTGAAAGACCCTTTGGAAGTTCCAGAGGTTAGGTTTCATTAGTCTCCAAACACCTCATCGGAAAAAGGCCTCATCTCGCCTGGAAGGGAGAACTTCCTGGATTTTCTGGAGTTGCGGCAGGTGTTCTCGACTTACGACGGGGACCTCAGGGACCCGCCCTGAGGGCCTCAGGAAAGGCCAGTCCCAATGCGAGTTGCTAGGGGGCCTCTCGGGATTCCTCTCCCGTCGATACGGGGGCCAAAAACCTTGTGTGGCGTCAGGGCCGGAACCGAGGAGTCCTCTCAAGGGCTGACATGGATCTTTGGGTACTTCTGGAGTCTCCCCAGGGGAGTCAGGCCTCGTCTCAAGTGGGTACATGAACGTGCGCTTTCCTTCCAGGCTGTAGCAGCAATGTCACGCTTCCCGTCGCGTGGATCAAAAGATCTGTGGTTTTCCCTCGAGGCTTTCCCTCGAGGCTTTCCCACAGGGCTGGCTCACGTGCCACCGTGGTGTAAGTCGATCCTCGGCGTGAAAGATGAGCCAGTGCAGGGCAAAGAGGTTCCTCTGGAATGGACTGAGACATCTGGGGGACTCTTGGAATGGTGGTACAACCATGGAGTTCCTCTCGCCTTTCCTGTTGAGAGTGCCTCCTCTTCAGATGCGACGGGAAGGCCGGGAATTCTTTCCCGTTGAAAGCAGGGAAAGGATCCCTCATCTCGAGCTACGAGGGGGAAACGGGGCTCCTCTGGATGTGGGCGGGACCATCGTGCTTCCTCTCGAGGGAGACGGGTATGGCGGTGAACTTCTTGAGTTGCAGCAAGGTTGTGAAAGACCCTTTCGAAGTTCCAGAGGTTAGGTGTCATTAGTCTCCAGATGCCTCATCGGAAATAGGCCTCATCTCGCCTGGAAGGGAGAACTTCCTGGATTTTCTCGAGTTGCGGCAGGTGTTCTCAAGTTACGACGGGGACCTCAGGGACCCGCCCTGGTGGCCTCAGGAAAGGCCAGTCCCCATGCGAGTTGCTAGAGGGCATCTCGGGATTCCTCTCCCATCCATACTGGGACCAAAAACCTTGTGTGGAGTCCGGGCCGGAACCGAGGATTCCTCTCAGGGGCGGACATGGATGTTTGGGTACTTCTGGAGTCTCTCCAGGGGAGTCAGGCCTCGTCTCAAGTGGGGGCATGCACGTGCGCTTTCCTTCCAGGCTGTAGCAGCAATGTCACGCTTCCCGTCGCGTGGATCAAAGGATCTGTGGTTTTCCTTCGAGGCTTTCCCTCGAGGCTTTCCCACAGGGCTGTCCCACGTGCCACCGTGGTGTGAGTCGATTCTCGGCGTTAAAGATGAGTCAGTGCAGGGCAAAGAGGTTCCTCTGGAATGGACTGAGACATCTAGGGGACTCTTGGAATGGTGGTACGACCATGGAGTTCCTCTCGCCTTTCCTGTTGAGAGTGCCTCCTCTTGAGATGCGACGGGAACGCCGGGAATTCTTTCCCGTTGAATGCAGGGAAACGATCCCTCATCTCGAGCAATGAGGGTGAAACGGGTCTCCTCTGGATGTGGGCGGGACCATCGTGCTTCCTCTGGAGTGGAGACGGGTATGGCGGTGAACTTCTTGAATTGCAGCAAGGGTGTGAAAGACCCTTTCGAACTTCCAGAGGTTAGGTGTCATTAGTCACCAGACGCCTCATCGGAAATAGGCCTCACGTCGCCTGGAAGGGAGAACTTCCTGGATTATCTCGAGTTGCAGCAGGTGTTCTCGAGTTACGACGGGGACATCAGGGACCCGCCCTGGTGGCCTCAGGAAAGGCCAGTCCCCATGCGAGTTGCTAGGGGGCCTCTCGGGATTCCTCTCCCGTCGATACCGGGGCCAAAAACCTTGTGTGGAGTCCGGTCCGGAACCGAGGATTCCTCTCAGGGGCTGACATGTATCGTTGATTACATCTGGAGTCTCCCAGGGGAGTCAGGCCTCGTCTCGAGTGGGGGCATGCACGTGCGCTTTCCTTCCAGGCTGTAGCAGCAATGTCACGCTTCCCGTCGCGTGGATCAAAGGATCTGTGGTTTTCGCTCGAGGGTTTCCCACAAGGCTGTACCACGTGCCACCGTGGTGTGAGTGGATCCTCGGCGTGAAAGATGAGCCAGTGCAGGGCAAAAATGTTCCTCTGGTATGGACTGAGACATCTCGGGGACTCTTGGCATGGTGGTACGACCATGGAGTTCCTCTCGACTTTCCAGTTGAGAATGCCTCCTCTTCAGATGCGACGGGAACGCCAGGAATTCTTTCCCGTTGAAAGCAGGGAAAGGATCCCTCATCTCGAGCTACGAGGGGGAAACGGGGCTCCTCAGGATGTGGGCGGGACTATCGTGCTTCCTCTCCAGTGGAGACGGGTATGGCGGTGAACTTCTTGAGTTGCAGCAAGGGTGTGAAAGACCCTTTCGAACGTCCAGAGGTTAGGTGTCATTAGTCTCCATACGCCTCACCGGAAATAGGCCTCATCTCGCCTGGAAGGGAGAACTTCCTGGATTTTCTCGAGTTACGACGGGTACCTCAGGGACCCGCCCTGGTGGATTCAGGAAAGGCCAGTCCCCATGCGAGTAGCTAGGGGGCCTAGCGGGATTCCTCTCCAGTCGATACCGGGGCCAAAAACCTTGTGTGGAGTCAGGGCCGGAACCGAGGATTCCTCACAGGGGCTGATATGGATCGTTGGGTACTTCTGGAGTCTCCCCAGGGGAGTCAGGCATCGTCTCGAGTGGGGGCATGCACGTGTGCTTTCCTTCCAGGCTGTAGCAGCAATGTCACGCTTCCCGTCGCGTGGATCAAAGGATCTGTGGTTTTCCCTCCAGGCTTTCCCTCGAGGCTTTCCCACAGGGCTGTCCCACGTGCCACCGTGGTGTGAGTCGATCCTCGGGGTGAAAGATGAGCCAGTGCAGGGCAAGAGGTTCCTCTGGAATGGACTGAGACATCTGGGGGACTCTTGGCATGGTGGTACGACCATGGAGTTCCTCTCGTCTTTCCTGTTCAGAGTGCCTCCTCTTGAGATGCGACGGGAACGCCGGGTATACTTTCCCGTTGAAAGCAGGGAAAGGATCCCTCATCTCGAGCTACGAGGGTTAAACGGGGCTCCTCTGGATGTGGGCGGGACCATCGTGCTTCCTCTCGAGTGGAGACGAGTATGGCGGTGAACTTCTTGAGTTGCAGCAAGGGTGTGAAAGACCCTTTCGAAGTTCCAGACGTTAGGTTTCTTTAGTCTCCAGACGCCTCATCGGAAATAGCCCTTATCTCGCCTGGAAGGGAGAACTTCCTGGATTTTCTCGAGTTGCGGCAGGTGTTCTCGAGTTACGACGGGGACTTCAGGGACCCGCCCTGGTGGCCTCAGGAAAGGCCAGTCCCCATGTGAGTTTCTAGGGGGCCTCTCAGGATTCCTCTCCGGTCGATACTGGGTCCAAAAACCTTGTGTGGAGTCAGGGCCTGAACCGAGGATTCCTCTCAGGGGCTGACATGGACCTTTGGGTACTTCTGGAGTCTCCCCAGGGGAGTCAGGCCTCGTCTCCAGTGGGGGCATACACGTGCGCTTTCCTTCCAGGCTGTAGCAGCAATGTCACGCTTCCCGTCGCGTGGATCAAAGGATCTGTGGTTTTCCCACGAGGCTTTCCCTCGAGGCTTTCCCACAGGGCTGGCCCACGTGCCACCGTGGTGATTCGATCCTCGGCGTGAAAGATGAGCCAGTGCAGGGCAAAGAGGTTCCTCTGGAATGGACTGAGACATCTGGGGGACTCTTGGAATGGTGGTACGACCATGGAGTTCCTCTCGCCTTTCCTGTTGAGAGTGCCTCCTCTTGAGATGCGACGGGAACGCCGGGAATTCTATCCCGTTGAAAGCAGGGAAAGGATCCCTCATCTCGAGCTTCGAGGGGGAAACGGGGCTTCTCTGGATGTGGGCGGGACCATCGTGCTTCCTCTCGAGTGGAGACGGGTATGGCGGTGAACTTCTTGAGTTGCAGCAAGGGTGTGAAAGACCCTTTCGAAGTTCCAGAGGTTAGGTGTCATTAGTCTCCAGACGCCTCATCGGAAATAGGCCTCATGTCCCCTGATAGGGAGAACTTCCTTGATTTTCTCGAGTGGCGGCAGGTGTTCTCGAGTTAAGACGGGGACCTCAGGGATGCGCCCTGGAGGCCTCAGGAATGGCCAGGACCCATGCGAGTTGCTAGGTGGCCTCTCGGTATTCCTCTCCCGTCGATACCGGGGCCAAAATCCTTGTGTGGAGTCAGGGCCGGAACCGAGGATTCCTCTCAGGGGCTGACATGGTTCGTTGGGTACTTCTGGAATCTCCCCAGGGGAGTCAGGCCTCGTCTCGAGTGGGGGCATTCACGTGCACTTTGCTTCCAAGCTTTAGCAGCAATGTCACGCTTCCCGTCGCGTAGATCAGAAGATCTGTTTTTTTCCCTCGAGGCTTTCCCACAGGGCTGTCCCACGTGCCACCGTGGTGTGAGTCGATCCTCGGCGTAAACGATGAGCCACTGCAGGGCAAAGTGGTTCCTCTGGAATGGACTGAGACATCTGGGGGACTCTTGGAATGGTTGTACGACCATGGAGTTCCTCTCGACTTTCCGGTTGAGAGTGCCTCCTCTTGAGATGCGACGGGAACGTCGGAAATTCTTTCCCATTGAAAGCAGGGAAAGGATCCCTCATCTCGAGCTACGAGGGGGAAACGGGGCTCCTCTGGATGTGGGCGGGACCATCGTGCTTCCTCTCGAGTGGAGACGGTTATGGCGGTGAGCTTCTTGATTTGCAGCAAGGGTGTGAAAGACCCTTTCGAAGTTCCAGAGGTTAGGTGTCATTAGTCTCCAGACGCCTCATCGGAAATAGGCCTCATCTCGCCTGGAAGGGAGAACTTCCTGGATTTTCTCGACTTGCGGCAGGTGTTCTTCGAGTTATGACGGGGACCTCAGGGACCCGCCCTGGTGGCCTCAGGAGAGGCCAGTCCCCATGCGAGTTGCTAGGTGGCCTCTCGGTATTCCTCTCCCGTCGATACCGGGGCCAAAAACCTTGTGTGCAGTCAGGGCCGGAACCGAGGATTCCTCTCAGGGGCTGAAATGGATCTTTGGGTACTTCTGGAGTCTCCCCAGGGGAGTCAGGCCTCGTCTCGAGAGAGGGCATGCACGTGCGCTTTCCTTCAAGGCTGTAGCAGCAATGTCACGCTTCCCGTGGCGTGGATCAAAGGATCTGTGGTTTTCCCTCGAGGCTTTCCCACAGGGCTGTCCCACGTGCCACCGTGGTGTGAGTCGATCCTCGGCGTGAAAGATGAGCCAGTGCAGGGCAAAGAGGTTCCTCTGGAATGGACTGAGACCTCTGGGGGACTCTTGGAATGGTGGTACGACCATGGAGTTCCTCTCACCTTTCCTGTTGAGAGTGCCTCCTCTTGAGATGCGACGGGAACGCCAGGAATTCTTTCCCGTTGAAAGCAGGGAAAGGATCCCTCATCTCGAGCTCCTAGGGGGAAACGGGGCTCCTCTGGATGTGGGCGGGACCATCGTGCTTCCTCTCGAGTGGAGACGGGTATGGCGGTGAACTTCTTGAGTTGCAGCAAGGGTGTGAAAGACCCTTTCAAAGTTCCAGAGGTTAGGTGTCATTAGTCTCCAGACGCCTCATCGGAAATAGGCCTCATCTCGCCTGGAAGGGAGAACTTCCTGGATTTTCTCGAGTTGCGGCAGGTGTTCTCGAGTTACGACGGGGACCTCAGGGACCCGCCCTGGTGTCCTCAGGAGAGGCCAGTCCCCATGCGAGGTGCTAGGGGGCCTCTCGGGATTCCTCTTCCGTCGATACCGGGGCCAAAAACCTTGTGTGGAGTCAGGGCCGGAACCGAGGATTCCTCTCAGGGGCTGACATGGATCTTTGGGTACTTCTGGAGTCTCCCCAGGGGAGTCAGGCCTCGTCTCGAGTGGGGGCATGCACGTGCGCGTTCCTTCCAGGCTGTAGCAGCAATGTCACGCTTCCCGTCGCGTGGATCAAAGGATCTGTGGTTTTCCCTCAAGGCTTTCCCACGAGGCTTTCCCACAGGGCTATCCCACGTGCCACCGTGGTGTGAGTCGATCCTCGGCGTGAAAGATGAGCCAGTGCAGGGCAAAGAGCTTCCTCTGGAATTGACTGAGACATCTGGGGGACTCTTGGAATGGTGGTACGACCACAGAATTCCTCTCGCCTTTCCTGTTGAGAGTGCCTCCTCTTGAGATGCGACGGGAACGCCGGGAATTCTTTCCCGTTGAAAGCAGGGAAAAGATCCCTCATCTCGAGCTACGAGGGGGAAATGGGGCTCCTCTGGATGTCGGCGGGACCATCGTGCTTCCTCTCGAGTGGAGACAGGTATGGCGGTGAACTTCTTGAGTTGCAGCAAGGGTGTGAAAGACCCTTTCGAAGTTCCAGAGGTTAGGTGTCATTAGTCTCCAGATGCCTCATCGGAAATAGGCCTCATCTCGCCTGGAAGGGAGAACTTCCTGGATTTTCTCGAGTTGCGGCAGGTGTTCTCTAGTTACGACGGGGACCTCAGGGACCCGCCCTGGTGGCCTCAGGAGAGGCCAGTTCCCATGCGAGGTGCTAGGGGGCCTCTCGGGATTCCTCTCCCGTCGATACCGGGGCCAAAAACCTTGTGTGGAGTCATGGCCGGAAACGAGGATTCCTCTCAGGGGCTGACATGGATCTTTGGGTACTTCTGGAGTCTCACCAGGGGAGTCAGGCCTCGTCTCGAGTGGGGGCATGCACGTGCGCTTTCCTTCCAGGCTGTAGCAGCAATGTCACGCTTCCCGTCGGGTGGATCAAAGCATCTGTGGTTTTCCCTCAAGGCTTTCCCTCGAGGCTTTCCCACAGGGCTGTCCCACGTGCCACCGTGGTGTGAGTCGATCCTCGGCGTGAAAGATGAGCCAGTGCAGGGCAAAGAGCTTCCTCTGGAATGGACTGAGACATCTGGGGGACTCTTGGAATGGTGGTACGACCACGGAATTCCTCTCGCCTTTCCTGTTGAGAGTGCCTCCTCTTGAGATGCGACGGGAACGCCGGGAATTCTTTCCCGTTGAAAGCAGGGAAAGGATCCCTCATCTCGAGCTACGAGGGGGAAACGGGGCTCCTCTGGATGTGGGCGGTACCATCGTGCTTCCTCTCGAGTGGAGACGGGTATGGCGGTGAACTTCTTGTGTTGCAGCCTGGGTGTGAAAGATCCTTTCGAAGTTCCAGAGGTTAGGTGTCATTAGTCTCCAGACACCTCATCGGAAATAGGCCTCATCTCGCCTGGAAGGGAGAACTTCCTGGATTTTCTCGAGTTGCGGCAGGTGTTCTCGAGTTACGACGGGGACCTCAGGGACCCGCCCTGGTGGCCTCAGGAGAGGCCAGTCCCCTTGCGAGGTGCTTGGGTGCCTCTCGAGATTCCTCTCCCGTCGATACCGGGGCCAAAAACCTTGTGTAGAGTCAGGGCCGGAACCGAGGATTCCTCTCAGGGGCTGACATGGATCTTTGGGTACTTCTGGAGTCTCCCCAGGGGAGTCAGGCCTCGTCTCGAGTGGGGGCATGCACGTGCGCTTTCCTTCCAGGCTGTAGCAGCAATGTCACGCTTCCCGTCGGGTGGATCAAAGCATCTGTGGTTTTCCCTCAAGGCTTTCCCTCGAGGCTTTCCCACAGGGCTGTCCCACGTGCCACCGTGGTGTGAGTCGATCCTCGGCGTGAAAGATGAGCCAGTGCAGGGCAAAGAGCTTCCTCTGGAATGGACTGAGACATCTGGGGGACTCTTGGAATGGTGGTACGACCACGGAATTCCTCTCGCCTTTCCTGTTGAGAGTGCCTCCTCTTGAGATGCGACGGGAACGCCGGGAATTCTTTCCCGTTGAAAGCAGGGAAAGGATCCCTCATCTCGAGCTACGAGGGGGAAACGGGGCTCCTCTGGATGTGGGCGGGACCATCATGCTTCCTCTCGAGTGGAGACGGGTATGGCGGTGAACTTCTTGAGTTGCAGCCAGGGTGTGAAAGATCCTTTCGAAGTTCCAGAGGTTAGGTGTCATTAGTCTGCAGACACCTCATCGGAAATAGGCCTCATCTCGCCTGGAAGGGAGAACTTCCTGGATTTTCTCGAGTTGCGGCAGGTGTTCTCGAGTTACGACGGGGACCTCAGGGACCCGCCCTGGTGGCCTCAGGAGAGGCCAGTCCCCTTGCGAGGTGCTTGGGTGCCTCTCGAGATTCCTCTCCCGTCGATACCGGGGCCAAAAACCTTGTGTAGAGTCAGGGCCGGAACCGAGGATTCCTCTCAGGGGCTGACATGGATCTTTGGGTACTTCTGGAGTATCCCCAGGGGAGTCAGGCCTCGTCTCGAGTGGGGACATGCACGTGCGCTTTCCTCCAGGCTGTAGCAGCAATGTCAGGCTTCCCGTCGGGTGGATCAAAGGATCTGTGGTTTTCCCTCGAGGCTTTCCCTCGAGGCTTTCCTACAGGGCTGTCCTACGTGCCACCGTGGTGTGTGTTGATCCTCGGCGTGAAAGATGAGCCAGTGCAGGGCAAAGAGGTTCCTCTGGAATGGACTGAGACATCTGGGGGACTCTTGGAATGGTGGTACGACCATGGAGTTCCTCTCGCCTTTCCTGTTGAGAGTGCCTAATCTTGAGATGCGACGGGAACGCCGGGAATTCTTTCCCTTTGAAAGCAGGGAAAGGATCCCTCATTACGAGCTAACAGGGGGAAACGGGGCTCCTCTGGATGTGGGCGGTACCATCGTGCTTCCTCTCGAGTGGAGATGGGTATGGCGGTGAACTTCTTGAGTTGCAACAAGGGTGTGAAAGACCCTTTCGAAGTTCCAGAGGTTAGGTGTCATTAGTCTCCAGACGTCTCATCGGAAATAGGCCTCATCTCGCCTGGAAGGGAGAACTTCCTGGATTTTCTCGAGTTGCGGCAGGTGTTCTCGAGTTTCGACGGGGACCTCAGGGACCCGCCCTGGTGCCCTCAGGAGAGGCCAGTCCCCATGCGAGGTGCTAGGGGGCCTCTCGGGATTCCTCTCCCGTCGATACCGGGGCCAAAAACCTTGTGTGGAGTCAGGGCCGGAAGCGAGGATTCTTTTCAGGGGCTGACATGGATCTTTGGGTACTTCTGGAGTCTCCCCAGGGGAGTTAGGCCTCGTCCCGTGTGGGGGCATGCACGTGCGCTTTCCTTCCAGGCTGTAGCAGCAATGTCACGCTTCCCATCGCGTGGATCAAAGGATCTGTGGTTTTCCCTCGAGGCTTTCCCTCGAGGCTTACCCACGGGGCTGTCCCACTTGCCTCCGTGGTGTGAGTCGATCCTCGGCGTGAAAGATGAGCCAGTGCAGGGCAAAGAGCTTCCTCTGGAATGGACTGAGACATCTGGGGGACTCTTGGAATGGTGGTACGACCATTGAGTTCCTCTCGCCTATCCTGTTGAGAGTGCCTCCTCTTTAGATGCGACGGGAATGCCAGGAATTCTTTCCCGTTGAAAGCAGGGAAAGGATCCCTCATCTCGAGCTACGAGGGGGAAACGGGGCTCCTCTGGACGTGGGCGGGACCATCGTGCTTCCTCTCGAGTGGAGACGGGTATGGCGGTGAACTTCATGAGTTGCAGCAAGGGTGTGAAAGACCCTTTCGAAGTTCCAGAGGTTAGGTGTCATTAGTCGCCAGACGCCTCATCGGAAATAGGCCTCATCTCGCCTGGAAGGGAGAACTTCCTGGATTTTCTCGAGTTGCGGCAGGTGTTCTCGAGTTACGACGGGGACCTCAGGGACCGGCCCTGGTGGACTCAGGAGAGGCCAGTCCCCTTGCGAGGTGCTAGGGGGCCTCTCGGGATTCCTCTCCCGTCGATACCGGGGCCAAAAAACTTGTGTGGAGTCAGGGCCGGAAACGAGGATTCCTCCCAGGGGCTGACATGTATCTTTGGGTACTTCTGGAGTCTCCCCAGGGGAGTCAGGCCTCGACCCGAGTGGGGGCATGCACGTGCGCTTTCCTTACAGGCTGTAGCAGCAATGTCACGCTTCCCGTGGCGTGGATCAAAGGATCTGTGGTTTTCCCTCGAGGCTTTCCCTCGAGGCTTTCCCACAGGGCTGTCCCACGTACCACCGTGGTGTGACTCGATCCTCGGCGTGAAAGATGAGCCAGGGCAGGGCAAAGAGGTTCCTATGGAATGGACTGAGACATCTGGGGGACTCTTGGAATGGTGGTACGACCATGGAGTTCCTCTCGCCTCTCCTGTTGAGAGTGCCTCCTCTTGAGATGCGACGGAAACGCCGGGAATTCTTTCCCGGTGAAAGCAGGGAAAGGATCCCTCATCTCGAGCTATGAGGGGGAAACGGGGCTCCTCTGGATGTGGGCGGGACCATCGTGCTTCCTCTCGAGTGGAGACGGGTATGGCGGTGAACTTCTTGAGTTGCAGCAAGGGTGTGAAAGATCCTTTCGAAGTTCCAGAGGTTAGGTGTCATTAGTCTCCAGACGCCTCATCGGAAATAGGCCTCATCTCACCTGGAAGGGAGAACTTCCTGGATTTTCTCGAGTTGCGGCAGGTGTTCTAGAGTTACGACGGGGACGTCAGGGACCCGCCCTGGTGGCCTCAGGAGAGGCCAGTACCCATTGGAAGTGCTAGGGGTCTTCTCGGGATTCCTCTCCGGTCGATACCGGGGCCAAAAACCTTGTGTAGAGTCAGGGCCGGAACCAAGGATTCCTCTCAGGGGCTGACATGGATCTTAGGGTACTTCTGGAGTCTCCCCAGGGGAGTCAGGCCTCGTCCCGAGTGGGGGCATGCACGTTCGCTTTCCTTCCAGGCTGTAGCAGCAATGTCACGCTTCCAGTGGCGTGGATCAAAGGATCTGTGGTTTTCCCTCGAGGCTTTCCCTCGAGGCTTTCCCACAGGGCTGTTCCACGTGCCACCGTGGTGTGAGTCGATCCTCGGCGTGAAAGATGAGCCAGTGCAGGGCAAAGAGGTTCCTCTGGAATGGACTGAGACATCTGGGGGACTCTTGGAATGGTGGTACGACCATGGAGTTCCTCTCGCCTTTCCTGTTGAGAGTGCCTCCTCTTGAGATGCGACGGGAACGCCGGGAATTCTTTCCCGTTGAAAGCAGGGAAAGGATCCCTCATCTCGAGCTACGAGGGGGAAACGGGGCTCCTCTGGATGTGGGCGGGACCATCGTGCTTCCTCTCGACTGAAGCCGGGTTTGGCGGTGAACTTCTTGAGTTGCAGCAAGGGTGTGAAAGACCCTTTCGAAGTTCCAGAGGTTAGGTGTCATTAGTCTCCAGACGCCTCATCGGAAATAGGCCTCATCTCGCCTGGAAGGGAGAACTTCCTAGATTTTCTCGAGTTGCGGCAGGTGTTCTCGAGTTACGACGGGGACCTCAGGGACCCGCCCTGGTGGCCTCAGGAGAGGCCAGTCCCCATGCGAGTTGCTAGGTGGCCTCTCGGTATTCCTCTCCCGTCGATACCGGGGCCAAAAACCTTGTGTGCAGTCAGGGCCGGAACCGAGGATTCCTCTCAGGGGCTGAAATGGATCTTTGGGTACTTCTGGAGTCTCCCCAGGGGAGTCAGGCCTCGTCTCGAGAGAGGGCATGCACGTGCGCTTTCCTTCAAGGCTGTAGCAGCAATGTCACGCTTCCCGTGGCGTGGATCAAAGGATCTGTGGTTTTCCCTCGAGGCTTTCCCTCGAGGCTTTCCCACAGGGCTGTCCCACGTGCCACCGTGGTGTGAGTCGATCCTCGGCGTGAAAGATGAGCCAGTGCAGGGCAAAGAGGTTCCTCTGGAATGGACTGAGACCTCTGGGGGACTCTTGGAATGGTGGTACGACCATGGAGTTCCTCTCACCTTTCCTGTTGAGAGTGCCTCCTCTTGAGATGCGACGGGAACGCCAGGAATTCTTTCCCGTTGAAAGCAGGGAAAGGATCCCTCATCTCGAGCTCCTAGGGGGAAACGGGGCTCCTCTGGATGTGGGCGGGACCATCGTGCTTCCTCTCGAGTGGAGACGGGTATGGCGGTGAACTTCTTGAGTTGCAGCAAGGGTGTGAAAGACCCTTTCAAAGTTCCAGAGGTTAGGTGTCATTAGTCTCCAGACGCCTCATCGGAAATAGGCCTCATCTCGCCTGGAAGGGAGAACTTCCTGGATTTTCTCGAGTTGCGGCAGGTGTTCTCGAGTTACGACGGGGACCTCAGGGACCCGCCCTGGTGGCCTCAGGAGATGCCAGTCCCCATGCGAGGTGCTAGGGGGCCTCTCGGGATTCCTCTCCCGTCGATACCGGGGCCAAAAACCTTGTGTGGAGTCAGGGCCGGAAGCGAGAATTCCTCTCAGGGGCTGACATGGATCTTTGGGTACTTCTGGAGTCTCCCCAGGGGAGTTAGGCCTCGTCCCGTGTGGGGGCATGCACGTGCGCTTTCCTTCCAGGCTGTAGCAGCAATGTCACGCTTCCCGTCGCGTGGATCAAAGGATCTGTGGTTTTCCCTCGAGGCTTTCCCTCGAAGCTTTCCCACAGGGCTATCCCACTTGCCTCCGTGGTGTGAGTCGATCCTCGGCGTGAAAGATGAGCCAGTGCAGGGCAAAGAGCTTCCTCTGGAATGGACTGAGACATCTGGGGGACTCTTGGAATGGTGGTACGACCATTGAGTTCCTCTGGCCTTTCCTGTTGAGAGTGCCTAATCTTGAGATGCGACGGGAACGCCGGGAATTCTTTCCCGTTGAAAGCAGGGAAAGGATACCTCATCTCGAGTTAAGAGGGGGAAACGGGGCTCCTCTGGATGTGGGCGGTACCATCGTGCTTCCTCTCGAGTGGAGACGGGTATGGCGGTGAACTTCTTGAGTTGAAGCAAGGGTGTGAAAGACCCTTTCGAAGTTCCAGATGTTAGGTGTCATTAGTCTCCAGACGCCTCATCGGAAATAGGCCTCATCTCGCCTGGAAGGGAGAACTTCCTGGATTTTCTCGAGTTGCGGCAGGTGTTCTCGAGTTACGACGGGGACCTCAGGGACCCGCCCTGGTGGCCTCAGGAGAGGCCAGTTCACATGCGAGGTGCTAGGGGGCCTCTCGGGATTCCTCTCCCGTCGATACCGGGGCCAAAAACCTTGTGTGGAGTCATGGCCGGAAACGAGGATTCCTCTCAGGGGCTGACATGGATCTTTGGGTACTTCTGGAGTCTCACCAGGGGAGTCAGGCCTCGTCTCGAGTGGGGGCATGCACGTGCGCTTTCCTTCCAGGCTGTAGCAGCAATGTCACGCTTCCCGTCGGGTGGATCAAAGCATCTGTGGTTTTCCCTCAAGGCTTTCCCTCGAGGCTTTCCCACAGGGCTGTCCCACGTGCCACCGTGGTGTGAGTCGATCCTCGGCGTGAAAGATGAACCAGTGCAGGGCAAAGAGCTTCCTCTGGAATGGACTGAGACATCTGGGGGACTCTTGGAATGGTGGTACGACCACGGAATTCCTCTCGCCTTTCCTGTTGAGAGTGCCTCCTCTTGAGATGCGACGGGAACGCCGGGAATTCTTTCCCGTTGAAAGCAGGGAAAGGATCCCTCATCTCGAGCTACGAGGGGGAAACGGGGCTCCTCTGGATGTGGGCGGTACCATCGTGCTTCCTCTCGAGTGGAGACGGGTATGGCGGTGAACTTCTTGTGTTGCAGCCTGGGTGTGAAAGATCCTTTCGAAGTTCCAGAGGTTAGGTGTCATTAGTCTCCAGACACCTCATCGGAAATAGGCCTCATCTCGCCTGGAAGGGAGAACTTCCTGGATTTTCTCGAGTTGCGGCAGGTGTTCTCGAGTTACGACGGGGACCTCAGGGACCCGCCCTGGTGGCCTCAGGAGAGGCCAGTCCCCTTGCGAGGTGCTTGGGTGCCTCTCGAGATTCCTCTCCCGTCGATACCGGGGCCAAAAACCTTGTGTAGAGTCAGGGCCGGAACCGAGGATTCCTCTCAGGGGCTGACATGGATCTTTGGGTACTTCTGGAGTCTCCCCAGGGGAGTCAGGCCTCGTCTCGAGTGGGGGCATGCACGTGCGCTTTCCTTCCAGGCTGTAGCAGCAATGTCACGCTTCCCGTCGGGTGGATCAAAGCATCTGTGGTTTTCCCTCAAGGCTTTCCCTCGAGGCTTTCCCACAGGGCTGTCCCACGTGCCACCGTGGTGTGAGTCGATCCTCGGCGTGAAAGATGAGCCAGTGCAGGGCAAAGAGCTTCCTCTGGAATGGACTGAGACATCTGGGGGACTCTTGGAATGGTGGTACGACCACGGAATTCCTCTCGCCTTTCCTGTTGAGAGTGCCTCCTCTTGAGATGCGACGGGAACGCCGGGAATTCTTTCCCGTTGAAAGCAGGGAAAGGATCCCTCATCTCGAGCTACGAGGGGGAAACGGGGCTCCTCTGGATGTGGGCGGGACCATCATGCTTCCTCTCGAGTGGAGACGGGTATGGCGGTGAACTTCTTGAGTTGCAGCCAGGGTGTGAAAGATCCTTTCGAAGTTCCAGAGGTTAGGTGTCATTAGTCTGCAGACACCTCATCGGAAATAGGCCTCATCTCGCCTGGAAGGGAGAACTTCCTGGATTTTCTCCAGTTGCGGCAGGTGTTCTCGAGTTACGACGGGGACCTCAGGGACCCGCCCTGGTGGCCTCAGGAGAGGCCAGTCCCCTTGCGAGGTGCTTGGGTGCCTCTCGAGATTCCTCTCCCGTCGATACCGGGGCCAAAAACCTTGTGTAGAGTCAGGGCCGGAACCGAGGATTCCTCTCAGGGGCTGACATGGATCTTTGGGTACTTCTGGAGTATCCCCAGGGGAGTCAGGCCTCGTCTCGAGTGGGGACATGCACGTGCGCTTTCCTCCAGGCTGTAGCAGCAATGTCAGGCTTCCCGTCGCGTGGATCAAAGGATCTGTGGTTTTCCCTCGAGGCTTTCCCTCGAGGCTTTCCTACAGGGCTGTCCTACGTGCCACCGTGGTGTGAGTTGATCCTCGGCGTGAAAGATGAGCCAGTGCAGGGCAAAGAGGTTCCTCTGGAATGGACTGAGACATCTGGGGGACTCTTGGAATGGTGGTACGACCATGGAGTTCCTCTCGCCTTTCCTGTTGAGAGTGCCTAATCTTGAGATGCGACGGGAACGCCGGGAATTCTTTCCCTTTGAAAGCAGGGAAAGGATCCCTCATTACGAGCTAACAGGGGGAAACGGGGCTCCTCTGGATGTGGGCGGTACCATCGTGCTTCCTCTCGAGTGGAGATGGGTATGGCGGTGAACTTCTTGAGTTGCAACAAGGGTGTGAAAGACCCTTTCGAAGTTCCAGAGGTTAGGTGTCATTAGTCTCCAGACGTCTCATCGGAAATAGGCCTCATCTCGCCTGGAAGGGAGAACTTCCTGGATTTTCTCGAGTTGCGGCAGGTGTTCTCGAGTTTCGACGGGGACCTCAGGGACCCGCCCTGGTGCCCTCAGGAGAGGCCAGTCCCCATGCGAGGTGCTAGGGGGCCTCTCGGGATTCCTCTCCCGTCGATACCGGGGCCAAAAACCTTGTGTGGAGTCAGGGCCGGAAGCGAGGATTCTTTTCAGGGGCTGACATGGATCTTTGGGTACTTCTGGAGTCTCCCCAGGGGAGTTAGGCCTCGTCCCGTGTGGGGGCATGCACGTGCGCTTTCCTTCCAGGCTGTAGCAGCAATGTCACGCTTCCCGTCGCGTGGATCAAAGGATCTGTGGTTTTCCCTCGAGGCTTTCCCTCGAGGCTTACCCACGGGGCTGTCCCACTTGCCTCCGTGGTGTGAGTCGATCCTCGGCGTGAAAGATGAGCCAGTGCAGGGCAAAGAGCTTCCTCTGGAATGGACTGAGACATCTGGGGGACTCTTGGAATGGTGGTACGACCATTGAGTTCCTCTCGCCTATCCTGTTGAGAGTGCCTCCTCTTGAGGTGCGACGGGAACGTCGGAAATTCTTTCCCATTGAAAGCAGGGAAAGGATCCCTCATCTCGAGCTACGAGGGGGAAACGGGGCTCCTCTGGATGTGGGCGGGACCATCGTGCTTCCTCTCGAGTGGAGACGGTTATGGCGGTGAGCTTCTTGATTTGCAGCAAGGGTGTGAAAGACCCTTTCGAAGTTCCAGAGGTTAGGTGTCATTAGTCTCCAGACGCCTCATCGGAAATAGGCCTCATCTCGCCTGGAAGGGAGAACTTCCTGGATTTTCTCGACTTGCGGCAGGTGTTCTTCGAGTTATGACGGGGACCTCAGGGACCCGCCCTGTTGGCCTCAGGAAAGGCCAGTCCCCATGCGAGTTGCTAGGCGGCTTCTTGGAATTCCTCTCCCATCGATACCGGGGCCAAAAACCTTGTGTGGAGTCAGGGCCGGAAACGAGGATTCCTCTCAGGGCCTGACATGGATCTTTGGGTACTTCTGGAGTCTCCCCAGGGGAGTCAGGCCTCGTCTCGAGTGGGGGCATGCACGTGCGCTTTCCTTCCAGGCTGTAGCTGAAATGTCTCGCTTCCTGTCGTGACAATCAAAGGATCTGTGGTTTTCCCTAGAGGCTTTCCCTCGAGGATTTCCCACAGGGCTGTCCCACGTGCCACCGTGGTGTGAGTAGATCCTCGGCGTGAAAGATGAGCCAGTGCAGGGCAAAGAGGTTCCTCTGGAATGGACTGAGACATCTGGGGGACTCTTGGAATGGTGGTATGTCCATGGAGTTCCTCTCGCCTTTCCTGTTGAGAGTCCCTCCTCTTGAGATGCGACGGGGACGCCGGGAATTCTTTCCCGTTGAAAGCAGGGGAAGGATCCCTCATCTTGAGCTACGAGGGGCAAACGGGGCTCCTCTGGATGTGGGCGGGACCATCGTGATTCCTCTCGAGTAGAGACGGGTATGGCGGTGAACTTCTTGAGTTGCAGCAAGGGTGTGAAAGACCCTTTCGAAGTTCCAGAGGTTCGGTGTCATTAGTTTCCAGACGCCTCATCGGAAACAGGCCTCATCTCGCCTGGAAGGGAGAACTTACTGGATTTTCTTGAGTTGCGGCAGGTGTTCTCGAGTTACGACGGGGACCTCAGGGACCCGCCCTGGTGGCTTCAGGAGAGGCCAGTCCCCATGCGAGTTGCTAGGGGGCTTCTTGGAATTCCTCTCCCAGCTATACCGGGGCCAAAAGCCTTGTGTGGAGTCAGGGCCGGAACCGAGGATTCCTCTCAGGTGCTGACATGGATCTTTGGGTACTTCTGGAGTCTCCCCATGGGAGTCAGGCCTCGTCTCGAGTGGGGGCATGCACGTGCGCTTTCCTTCCAGGCTGTAGCAGCAATGTCACGCTTCCCGTCGCGTGGATCAAAGGATCTATGGTTTTCCCTCGAGGCTTTCCCTCGAGGCTTTCCCACAGGGCTGTCCCACGTGCCACCGTGGTGTGAGTCGATCCTCGGCGTGAAAGTTGAGCCAGTGAAGGGCAAAGAGGTTCCTCTGGAATGGACTGAGTCATCTGGGGGACTCTTGGAATGGTGGTACGACCATGAAGTCCCTCTCGCCTTTCCTGTTGAGAGTGCCTCCTCTTGAGATGCGACGGGAAAGCCGTGAATTCTTTCCCGTTGAAAGCAGGGAAAGGATCCCTCATCTCGAGCTACGAGGGGGAAACGGGGCTCCTCTGGATGTGGGCGGGACCATCGTGCTTCCTCTCGAGTGGAGACGGGTATGGCGGTGAACTTCCTCAGTTGCAGGAAGGGTGTGAAAGACCCTTTCGAAGTTCCAGAGGTTAGGTGTCGTTAGACTCCAGACGCCTCATCAGAAATAGGCCTCATCTCGCCTGGAAGGGAGAACTTCCTGGATTTTCTCGAGTTGCGGCAGGTGTTCTCGAGTTACGACGGGGACCTCAGGGACACGCCCTGGTGGCCTCAGGAAAGGCCAGTCCCCATGCGAGTTGCTAGGGGGCCTCTCGGGATTCCTCTCCCGTCGATACCGGGGCCAAAAACCTTGTGTGGAGGCAGGGCCGGAACCGAGGATTCCTCTCAGTGGCTGACATGAAACTTTGAGTACTTCTGGAGTTTCCCCAGGGGAGTCAGGCTTCGTCTCGAGTGGGGGCATGCACGTGCGCTTTCCTTCCAGGCTGTAGCAGCAATGTCAAGCTTCCCGTCGCGTGGATCAAAGGATCTGTGGTTTTCCCTCGAGGCTTTCCGTCGAGGCTTTCCCACAGGGCTGTCCCACGTGCGACCGTGGTGTGAGTCGATCCTCGGCGTGAAAGATCAGCCAGTGCAGGGCTAAGAGGTTCCTCTGGAATGGACTGAGACATCTGGGGGACTCTTGGAATGGTGGTACGACCATGGAGTTCCTCTCGCCTTTCCTGTTGAGAGTGCCTCCTCTTGAGATGCGACGGCAACGCCGGGAATACTTTCCTGCTGAAAGCAGGGAAAGGATCCCTCATTTCGAGCTACGAGGGGGAAACGGGGCTCCTCTGGATGTGGGCGGGACCATTGTGCTTCCTCTCGAGTGGAGCCGGGTATGGCGGTGAACTTCTTGAGTTGCAGCAAGGGTGTGAAAGACCCTTTCGAAGTTCCAGAGGTTAGGTGTCATTAGTCTCCAGACGCCTCATCGGAAATAGGCCTCATCTCGCCTGGAAGGGAGAACTTCCTGGATTTTCTCGAGTTGCGGCAGGTGTTCTCGAGTTACGACGGGGACCTCAGGGACCCGCCCTGGTGGCCTCAGGAAAGGCCAGTCCCCATGCGAGTTGCTATGGTGACACTCGGGATTCCTCTCCCGTCGATACCGGGGCCAAAAACCTTGTGTGGAGTCAGGGCCGGAACCGAGGATTCCTCTCAGGGGCTGACATGGATCTTTGGATACTTCTGGAGTCTCCCAAGGGGAGTCAGGCCTCGTCTCGAGTGGGGGCATGCACGTGCGCTTTCCTTCCAGGCTGTAGCAGCAATGTCACGCTTCCCGTCGCGTGGATCAAAGGATCTATGGTTTTCCCTCGAGGCTTTCCCTCGAGGCTTTCCCACAGGGCTGTCCCACGTGCCACCGTGGTGTGAGTCGATCCTCGGCGTGAAAGTTGAGACAGTGCAGGGCAAAGAGGTTCCTCTGGAATGGACTGAGTCATCTGGGGGACTCTTGGAATGGTGGTACGACCATGAAGTCCCTCTCGCCTTTCCTGTTGAGAGTGCCTCCTCTTGAGATGCGACGGGAAAGCCGTGAATTCTTTCCCGTTGAAAGCAGGGAAAGGATCCCTCATCTCGAGCTCCGAGGGGGAAACGGGGCTCCTCGGGATGTGGGCGGGACCATCGTGCTTCCTCTCGAGTGGAGACGGGTATGGCGGTGAACTTCTTGAGTTGCAGCAAGGGTGTGAAAGACCCTTTCGAAGTTACAGAGGTTAGGTGTCATTAGTCTCCAGACGCCTCATCGGAAATAGGCCTCATCTCGCCTGGAAGGGAGAACTTCCTGGATTTTCTCGAGTTGCGGCAGGTGTTCTCGAGTTACGACGGGGACCTCAGGGACCCGCCCTGGTGGCCTCAGGAAAGGCCAGTCCCCATGCGAGTTGCTATGGTGACACTCGGGATTCCTCTCCCTTCGATACCGGGGCCAAAAACCTTGTGTGGAGTCAGGGCCGGAACCGAGGATTCCTCTCAGGGGCTGACATGGATCTTTGGGTACTTCTGGAGTCTCCCAAGGGGAGTCAGGCCTCGTCTTGAGTGGGGGCATGCGCGTGCGCTTTCCTTCCAGGCTGTAGCAGCAATGTCACGCTTCCCGTCGCTTGGATCAAAGGATCTATGGTTTTCCCTCGAGGCTTTCCCTCGAGGCTTTCCCACAGGGCTGTCCCACGTGCCACCGTGGTGTGAGTCGATCCTCGGCGTGAAAGATGAGCCAGTGCAGGGCAAAGAGGTACCTCTGGAATGGACTGAAACATCTGGGGGACTCTTGGAATGGTGGTACGACCATGGAGTTCCTCTCGCCTTTCATGTTGAGAGTGCCTCCTCTTGAGATGCGACGGGAACACCGGGAATTCTTTCCCGTGGAAAGCAGGGAAAGGATCCCTCATCTCGAGCTCCGAGGGGGAAACGGGGCTCCTCTGGATGTGGGCGGGACCATCGTGCCTCCTCTCGAGTGGAGATGGGTATGGCGATGAACATCTTGAGTTGCAGCAAGGGTGTGAAGACCCTTTCGAAGTTCCAGAGGTTAGGTGTCATTAGTCTCCAGACACCTCATCGGAAATAGGCCTCATCTCGCCTGTAAGGGAGAACTTCCTGGATAATCTCGAGCTGCGGCAGGTGTTCTCGAGTTACGACGGGGACCTCAGGGACCCGGCCTGGTGTCCACAGGAAAGGCCAGTCCACATGCGAGTTGTTAGGGGGCCTCTCGGGATTCCTCTCCCGTCGATACCGGGGACAAAAACCTTGTGTGGAGTCACGGCCGGAACCGAGGATTCCTCTCAGGGGCTGACATGGATCTTTGGGTACTTCTGGAGTCTCCCCAGAGGAGTCAGGCCTCGTCCCGAGTGGGGGCATGCACGTGCGCTTTCCTTCCAGGCAGTAGCAGCAATGTCACGCTTCCCGTCGCGTGGATCAAAGGATCTGTGGTTTTCCCTCGAGGCTTTCCCTCGAGGCTTTCCCACAAGGCTGTCCCACGTGCCACCGTGGTGTGAGTCGATCCTCGGCGTGAAAGATGAGCCAGTGCAGGGCAAAGAGGTTCCTCTGGAATGGACTGAGACATCTGGGGGACTCTTGGAATGGTGGTACGACCATGAAGTTCTTCTCGCCTTTCCTGTTGAGAGTGCCTCCTCTTTAGATGCGACGGGAACGCCAGGAATTCTTTCCCGTTGAAAGCAGGGAAAGGATCCCTCATCTCGAGCTACGAGGGGGAAACGGGGCTCCTCTGGACGTGGGCGGGACCATCGTGCTTCCTCTCGAGTGGAGACGGGTATGGCGGTGAACTTCTTGAGTTGCAGCAAGGGTGTGAAAGACCCTTTCGAAGTTCCAGAGGTTAGGTGTCATTAGTCGCCAGACGCCTCATCGGAAATAGGCCTCATCTCGCCTGGAAGGGAGAACTTCCTGGATTTTCTCGAGTTGCGGCAGGTGTTCTCGAGTTACGACGGGGACCTCAGGGACCGGCCCTGGTGGACTCAGGAGAGGCCAGTCCCCTTGCGAGGTGCTAGGGGGCCTCTCGGGATTCCTCTCCCGTCGATACCGGGGCCAAAAAACTTGTGTGGAGTCAGGGCCGGAAACGAGGATTCCTCCCAGGGGCTGACATGTATCTTTGGGTACTTCTGGAGTCTCCCCAGGGGAGTCAGGCCTCGACCCGAGTGGGGGCATGCACGTGCGCTTTCCTTACAGGCTGTAGCAGCAATGTCACGCTTCCCGTGGCGTGGATCAAAGGATCTGTGGTTTTCCCTCGAGGCTTTCCCTCGAGGCTTTCCCACAGGGCTGTCCCACGTACCACCGTGGTGTGACTCGATCCTCGGCGTGAAAGATGAGCCAGGGCAGGGCAAAGAGGTTCCTATGGAATGGACTGAGACATCTGGGGGACTCTTGGAATGGTGGTACGACCATGGAGTTCCTCTCGCCTCTCCTGTTGAGAGTGCCTCCTCTTGAGATGCGACGGAAACGCCGGGAATTCTTTCCCGGTGAAAGCAGGGAAAGGATCCCTCATCTCGAGCTATGAGGGGGAAACGGGGCTCCTCTGGATGTGGGCGGGACCATCGTGCTTCCTCTCGAGTGGAGACGGGTATGGCGGTGAACTTCTTGAGTTGCAGCAAGGGTGTGAAAGATCCTTTCGAAGTTCCAGAGGTTAGGTGTCATTAGTCTCCAGACGCCTCATCGGAAATAGGCCTCATCTCACCTGGAAGGGAGAACTTCCTGGATTTTCTCGAGTTGCGGCAGGTGTTCTCGAGTTACGACGGGGACGTCAGGGACCCGCCCTGGTGGCCTCATGAGAGGCCAGTACCCATTGGAAGTGCTAGGGGTCCTCTCGGGATTCCTCTCCGGTCGATACCGGGGCCAAAAACCTTGTGTAGAGTCAGGGCCGGAACCGAGGATTCCTCTCAGGGGCTGACATGGATCTTAGGGTACTTCTGGAGTCTCCCCAGGGGAGTCAGGCCTCGTCCCGAGTGGGGGCATGCACGTTCGCTTTCCTTCCAGGCTGTAGAAGCAATGTCACGCTTTCCGTCGCGTGGCTCAAAGGATCTGTGGTTTTCCCTCGAGGCTTTCCCTCGAGGCTTTCCCACAGGGCTGTCCCACGTACCACCCTGGTGTGAGTCGATCCTCGGCGTGAAAGATGAGCCAGTGCAGGGCAAAGAGGTTCCTCTGGAATGGACTGAGACATCTGGGGGACTCTTGGAATGGTGGTACGACCATGAAGTTCTTCTCGCCTTTCCTGTTGAGAGTGCCTCCTCTTGAGATGCGACGGGAACGCCAGGAATTCTTTCCCGTTGAAAGCAGGGAAAGGATCCCTCATCTCGAGCTACGAGGGGGAAACGGGGCTCCTCTGGATGTGGGCGGGACCATCGTCCTTCCTCTCGAGTGGAGACGGGTATGGCGGTGAACTTCTTGAGTTGCAGCAAGGGTGTGAAAGACCCTTTCGAAGTTCCAGAGGTTAGGTGTCATTAGTCTCCAGACGCCTCATCGGAAATAGGCCTCATCTCGCCTGGAAGGGAGAACTTCCTGGATTTTCTCGAGTTGCGGCAGGTGTTCTCGAGTTACGACGGGGACCTCAGGGACCAGCCCTGGTGGCCTCAGGAGAGGCCAGTCCCCATGCGAGTTGCTAGGTGGCCTCTCGGTATTCCTCTCCCGTCGATACCATGGCCAAAAACCTTGTGTGGAGTCAGGGCCGGAAGCGAGGATTCCTCTCAGGGGCTGACATGGATCTTTGGGTACTTCTGGAGTCTCCCCAGGGGAGTCAGGCCTCATCTCGAGAGGGGGCATGCACGTGCGCTTTCCTTCAAGGCTGTAGCAGCAATGTCACGCTTCCAGTGGCGTGGATCAAAGGATCTGTGGTTTTCCCTCGAGGCTTTCCCTCGAGGCTTTCCCACAGGGCTGTTCCACGTGCCACCGTGGTGTGAGTCGATCCTCGGCGTGAAAGATGAGCCAGTGCAGGGCAAAGAGGTTCCTCTGGAATGGACTGAGACATCTGGGGGACTCTTGGAATGGTGGTACGACCATGGAGTTCCTCTCGCCTTTCCTGTTGAGAGTGCCTCCTCTTGAGATGCGACGGGAACGCCGGGAATTCTTTCCCGTTGAAAGCAGGGAAAGGATCCCTCATCTCGAGCTACGAGGGGGAAACGGGGCTCCTCTGGATGTGGGCGGGACCATCGTGCTTCCTCTCGACTGAAGCCGGGTTTGGCGGTGAACTTCTTGAGTTGCAGCAAGGGTGTGAAAGACCCTTTCGAAGTTCCAGAGGTTAGGTGTCATTAGTCTCCAGACGCCTCATCGGAAATAGGCCTCATCTCGCCTGGAAGGGAGAACTTCCTAGATTTTCTCGAGTTGCGGCAGGTGTTCTCGAGTTACGACGGGGACCTCAGGGACCCGCCCTGGTGGCCTCAGGAGAGGCCAGTCCCCATGCGAGTTGCTAGGTGGCCTCGCGGTATTCCTCTCCCGTCGATACCATGGCCAAAAACCTTGTCTGGAGTCAGGGCCGGAACCGAGGATTCCTCTCAGGGGCTGAAATGGATCTTTGGGTACTTCTGGAGTCTCCCCAGGGGAGTCAGGCCTCGTCTCGAGAGAGGGCATGCACGTGCGCTTTCCTTCAAGGCTGTAGCAGCAATGTCACGCTTCCCGTGGCGTGGATCAAAGGATCTGTGGTTTTCCCTCGAGGCTTTCCCTCGAGGCTTTCCCACAGGGCTGTCCCACGTGCCACCGTGGTGTGAGTCGATCCTCGGCGTGAAAGATGAGCCAGTGCAGGGCAAAGAGCTTCCTCTGGAATGGACTGAGACATCTGGGGGACTCTTGGAATGGTGGTACGACCATGGAGTTCCTCTCACCTTTCCTGTTGAGAGTGCCTCCTCTTGAGATGCGACGGGAACGCCAGGAATTCTTTCCCGTTGAAAGCAGGGAAAGGATCCCTCATCTCGAGCTCCGAGGGGGAAACGGGGCTCCTCTGGATGTGGGCGGGACCATCGTGCTTCCTCTCGAGTAGAGACGGGTATGGCGGTGAACTTCTTGAGTTGCAGCAAGGGTGTGAAAGACCCTTTCAAAGTTCCAGAGGTTAGGTGTCATTAGTCTCCAGACGCCTCATCGGAAATAGGCCTCATCTCGCCTGGAAGGGAGAACTTCCTGGATTTTCTCGAGTTGCGGCAGGTGTTCTCGAGTTACGACGGGGACCTCAGGGACCCGCCCTGGTGGCCTCAGGAGAGGCCAGTCCCCATGCGAGGTGCTAGGGGGCCTCTCGGGATTCCTCTTCCGTCGATACCGGGGCCAAAAACCTTGTGTGGAGTCAGGGCCGGAACCGAGGATTCCTCTCAGGGGCTGACATGGATCTTTGGGTACTTCTGGAGTCTCCCCTGGGGAGTCAGGCCTCGTCTCGAGTGGGGGCATGCACGTGCGCTTTCCTTCCAGGCTGTAGCAGCAATGTCACGCTTCCCGTCGCGTGGATCAAAGGATCTGTGGTTTTCCCTCAAGGCTTTCCCACGAGGCTTTCCCACAGGGCTATCCCACGTGCCACCGTGGTGTGAGTCGATCCTCGGCGTGAAAGATGAGCCAGTGCAGGGCAAAGAGCTTCCTCTGGAATTGACTGAGACATCTGGGGGACTCTTGGAATGGTGGTACGACCACAGAATTCCTCTCGCCTTTCCTGTTGAGAGTGCCTCCTCTTGAGATGCGACGGGAACTCCGGGAATTCTTTCCCGTTGGAAGCAGGGAAAAGATCCCTCATCTCGAGCTACGAGGGGGAAATGGGGCTCCTCTGGATGTCGGCGGGACCATCGTGCTTCCTCTCGAGTGGAGACAGGTATGGCGGTGAACTTCTTGAGTTGCAGCAAGGGTGTGAAAGACCCTTTCGAAGTTCCAGAGGTTAGGTGTCATTAGTCTCCAGACGCCTCATCGGAAATAGGCCTCATCTCGCCTGGAAGGGAGAACTTCCTGGATTTTCTCGAGTTGCGGCAGGTGTTCTCTAGTTACGACGGGGACCTCAGGGACCCGCCCTGGTGGCCTCAGGAGATGCCAGTCCCCTTGCGAGGTGCTTGGGTGCCTCTCGAGATTCCTCTCCCGTCGATACTGGGGCCAAAAACCTTGTGTGGAGTCAGGGCCGGAACCGAGGATTCCTCTCAGGGGCTGACATGGATCTTTGGGTACTTCTGGAGTCTCCCCAGGGGAGTCAGGCCTCGTCTCGAGTGGGGGCATGCACGTGCGCTTTCCTCCAGGCTGTAGCAGCAATGTCACGCTTCCCGTCGCGTGGATCAAAGGATCTGTGGTTTTCCCTCGAGGCTTTCCCTCGAGGCTTTCCCACAGGGCTGTCCTACGTGCCACCGTGGTGTGAGTCGATCCTCGGCGTGAAAGATGAGCCAGTGCAGGGCAAAGAGGTTCCTCTGGAATGGACTGAGACATCTGGGGGACTCTTGGAATGGTGGTACGACCATGGAGTTCCTCTCGCCTTTCCTGTTGAGAGTGCCTAATCTTGAGATGCGACGGGAACGCCGGGAATTCTTTCCCGTTGAAAGCAGGGAAAGGATCCCTCATTACGAGCTGACAGGGGGAAACGGGGCTCCTCTGGATGTGGGCGGTACCGTCGTGCTACCTCTCGAGTGGAGATGGGTATGGCGGTGAACTTCTTGAGTTGCAGCAAGGGTGTGAAAGACCCTTTCGAAGTTCCAGAGGTTAGGTGTCATTAGTCTCCAGACGTCTCATCGGAAATAGGCCTCATCTCGCCTGGAAGGGAGAACTTCCTGGATTTTCTCGAGTTGCGGCAGATGTTCTCGAGTTACGACGGGGACCTCAGGGACCCGCCCTGGTGGCCTCAGGAGAGGCCAGTCCCCATGCGAGGTGCTAGGGGGCCTCTCGGGATTCCTCTCCCGTCGATACCGGGGCCAAAAACCTTGTGTGGAGTCATGGCCGGAAGCGAGGATTCCTCTCAGGGGCTGACATGGATCTTTGGGTACTTCTGGAGTCTCCCCAGGGGAGTTAGGCCTCGTCCCGTGTGGGGGCATGCACGTGCGCTTTCCTTCCAGGCTGTAGCAGCAATGTCACGCTTCCCGTCGCGTGGATCAAAGGATCTGTGGTTTTCCCTCGAGGCTTTCCCTCGAAGCTTTCCCACAGGGCTGTCCCACTTGCCTCCGTGGTGTGAGTCGATCCTCGGCGTGAAAGATGAGCCAGTGCAGGGCAAAGAGCTTCCTCTGGAATGGACTGAGACATCTGGGGGACTCTTGGAATGGTGGTACGACCATTGAGTTCCTCTGGCCTTTCCTGTTGAGAGTGCCTAATCTTGAGATGCGACGGGAACGCCGGGAATTCTTTCCCGTTGAAAGCAGGGAAAGGATACCTCATCTCGAGTTAAGAGGGGGAAACGGGGCTCCTCTGGATGTGGGCGGTACCATCGTGCTTCCTCTCGAGTGGAGACGGGTATGGCGGTGAACTTCTTGAGTTGAAGCAAGGGTGTGAAAGACCCTTTCGAAGTTCCAGATGTTAGGTGTCATTAGTCTCCAGACGCCTCATCGGAAATAGGCCTCATCTCGCCTGGAAGGGAGAACTTCCTGGATTTTCTCGAGTTGCGGCAGGTGTTCTCGAGTTACGACGGGGACCTCAGGGACCCGCCCTGGTGGCCTCAGGAGAGGCCAGTTCCCATGCGAGGTGCTAGGGGGCCTCTCGGGATTCCTCTCCCGTCGATACCAGGGCCAAAAACCTTGTGTGGAGTCATGGCCGGAAACGAGGATTCCTCTCAGGGGCTGACATGGATCTTTGGGTACTTCTGGAGTCTCACCAGGGGAGTCAGGCCTCGTCTCGAGTGGGGGCATGCACGTGCGCTTTCCTTCCAGGCTGTAGCAGCAATGTCACGCTTCCCGTCGGGTGGATCAAAGCATCTGTGGTTTTCCCTCAAGGCTTTCCCTCGAGGCTTTCCCACAGGGCTGTCCCACGTGCCACCGTGGTGTGAGTCGATCCTCGGCGTGAAAGATGAGCCAGTGCACGGCAAAGAGCTTCCTCTGGAATGGACTGAGACATCTGGGGGACTCTTGGAATGGTGGTACGACCACGGAATTCCTCTCGCCTTTCCTGTTGAGAGTGCCTCCTCTTGAGATGCGACGGGAACGCCGGGAATTCTTTCCCGTTGAAAGCAGGGAAAGGATCCCTCATCTCGAGCTACGAGGGGGAAACGGGGCTCCTCTGGATGTGGGCGGTACCATCGTGCTTCCTCTCGAGTGGAGACGGGTATGGCGGTGAACTTCTTGTGTTGCAGCCTGGGTGTGAAAGATCCTTTCGAAGTTCCAGAGGTTAGGTGTCATTAGTCTCCAGACACCTCATCGGAAATAGGCCTCATCTCGCCTGGAAGGGAGAACTTCCTGGATTTTCTCGAGTTGCGGCAGGTGTTCTCGAGTTACGACGGGGACCTCAGGGACCCGCCCTGGTGGCCTCAGGAGAGGCCAGTCCCCTTGCGAGGTGCTTGGGTGCCTCTCGAGATTCCTCTCCCGTCGATACCGGGGCCAAAAACCTTGTGTAGAGTCAGGGCCGGAACCGAGGATTCCTCTCAGGGGCTGACATGGATCTTTGGGTACTTCTGGAGTCTCCCCAGGGGAGTCAGGCCTCGTCTCGAGTGGGGGCATGCACGTGCGCTTTCCTTCCAGGCTGTAGCAGCAATGTCACGCTTCCCGTCGGGTGGATCAAAGCATCTGTGGTTTTCCCTCAAGGCTTTCCCTCGAGGCTTTCCCACAGGGCTGTGCCACGTGCCACCGTGGTGTGAGTCGATCCACGGCGTGAAAGATGAGCCAGTGCAGGGCAAAGAGCTTCCTCTGGAATGGACTGAGACATCTGGGGGACTCTTGGAATGGTGGTACGACCACGGAATTCCTCTCGCCTTTCCTGTTGAGAGTGCCTCCTCTTGAGATGCGACGGGAACGCCGGGAATTCTTTCCCGTTGAAAGCAGGGAAAGGATCCCTCATCTCGAGCTACGAGGGGGAAACGGGGCTCCTCTGGATGTGGGCGGGACCATCATGCTTCCTCTCGAGTGGAGACGGGTATGGCGGTGAACTTCTTGAGTTGCAGCCAGGGTGTGAAAGATCCTTTCGAAGTTCCAGAGGTTAGGTGTCATTAGTCTGCAGACACCTCATCGGAAATAGGCCTCATCTCGCCTGGAAGGGAGAACTTCCTGGATTTTCTCGAGTTGCGGCAGGTGTTCTCGAGTTACGACGGGGACCTCAGGGACCCGCCCTGGTGGCCTCAGGAGAGGCCAGTCCCCTTGCGAGGTGCTTGGGTGCCTCTCGAGATTCCTCTCCCGTCGATACCGGGGCCAAAAACCTTGTGTGGAGTCAGGGCCGGAACCGAGGATTCCTCTCAGGGGCTGACATGGATCTTTGGGTACTTCTGGAGTCTCCCCAGGGGAGTCAGGCCTCGTCTCGAGTGGGGGCATGCACGTGCGCTTTCCTCCAGGCTGTAGCAGCAATGTCACGCTTCCCGTCGCGTGGATCAAAGGATCTGTGGTTTTCCCTCGAGGCTTTCCCTCGAGGCTTTCCCACAGGGCTGTCCTACGTGCCACCGTGGTGTGAGTCGATCCTCGGCGTGAAAGATGAGCCAGTGCAGGGCAAAGAGGTTCCTCTGGAATGGACTGAGACATCTGGGGGACTCTTGGAATGGTGGTACGACCATGGAGTTCCTCTCGCCTTTCCTGTTGAGAGTGCCTAATCTTGAGATGCGACGGGAACGCCGGGAATTCTTTCCCGTTGAAAGCAGGGAAAGGATCCCTCATTACGAGCTAACAGGGGGAAACGGGGCTCCTCTGGATGTGGGCGGTACCATCGTGCTACCTCTCGAGTGGAGATGGGTATGGCGGTGAACTTCTTGAGTTGCAGCAAGGGTGTGAAAGACCCTTTCGAAGTTCCAGAGGTTAGGTGTCATTAGTCTCCAGACGTCTCATCGGAAATACGCCTCATCTCGCCTGGAAGGGAGAACTTCCTGGATTTTCTCGAGTTGCGGCAGATGTTCTCGAGTTACGACGGGGACCTCAGGGACCCGCCCTGGTGGCCTCAGGAGAGGCCAGTCCCCATGCGAGGTGCTAGGGGGCCTCTCGGGATTCCTCTCCCGTCGATACCGGGGCCAAAAACCTTGTGTGGAGTCAGGGCCGGAAGCGAGGATTCCTCTCAGGGGCTGACATGGATCTTTGGGTACTTCTGGAGTCTCCCCAGGGGAGTTAGGCCTCGTCCCGTGTGGGGGCATGCACGTGCGCTTTCCTTCCAGGCTGTAGCAGCAATGTCACGCTTCCCGTCGCGTGGATCAAAGGATCTGTGGTTTTCCCTCGAGGCTTTCCCTCGAAGCTTTCCCACAGGGCTGTCCCACTTGCCTCCGTGGTGTGAGTCGATCCTCGGCGTGAAAGATGAGCCAGTGCAGGGCAAAGAGCTTCCTCTGGAATGGACTGAGACATCTGGGGGACTCTTGGAATGGTGGTACGACCATTGAGTTCCTCTGGCCTTTCCTGTTGAGAGTGCCTAATCTTGAGATGCGACGGGAACGCCGGGAATTCTTTCCCGTTGAAAGCAGGGAAAGGATACCTCATCTCGAGTTAAGAGGGGGAAACGGGGCTCCTCTGGATGTGGGCGGTACCATCGTGCTTCCTCTCGAGTGGAGACGGGTATGGCGGTGAACTTCTTGAGTTGAAGCAAGGGTGTGAAAGACCCTTTCGAAGTTCCAGATGTTAGGTGTCATTAGTCTCCAGACGCCTCATCGGAAATAGGCCTCATCTCGCCTGGAAGGGAGAACTTCCTGGATTTTCTCGAGTTGCGGCAGGTGTTCTCGAGTTACGACGGGGACCTCAGGGACCCTCCCTGGTGGCCTCAGGAGAGGCCAGTTCCCATGCGAGGTGCTAGGGGGCCTCTCGGGATTCCTCTCCCGTCGATACCGGGGCCAAAAACCTTGTGTGGAGTCATGGCCGGAAACGAGGATTCCTCTCAGGGGCTGACATGGATCTTTGGGTACTTCTGGAGTCTCACCAGGGGAGTCAGGCCTCGTCTCGAGTGGGGGCATGCACGTGCGCTTTCCTTCCAGGCTGTAGCAGCAATGTCACGCTTCCCGTCGGGTGGATCAAAGCATCTGTGGTTTTCCCTCAAGGCTTTCCCTCGAGGCTTTCCCACAGGGCTGTCCCACGTGCCACCGTGGTGTGAGTCGATCCTCGGCGTGAAAGATGAGCCAGTGCAGGGCAAAGAGCTTCCTCTGGAATGGACTGAGACATCTGGGGGACTCTTGGAATGGTGGTACGACCACGGAATTCCTCTCGCCTTTCCTGTTGAGAGTGCCTCCTCTTGAGATGCGACGGGAACGCCGGGAATTCTTTCCCGTTGAAAGCAGGGAAAGGATCCCTCATCTCGAGCTACGAGGGGGAAACGGGGCTCCTCTGGATGTGGGCGGTACCATCGTGCTTCCTCTCGAGTGGAGACGGGTATGGCTGTGAACTTCTTGTGTTGCAGCCTGGGTGTGAAAGATCCTTTCGAAGTTCCAGAGGTTAGGTGTGATTAGTCTCCAGACACCTCATCGGAAATAGGCCTCATCTCGCCTGGAAGGGAGAACTTCCTGGATTGTCTCGAGTTGCGGCAGGTGTTCTCGAGTTAGGACGGGGACCTCAGGGACCCGCCCTGGTGGCCTCAGGAGAGGCCAGTCCCCTTGCGAGGTGCTTGGGTGCCTCTCGAGATTCCTCTCCCGTCGATACCGGGGCCAAAAACCTTGTGTAGAGTCAGGGCCGGAACCGAGGACTCCTCTCAGGGGCTGACATGGATCTTTGGGTACTTCTGGAGTCTCCCCAGGGGAGTCAGGCCTCGTCTCGAGTGGGGGCATGCACGTGCGCTTTCCTTCCAGGCTGTAGCAGCAATGTCACGCTTCCCGTCGGGTGGATCAAAGCATCTGTGGTTTTCCCTCAAGGCTTTCCCTCGAGGCTTTCCCACAAGGCTGTCCCACGTGCCACCGTGGTGTGAGTCGATCCTCGGCGTGAAAGATGAGCCAGTGCAGGGCAAAGAGCTTCCTCTGGAATGGACTGAGACATCTGGGGGACTCTTGGAATGGTGGTACGACCACGGAATTCCTCTCGCCTTTCCTGTTGAGAGTGCCTCCTCTTGAGATGCGACGGGAACGCCGGGAATTCTTTCCCGTTGAAAGCAGGGAAAGGATCCCTCATCTCGAGCTACGAGGGGGAAACGGGGCTCCTCTGGATGTGGGCGGGACCATCATGCTTCCTCTCGAGTGGAGACGGGTATGGCGGTGAACTTCTTGAGTTGCAGCCAGGGTGTGAAAGATCCTTTCGAAGTTCCAGAGGTTAGGTGTCATTAGTCTGCAGACACCTCATCGGAAATAGGCCTCATCTCGCCTGGAAGGGAGAACTTCCTGGATTTTCTCGAGTTGCGGCAGGTGTTCTCGAGTTACGACGGGGACCTCAGGGACCCGCCCTGGTGGCCTCAGGAGAGGCCAGTCCCCTTGCGAGGTGCTTGGGTGCCTCTCGAGATTCCTCTCCCGTCGATACCGGGGCCAAAAACCTTGTGTAGAGTCAGGGCCGGAACCGAGGATTCCTCTCAGGGGCTGACATGGATCTTTGGGTACTTCTGGAGTCTCCCCAGGGGAGTCAGGCCTCGTCTCGAGTGGGGGCATGCACGTGCGCTTTCCTCCAGGCTGTAGCAGCAATGTCAGGCTTCCCGTCGCGTGGATCAAAGGATCTGTGGTTTTCCCTCGAGGCTTTCCCTCGAGGCTTTCCCACAGGGCTGTCCCACTTGCCTCCGTGGTGTGAGTCGATCCTCGGCGTGAAAGATGAGCCAGTTCAGGGCAAAGAGATTCCTCTGGAATAGACTGAGACATCTGGGGGACTCTTGGAATGGTGGTACGACCATGGAGTTCCTCTCGCCTTTCCTGTTGAGAGTGCCTAATCTTGAGATGCGACGGGAACACCGTGAATTCTTTCCCGTTGAATGCAGGGAAAGGATCCCTCATCTCGAGCTAAGAGGGGGAAACGGGGCTCCTCTGGATGTGGGCAGTACCATCGTGCTTCCTCTCGAGTGGAGACGGGTATGGCGGTGAACTTCTTGAGTTGCAGCAAGGGTGTGAAAGACCCTTTCGAAGTTCCAGAGGTTAGGTGTCATTAGTCTCCAGACGCCTCATCGGAAATAGGCCTCATCTCGCCTGGAAGGGAGAACTTCCTGGATTTTCTCGAGTTGCGGCAGGTGTTCTCGAGTTTCGACGGGGACCTCAGGGACCCGCCCTGGTGCCCTCAGGAGAGGCCAGTCCCCATGCGAGGTGCTAGGGGGCCTCTCGGGATTCCTCTCCCGTCGATACCGGGGCCAAAAACCTTGTGTGGAGTCAGGGCCGGAAGCGAGGATTCTTTTCAGGGGCTGACATGGATCTTTGGGTACTTCTGGAGTCTCCCCAGGGGAGTTAGGCCTCGTCCCGTGTGGGGGCATGCACGTGCGCTTTCCTTCCAGGCTGTAGCAGCAATGTCACGCTTCCCGTCGCGTGGATCAAAGGATCTGTGGTTTTCCCTCGAGGCTTTCCCTCGAGGCTTTCCCACGGGGCTGTCCCACTTGCCTCCGTGGTGTGAGTCGATCCTCGGCGTGAAAGATGAGCCAGTGCAGGGCAAAGAGCTTCCTCTGGAATGGACTGAGACATCTGGGGGACTCTTGGAATGGTGGTACGACCATTGAGTTCCTCTCGCCTATCCTGTTGAGAGTGCCTAATCTTGAGATGCGACGGGAACGCCGGGAATTCTTTCCCGTTGAAAGCAGGGAAAGGATACCTCATCTCGAGTTAAGAGGGGGAAACGGGGCTCCTCTGGATGTGGGCGGTACCATCGTGCTTCCTCTCGAGTGGAGACGGGTATGGCGGTGAACTTCTTGAGTTGAAGCAAGGGTGTGAAAGACCCTTTCGAAGTTCCAGATGTTAGGTGTCATTAGTCTCCAGACGCCTCATCGGAAATAGGCCTCATCTCGCCTGGAAGGGAGAACTTCCTGGATTTTCTCGAGTTGCGGCAGGTGTTCTCGAGTTACGACGGGGACCTCAGGGACCCGCCCTGGTGGCCTCAGGAGAGGCCAGTTCCCATGCGAGGTGCTAGGGGGCCTCTCGGGATTCCTCTCCCGTCGATACCGGGGCCAAAAACCTTGTGTAGAGTCAGGGCCGGAACCGAGGATTCCTCTCAGGGGCTGACATGGATCTTTGGGTACTTCTGGAGTCTCCCCAGGGGAGTCAGGCCTCGTCTCGAGTGGGGGCATGCACGTGCGCTTTCCTTCCAGGCTGTAGCAGCAATGTCACGCTTCCCGTCGGGTGGATCAAAGCATCTGTGGTTTTCCCTCAAGGCTTTCCCTCGAGGCTTTCCCACAGGGCTGTCCCACGTGCCACCGTGGTGTGAGTCGATCCTCGGCGTGAAAGATGAGCCAGTGCAGGGCAAATAGCTTCCTCTGGAATGGACTGAGACATCTGGGGGACTCTTGGAATGGTGGTACGACCACGGAATTCCTCTCGCCTTTCCTGTTGAGAGTGCCTCCTCTTGAGATGCGACGGGAACGCCGGGAATTCTTTCCCGTTGAAAGCAGGGAAAGGATCCCTCATCTCGAGCTACGAGGGGGAAACGGGGCTCCTCTGGATGTGGGCGGGACCATCGTGCTTCCTCTCGAGTGGAGACGGGTATGGCGGTGAACTTCTTGAGTTGCAGCCAGGGTGTGAAAGATCCTTTCGAAGTTCCAGAGGTTAGGTGTCATTAGTCTGCAGACACCTCATCGGAAATAGGCCTCATCTCGCCTGGAAGGGAGAACTTCCTGGATTTTCTCGAGTTGCGGCAGGTGTTCTCGAGTTACGACGGGGACCTCAGGGACCCGCCCTGGTGGCCTCAGGAGAGGCCAGTCCCCTTGCGAGGTGCTTGGGTGCCTCTCGAGATTCCTCTTCCGTCGATACCGGGGCCAAAAACCTTGTGTAGAGTCAGGGCCGGAACCGAGGATTCCTCTCAGGGGCTGACATGGATCTTTGGGTACGTCTGGAGTCTCCCCAGGGGAGTCAGGCCTCGTCTCGAGTGGGGGCATGCACGTGCGCTTTCCTCCAGGCTGTAGCAGCAATGTCAGGCTTCCCGTCGCGTGGATCAAAGGATCTGTGGTTTTCCCTCGAGGCTTTCCCTCGAGGCTTTCCCACAGGGCTGTCCTACGTGCCACCGTGGTGTGAGTTGATCCTCGGCGTGAAAGATGAGCCAGTGCAGGGCAAAGAGGTTCCTCTGGAATGGACTGAGACATCTGGGGGACTCTTGGAATGGTGGTACGACCATGGAGTTCCTCTCGCCTTTCCTGTTGAGAGTGCCTAATCTTGAGATGCGACGGGAACGCCGGGAATTCTTTCCCTTTGAAAGCAGGGAAAGGATCCCTCATTACGAGCTAACAGGGGGAAACGGGGCTCCTCTGGATGTGGGCGGTACCATCGTGCTTCCTCTCGAGTGGAGATGGGTATGGCGGTGAACTTCTTGAGTTGCAACAAGGGTGTGAAAGACCCTTTTGAAGTTCCAGAGGTTAGGTGTCATTAGTCTCCAGACGTCTCATCGGAAATAGGCCTCATCTCGCCTGGAAGGGAGAACTTCCTGGATTTTCTCGAGTTGCGGCAGGTGTTCTCGAGTTTCGACAGGGACCTCAGGGACCCGCCCTGGTGCCCTCAGGAGAGGCCAGTCCCCATGCGAGGTGCTAGGGGGCCTCTCGGGATTCCTCTCCCGTCGATACCGGGGCCAAAAACCTTGTGTGGAGTCAGGGCCGGAAGCGAGGATTCTTCTCAGGGGCTGACATGGATCTTTGGGTACTTCTGGAGTCTCCCCAGGGGAGTTAGGCCTCGTCCCGTGTGGGGGCATGCACGTGCGCTTTCCTTCCAGGCTGTAGCAGCAATGTCACGCTTCCCGTCGCGTGGATCAAAGGATCTGTGGTTTTCCCTCGAGGCTTTCCCTCAAGGCTTTCCCACAGGGCTGTCCCACTTGCCTCCGTGGTGTGAGTCGATCCTCGGCGTGAAAGATGAGCCAGTGCAGGGCAAAGAGCTTCCTCTGGAATGGACTGAGACATCTGGGGGACTCTTGGAATGGTGGTACGACCATTGAGTTCCTCTCGCCTTTCCTGTTGAGAGTGCCTAATCTTGAGATGCGACGGGAACGCCGGGAATTCTTTCCCGTTGAAAGCAGGGAAAGGATCCCTCATCTCGAGCTACGAGGGGGAAACGGGGCTCCTCTGGATGTGGGCGGGACCATCGTGCTTCCTCTCGAGTGGAGACGGGTATGGCGGTGAACTTCTTGAGTTGCAGCAAGGGTGTGAAAGATCCTTTCGAAGTTCCAGAGGTTAGGTGTCATTAGTCTCCAGACGCCTCATCGGAAATAGGCCTCATCTCGCCTGGAAGGGAGAACTTCCTGGATTTTCTCGAGTTGCGGCAGGTGTTCTCGAGTTACGACGGGGACCTCAGGGACCCGCCCTGCTGGCCTCAGGAGAGGCCAGTCCCCATGCGAGGTGCTAGGGGGCCTCTGGGGATTCCTCTCCCGTCGATACCGGGACCAAAATCCTTGTGTAGAGTCGGGGCCGGAACCGAGGATTCCTCTCAGGGGCTGACATGGATCTTTGGGTACTTGTGGAGTCTCCCCAGGGGAATCAGGCCTCGTCTCGTGTGGGGGCATGCACTTGCGCTTTCCTCCAGGCTGTAGCAGCAATGTCACGCTTCCCGTCGCGTGGAACAAAGGATCTGTGGTTTTCCCTCAAGGCTTTCCCTCGAGGCTTTCCCACAGGGCTGTCCCACTTGCCTCCGTGGTGTGAGTCGATCCTCGGCGTGAAAGATGAGCCAGTTCAGGGCAAAGAGATTTCTCTGGAATAGACTGAGACATCTGGGGGACTCTTGGAATGGTGGTACGACCATGGAGTTCCTCTCGCCTTTCCTGTTGAGAGTGCCTAATCTTGAGATGCGACGGGAACACCGTGAATTCTTTCCCGTTGAATGCAGGGAAAGGATCCCTCATCTCGAGCTAAGAGGGGGAAACGGGGCTCCTCTGGATGTGGGCAGTACCATCGTGCTTCCTCTCGAGTGGAGACGGGTATGGCGGTGAACTTCTTGAGTTGCAGCAAGGGTGTGAAAGACCCTTTCGAAGTTCCAGAGGTTAGGTGTCATTAGTCTCCAGACGCCTCATCGGAAATAGGCCTCATCTCGCCTGGAAGGGAGAACTTCCTGGATTTTCTCGAGTTGCAGCAGGTGTTCTCGAGTTACGACGGGGACCTCAGGGACCCGCCCTGGTGGCCTCAGGAGAGGCCAGTCCCCATGCGAGGTGCTAGGGGACCTCTCGGGATTCCTCTCCCATCGATACCGGGGCCAAAAACCTTGTGTGGAGTCAGGGCCGGAAACGAGGATTCCTCTCAGGGGCTGACATGGATCTTTGGGTACTTGTGGAGTCTCCCCAGGGGAGTCAGGCCTCGTCTCGAGTGGGGGCATGCACGTGCGCTTTCCTTCCAGGCTGTAGCAGCAATGTCACGCTTCCCGTCGCGTGGATCAAAGGATCTGTGGTTTTCCCTCGAGGCTTTCCCTCGAGGCTTTCCCACAGGGCTGTCCCACGTGCCACCGTGGTGTGAGTCGATCCTCGGCGTGAAAGATGAACCAGTGCAGGGCAAAGAGGTTATTCTGGAATGGACTGAGACATCTGGGGGACTCTTGGAATGGTGGTACGACCACGGAGTTCCTCTCGCCTTTCCTGTTGATAGTGCCTCCTCTTGAGATGCGACGGGAACGCCGGGAATTCTTTCCTGTTGAAACAGGGGAAGGATCCCTCATCTCGAGCTACGAGGGGGAAACGGGGCTCCTCTGGATGTGGGCGGGACCATCGTGCTTCCTCTCGAGTGGAGACGGGTATGGCGGTGAACTTCTTGAGTTGCAGCAAGGGTGTGAAAGATCCTTTCGAAGTTCCAGAGGTTAGGTGTCATTAGTCTCCAGACGCCTCATCGGAAATAGGCCTCATCTCGCCTGGAAGGGAGAACTTCCTGGATTTTCTTGAGTTGCGGCAGGTGTTCTCGAGTTACGACGGGGACCTCAGGGACCCGCCCTGGTGGCCTCACGAGAGGCCAGTACCCATGCGAGGTGCTAGGGGGCCTCTCGGGATTCCTCTCCCGTCGATACAAGGGCGAAAAACCTTTTGTACAGTCAGGGCCGGAACCGAGGATTCCTCTCAAGGGCTGACATGGATCTTTGGGTTCTTCTGGAGTCTCCCCAGGGGAGTCAGGCCTCGTCTCGAGTGGGGGCATGCACGTGCGCTTTCCTCCAGGCTCTAGCAGCAATGTCACACTTCCCGTGGCGTGGATCAAAGGATCTGTGGTTTTCCCTCGAGGTTTTCCCTCGAGGCTTTACACAGGGCTGTCCCACGTGCCACCGTGGTGTGAGTCGATCCTCGGCGTGAAAGATGAGCCAGTGCAGGGCAATGAGGTTCCTCTGGAATGGACTGAGATATCTGGGGGACTCTTGGAATGGTGGTACGACCATGGAGTTCCTCTTGCCTTTCCTGTTGAGAGTGCCTCCTCTTGAGATGCGACGGGAATGCCGGGAATTCTTTCCCGTTGAAAGCAGGGAAAGGATCCCTCATCTCGAGCTACGAGGGGGAAACGGGGCTCCTCTGGATGTGGGCGGGACCATCGTGCTTCCTCTCGAGTGGAGACGGGTATGGCGGTGAACTTCTTGAGTTGCAGCAAGGGTGTGAAAGACCCTTTCGAAGTTCCAGAGGTTAGGTGTCATTAGTCTCCAGACACCTCATCGGAAATAGGCCTCATCTGGCCTGGAAGGGAGAACTTCCTGGATTTTCTAGAGTTGCGGCAGGTGTTCTCGAGTTACGACGGGGACCTCAGGGACCCGCCCTGGTGGCCTCAGGAGAGGCCAGTCCCCATGCGAGGTGCTAGGGGGCCTCTCGGGATTCCTCTCCCGTCGATACCGGGGCCAAAAACCTTGTGTGGAGTCAGGGCCGGAACCGAGGATTCCTCTCAGGGGCTGACATGGATCTTTGGGTACTTCTGGAGTATCCCCAGGGGAGTCAGGCCTCGTCTCGAGTGGGGGCATGCACGTGCGCTTTCCTTCCAGGCTGTAGCAGCAATGTCATGCTTCCCGTCGCGTGGATCAAAGGATCTGTGGTTTTCCCTCGAGGCTTTCCCTCGAGGCTTTCCCACAGGGCTGTCCCACGTGCCACCGTGGTGTGAGTCGATCCTCGGCGTGAAAGATGAGCCAGTGCAGGGCCAAGAGGTTCCTCTGGAATGGACTGAGACATCTGGGGGACTCTTGGAATGGTGGTACGACCATGGAGTTCCTCTCGCCTTTCCTGTTGAGAGTGCCTCCTCTTGAGATGCGACGGGAACGCCGGGAATTCTTTCCCGTTGAAAGCAGGGAAAGGATCCCTCATCTCGAGCTCCGAGGGGGAAACGGGGCTCCTCTGGATGTGGGCGGGACCATCGTGCTTCCTCTCGAGTGGAGACGGGTATGGCGGTGAACTTCTTGAGTTGCAGCAAGGGTGTGAAAGACCCTTTCGAAGTTCCAGAGGTTAGGTGTCATTAGTCTCCAGACGCCTCATCGGAAATAGGCCTCATCTCGCCTGGAAGGGAGAACTTCCTGGATTTTCTCGAGTTGCGGCAGGTGTTCTCGAGTTACGACGGGGACCTCAGGGACCCGCCCTGGTGGCCTCAGGAGAGGCCAGTCCCCATGCGTGGTGCTAGGGGGCCTCTCGGGATTCCTCTCCCATCGATACCGGGGCCAAAAACCTTGTGTGGAGTCAGGGCCGGAAACGAGGATTCCTCTCAGGGGCTGACATGGATCTTTGGGTACTTCTGGAGTCTCCCCAGGGGAGTCAGGCCTCGTCTCGAGTGGGGGCATGCACGTGCGCTTTCCTTCCAGGCTGTAGCAGCAATGTCACGCTTCCCGTCGCGTGGATCAAACGATCTGTGGTTTTCCCTCGAGGCTTTCCCTCGAGGCTTTCCCACAGGGCTGTCCCACGTGCCACCGTGGTGTGAGTCGATCCTCGGCGTGAAAGATGAATCAGTGCAGGGCAAAGAGTTTATTCTGGAATGGACTGAGACATCTGGGGGACTCTTGGAATGGTGGTACGACCACGGAATTCCTCTCGCCTTTCCTGTTGAGAGTGCCTCCTCTTGAGATGCGACGGGAACGCCGGGAATACTTTCCTGTTGAAAGCAGGGAAAGGATCCCTCATCTCGAGCTACGAGGGGGAAACTGGGCTCCTCTGGATGTGGGCGGGACCATCGTGCTTCCTCTCGAGTGGAGACGGGTATGGCGGTGAACTTCTTGAGTTGCAGCAAGGGTGTGAAAGATCCTTTCGAAGTTCCAGAGGTTAGGTGTCATTAGTCTCCAGACGCCTCATCGGAAATAGGCCTCATCTCGCCTGGAAGGGAGTACTTCCTGGATTTTCTTGAGTTGCGGCAGGTGTTCTCGAGTTACGACGGGGACCTCAGGGACCCGCCCTGGTGGCCTCAGGAGAGGCCAGTCCCCATGCGAGGTGCTAGGGGGCCTCTCGGGATTCCTCTCCCGTCGATACCGGGGCCAAAAACCTTGTGTGGAGTCAGGGCCGGAACCGAGGATTCCTCTCAGGGGCTGACATGGATCTTTGGGTACTTCTGGAGTATCCCCAGGGGAGTCAGGCCTCGTCTCGAGTGGGGGCATGCACGTGCGCTTTCCTTCCAGGCTGTAGCAGCAATGTCACGCTTCCCGTCGCGTGGATCAAAGGATCTGTGGTTTTCCCTCGAGGCTTTCCCTCGAGGCTTTCCCACAGGGCTGTCCCACGTGCCACCGTGGTGTGAGTCGATCCTCGGCGTGAAAGATGAGCCAGTGCAGGGCAAAGAGGTTCCTCTGGAATGGACTGAGACATCTGGGGGACTCTTGGAATGGTGGTACGACCATGGAGTTCCTCTCGCCTTTCCTGTTGAGAGTGCCTCCTCTTGAGATGCGACGGGAACGCCGGGAATTCTTTCCCGTTGAAAGGAGGGAAAGGATCCCTCATCTCGAGCTACGAGTGGGAAACGGGGCTCCTCTGGATGTGGGCGGGACCATCGTGCTTCCTCTCGAGTGGAGACGGGTATGGCGGTGAACTTCTTGAGTTGCAGCAAGGGTGTGAAAGACCCTTTCGAAGTTCCAGAGGTTAGGTGTCATTAGTCTCCAGACGCCTCATCGGAAATAGGCCTCATCTCGCCTGGAAGGGAGAACTTCCTGGATTTTCTCGAGTTGCGGCAGGTGTTCTCGAGTTACGACTGGGACCTCAGGGACCCGCCCTGGTGGCCTCAGGAGAGGCCAGTCCTCATACGAGGTGCTAGGGGGCCTCTCGGGATTCCTCTCCGATCGATACCGGGGCCAAAAAGCTTTTGTGGAGTCAGGGCCGGAACCGAGGATTCCTCTCAGGGGCTGACATGGATCTTTGGGTACTTCTGGAGTCTCCCCAGGGGATCAGGCCTCGTCTCGAGTGGGGGCATGCACGTGCGCTTTCCTTCCAGGCTGTAGCAGCAATGTCACACTTCCCGTCGCGTGGATCAAAGGATCTGTGGTTTTCCCTCGAGGCTTTCCCTCGAGGTTTTCCCACAGGGCTGTCCCACCTGCCACCGTGGTGTGAGTCGATCATCGGCGTGAAAGATGAGCCAGTGCAGGGCAAAGAGGTTCCTCTGGAATGGACTGAGACATCTGGGGGACTCTTGGAATGGTGGTACGACCATGGAGTTCCTCTCGCCTTTCCTGTTGAGAGTGCCTCCTCTTGAGATGCGACGGGAACGCCGGGAATTCTTTCCCGTTGAAAGCAGGGAAAGGATCCCTCATCTCGAGCTCCGAGGGGGAAACGGGGCTCCTCTGGATGTGGGCCGAACCTCGTGCTTCCTCTCGAGTGGAGACGGGTATGGCGGTGAACTTCTTGAGTTGCAGCAAGGGTGTGAAAGACCCTTTCGAAGTTCCAGAGGTTAGGTGTCATTAGTCTCCAGACGCCTCATCGGAAATAGGCCTCATCTCGCCTGGAAGGGAGAACTTCCTGGATTTTCTCGAGTTGCGGCAGGTGTTCTCGAGTTACGACGGGGACCTCAGGGACCCGCCCTGGTGGCCTCAGGAGAGGCCAGTCCCCATGCGAGTTGCTAGGGGGCCTCTCGGGATTCCTCTCCCGCCGATACCGGGGCCAAAAACCTTGTGTGCAGTCAGGGCCGGAACCGAGGATTCCTCTCAGGGGCTGACATGGATCTTTGGGTACTTCTGGAGTCTCCCCAGCGGAGTCAGGCCTCGTTTCGAGTGGGGGCATGCACGTGCGCTTTCCTTCCAGGCTGTAGCAGCAAAGTCTCGCTTCCCGTCGCGGGGATCAAAGGATCTGTGGTTTTCCCTCGAGGCTTTCCCACAGGGCTGTCCCACGTGCCACCGTGGTGTGAGTCGATCCTCGGCATGAAACATGAGCCAGTGCAGGGCAAAGAGGTTCCTCTGGAATGGACTGAGACATCTGGGGGACTCTTGGCATGGTCGTACGACCATGGAGTTCCTCTCGCCTTTCCTGTTGAGACTGCCTCCTCTTGAGATGCGACGGGAACGCCGGGAATTCTTTCCCGTTGAAAGCAGGGAAAGGATCCCACATCTCGAGCTCCGAGGGGGAAACGGGGCTCCTCTGGATGTGGGCGGGACCATCGTGCTTCCTCTCGAGTGGAGACGGGTATGGCGGTGAACTTCTTGAGTTGCAGCAAGGGTGTGAAAGACCCTTTCGAAGTTCCAGAGGTTAGGTGTCATTAGTCTCCAGACGCCTCATCGGAAATAGGCCTCATCACGCCTGGAAGGGAGAACTTCCTGGATTTTCTCGAGTTGCGGCAGGTGTTCTCGAGTTACGATGGGGACCTCAGGGACCCGCCCTGGTGGCCTCAGGAGAGGCCAGTCCCCATGCGATTTGCTAGGGTCCCTCTCGGGATTCCTCTCCCGTCGATACCCGGGCCAAAAACCTTGTGTGGAGTCAGGGCCGGAACCGAGGATTCCTCTCAGGGGCTGACATGGATCTTTGGGTACTTCTGGAGTCTCCCCAGGGGAGTCAGGCCTCGTCTCGAGTGGGGGCATGCACGTGCGCTTTCCTTCCAGGCTGTAGCAGCGATGTCACGCTTCCTGTGGCGTGGAACAAAGGATCTGTGGTTTTCCCTCGAGGCTTTCCCTCGAGGCTTTCCCACAGGGCTGTCCCACGTGCCACCGTGGTGTGAGTCGATCCTCGGCGTGAAAGATGAGCCAGTGCAGTGCAGAGAGGTTCCTCTGGAATGGACTGAGACATCTGGGGGACTCTTGGAATGGTGGTACGACCATGGATTTCCTCTCGCCTTTCCTGTTGAGAGTGCCTCCTCTTGAGATGCGACGGGAACGCCGGGAATTCTTTCCCGTTGAAAGCAGGGAAAGGATCCCTCATCTCGAGCTCCGAGGGGGAAACGGGGCTCCTCTGGATGTGGGCGGGACCATCGTGCTTCCTCTCGAGTGGAGACGGGTATGGCGGTGAACTTCTTGAGTTGCAGCAAGGGTGTGAAAGACCCTTTCGAAGTTACAGAGGTTAGGTGTCATTAGTCTCCAGAGGCCTCATCGGAAATAGGCCTCATCTCGCCTGGAAGGGAGAACTTCCTGGATTTTCTCGAGTTGGGGCAGGTGTTCTCGAGTTACGACGGGGACCTCAGGGACCCGCCCTGGTGGCCTCAGGAGAGGCCAGTCCCCATGCGATTTGCTAGGGGCCCTCTCGGGATTCCTCTCCCATCGATATCCGGGCCAAAAACCGTGTGTGGAGTCAGGGCCGGAACCGAGGATTCCTCTCAGGGGCTGACATGGATCTTTGGGTACTTGTGGAGTCTCCCCAGGGGAGTCAGGCCTCGTCTCGAGTGGGGGCATGCACGTGCGCTTTCCTTCCAAGCTGTAGCAGCGATGTCACGCTTCCCGTGGCGTGGATCAAAGGATCTGTGGTTTTCCCTCGAGGCTTTCCCTCGAGGCTTTCCCACAGGGCTGTCAAACGTGCCACCGTGGTGTGAGTCGATCCTCGGCGTTCAAGATGAGCCAGTGCAGGGCAAAGAGGTTCCTCTGGAATGGACTGAGACATCTGGGGGACTCTTGGAATGGTGGTACGACCATGGAGTTCCTCTCGCCTTTCCTGTTGAGAGTGCCTCCTCTTGAGAGCGACGGGAACGCCGGGAATTCTTTCCCGTTGAAAGCAGGGAAAGGATCCCTCATCTCGAGTCCGAGGGGAAACGGGGCTCCTCTGGATGTGGGCGGGACCATCGTGCTTCGTCTCGAGTGGAGACGGCTATGGCGGTGAACTTCTTGAGTTGCAGCAAGGGTGTGAAAGACCCTTTCGAAGTTCCAGAGGTTAGGTGTCATTAGTCTCCAGACGCCTCATCGGAAATAGGCCTCATCTCGCCTGGAAGGGAGAACTTCCTGGATTTTCTCGAGTTGCGGCAGGTGTTCTCGAGTTACGACGGGGACCTCAGGGACCCGCCCTGGTGGCCTCAGGAGAGGCCAGTCCCCATGCGAGTTGCTAGGGGGCTTCTCGGGATTCCTCTCCCATCGATACCGGGGCCAAAATCCTTGTGTTTAGTCAGGGCCGGAACCGAGGATTCCTCTCAGGGGCTGACATGGATCTTTGGGTACTTGTGGAGTCTCCCCAGGGGAGTCAGGCCTAGTCTCGAGTGGGGGCATGCACGTGCGCTTTCCTTCCAGGCTGTAGCAGCAATGTCACGCTTCCCGTCGCGTGGATCAAAGGATCTGAGGTTATCCCTCGAGGCTTTCCCTCGAGGCTTTCCCACAGGGCTGTCCCACGTGCCACCGTGGTGTGAGTCGATCCTCGGCATGAAAGATGAGCCAGTGCAGGGCAGAGAGGTTCCTCTGGAATGGACTGAGACATCTGGGGGACTCTTGGAATGGTGGTACGACCATGGATTTCCTCTCGCCTTTCCTGTTGAGAGTGCCTCCGCTTGAGATGCGACGGGAACGCCGGGAATTCTTTCCCGTTGAAAGCATTGAAAGGATCCCTCATCTCGAGCTCCGAGGGGGAAACGGGGCTCCTCTGGATGTGGGCGGGACCATCGTGCTTCCTCTCGAGTGGAGACGGGTATGGCGGTGAACTTCTTGAGTTGCAGCAAGGGTGTGAAAGACCCTTTCAAAGTTCCAGAGGTTAGGTGTCATTAGTCTCCAGACGCCTCATCGGAAATAGGCCTCATCTCGCCTGGAAGGTTGAACTTCCTGGATATTCTCGAGTGGCGGCAGGTGTTGTCGAGTTACGACGGGGACCTCAGGTACCCGCCCTGGTGGCCTCAGGAGAGGCCAGTCCCCATGCGAGTTGCTAGGGGGCCTCTCGGGATTCCTCTCCCGTCGATACCGGGGCCAAAAACCTTGTGTGGAGTCAGGGCCGGAACCGAGGATTCCTCTCAGGGGCTGACATGGATCTTTGGTTACTTCTGGAGTCTCCCCAGGGGAGTCAGGCCTAGTTTAGTGTGGGGGCATGCACGTGCGCTTTCCTTCCAGGCTGTAGCAGCAATGTCACGCTTCCCGTCGCGTGGATCAAACGATCTGTGGTTTTCCCTCGAGGCTTTCCCTCGAGGCTTTCCCACAGGGCTGTCCCACGTGCCACCGTGGTGTGAGTCGATCCTCGGCGTGAAAGATGAGCCAGTGCAGGGCAAAGAGGTTCCTCTGGAATGGACTGAGACATCTGGGGGACTCTTGGAATGGTGGTACGACCATGGAGTTCCTCTCGCCTTTCCTGTTGAGAGTGCCTCCTCTTGAGATGCGACTGAAACGCCGGGATTTCTTTCCCGTTGAAAGCAGGGAAAGGATCCCTCATCTCGAGCTCCGAGGGGGAAACTGGGCTCCTCTGGATGTGGGCGGGACCATCGAGCTTCCTCTCGAGTGGAGACGGGTATGGCGGTGAACTTCTTGAGTTGCAGCAAGGGTGTGAAAGACCCTTTCGAAGTTCCAGAGGTTAGGTGTCATTAGTCTCCAGACGCCTCATCGGAAATAGGCCTCATCTCGCCTGGAAGGGAGAACTTCCTGGATTTTCTCGAGTTGCGGCAGGTGTTCTCGAGTTACGACGGGGACCTCAGGGACCCGCCCTGGTGGCCTCAGGAGAGGCCAGTCCCCATGCGAGTTGCTAGGGGGCCTCTCGGGATTCCTCTCCCGTCGATACCGGGGCCAAAAACCTTGTGTGCAGTCAGGGCCGGAACCGAGGATTCCTCTCAGGGGCTGACATGGATCTTTGGGTACTTCTGGAGTCTCCCCAGCGGAGTCAGGCCTCGTCTCGAGTGGGGGCATGCACGTGCGCTTTCCTTGCAGGCTGTAGCAGCAAAGTCTCGCTTCCCGTCGCGGGGATCAAAGGATCTGTGGTTTTCCCTCGAGGCTTTCCCACAGGGCTGTCCCACGTGCCACCGTGGTGTGAGTCGATCCTCGGCATGAAACATGAGCCAGTGCAGGGCAAAGAGGTTCCTCTGGAATGGACTGAGACATCTGGGGGACTCTTGGCATGGTGGTACGACCATGGAGTTCCTCTCGCCTTTCCTGTTGAGACTGCCTCCTCTTGAGATGCGACGGGAACGCCGGGAATTCTTTCCCGTTGAAAGCAGGGAAAGGATCCCACATCTCGAGCTCCGAGGGGGAAACGGGGCTCCTCTGGATGTGGGCGGGACCATCGTGCTTCCTCTCGAGTGGAGACGGGTATGGCGGTGAACTTCTTGAGTTGCAGCAAGGGTGTGAAAGACCCTTTCGAAGTTCCAGAGGTTAGGTGTCATTAGTCTCCAGACGCCTCATCGGAAATAGGCCTCATCACGCCTGGAAGGGAGAACTTCCTGGATTTTCTCGAGTTGCGGCAGGTGTTCTCGAGTTACGATGGGGACCTCAGGGACCCGCCCTGGTGGCCTCAGGAGAGGCCAGTCCCCTTGCGATTTGCTAGGGTCCCTCTCGGGATTCCTCTCCCGTCGATACCCGGGCCAAAAACCTTGTGTGGAGTCAGGGCCGGAACCGAGGATTCCTCTCAGGGGCTGACATGGATCTTTGGGTACTTGTGGAGTCTCCCCAGGGGAGTCAGGCCTCGTCTCGAGTGGGGGCATGCACGTGCGCTTTCCTTCCAGGCTGTAGCAGCGATGTCACGCTTCCTGTGGCGTGGAACAAAGGATCTGTGGTTTTCCCTCGAGGCTTTCCCTCGAGGCTTTCCCACAGGGCTGTCCCACGTGCCACCGTGGTGTGAGTCGATCCTCGGCGTTCAAGATGAGCCAGTGCAGGGCAGAGAGGTTCCTCTGGAATGGACTGAGACATCTGGGGGACTCTTGGAATGGTGGTACGACCATGGATTTCCTCTCGCCTTTCCTGTTGAGAGTGCCTCCTCTTGAGATGCGACGGGAACGCCGGGAATTCTTTCCCGTTGAAAGCAGGGAAAGGATCCCTCATCTCGAGCTCCGAGGGGGAAACGGGGCTCCTCTGGATGTGGGCGGGACCATCGTGCTTCCTCTCGAGTGGAGACGGGTATGGCGGTGAACTTCTTGAGTTGCAGCAAGGGTGTGAAAGACCCTTTCGAAGTTACAGAGGTTAGGTGTCATTAGTCTCCAGAGGCCTCATCGGAAATAGGCCTCATCTCACCTGGAAGGGAGAACTTCCTGGATTTTCTCGAGTTGGGGCAGGTGTTCTCGAGTTACGACGGGGACCTCAGGGACCCGCCCTGGTGGCCTCAGGAGAGGCCAGTCCCCATGCGATTTGCTAGGGGCCCTCTCGGGATTCCTCTCCCATCGATATCCGGGCCAAAAACCGTGTGTGGAGTCAGGGCCGGAATCGAGGATTCCTCTCAGGGGCTGACATGGATCTTTGGGTACTTGTGGAGTCTCCCCAGGGGAGTCAGGCCTCGTCTCGAGTGGGGGCATGCACGTGCGCTTTCCTTCCAAGCTGTAGCAGCGATGTCACGCTTCCCGTGGCGTGGATCAAAGGATCTGTGGTTTTCCCTCGAGGCTTTCCCTCGAGGCTTTCCCACAGGGCTGTCCCACGTGCCACCGTGGTGTGAGTCGATCCTCGGCGTTCAAGATGAGCCAGTGCAGGGCAAAGAGGTTCCTCTGGAATGGACTGAGACATCTGGGGGACTCTTGGAATGGTGGTACGACCATGGAGTTCCTCTCGCCTTTCCTGTTGAGAGTGCCTCCTCTTGAGAGCGACGGGAACGCCGGGAATTCTTTCCCGTTGAAAGCAGGGAAAGGATCCCTCATCTCGAGTCCGAGGGGAAACGGGGCTCCTCTGGATGTGGGCGGGACCATCGTGCTTCGTCTCGAGTGGAGACGGCTATGGCGGTGAACTTCTTGAGTTGCAGCAAGGGTGTGAAAGACCCTTTCGAAGTTCCAGAGGTTAGGTGTCATTAGTCTCCAGACGCCTCATCGGAAATAGGCCTCATCTCGCCTGGAAGGGAGAACTTCCTGGATTTTCTCGAGTTGCGGCAGGTGTTCTCGAGTTACGACGGGGACCTCAGGGACCCGCCCTGGTGGCCTCAGGAGAGGCCAGTCCCCATGCGAGTTGCTAGGGGGCTTCTCGGGATTCCTCTCCCATCGATACCGGGGCCAAAATCCTTGTGTTTAGTCAGGGCCGGAACCGAGGATTCCTCTCAGGGGCTGACATGGATCTTTGGGTACTTGTGGAGTCTCCCCAGGGGAGTCAGGCGTCGTCTCGAGTGGGGGCATGCACGTGCGCTTTCCTTCCAGGCTGTAGCAGCAATGTCACGCTTCCCGTCGCGTGGATCAAAGGATCTGTGGTTATCCCTCGAGGCTTTCCCTCGAGGCTTTCCCACAGGGCTGTCCCACGTGCCACCGTGGTGTGAGTCGATCCTCGGCGTGAAAGATGAGCCAGTGCAGGGCAGAGAGGTTCCTCTGGAATGGACTGAGACATCTGGGGGACTCTTGGAATGGTGGTACGACCATGGAGTTCCTCTCGCCTTTCCTGTTGAGAGTGCCTCCTCTTGAGAGCGACGGGAACGCCGGGAATTCTTTCCCGTTGAAAGCAGGGAAAGGATCCCTCATCTCGAGTCCGAGGGGAAACGGGGCTCCTCTGGATGTGGGCGGGACCATCGTGCTTCGTCTCGAGTGGAGACGGCTTTGGCGGTGAACTTCTTGAGTTGCAGCAAGGGTGTGAAAGACCCTTTCGAAGTTCCAGAGGTTAGGTGTCATTAGTCTCCAGACGCCTCATCGGAAATAGGCCTCATCACGCCTGGAAGGGAGAACTTCCTGGATTTTCTCGAGTTGCGGCAGGTGTTCTCGAGTTACGATGGGGACCTCAGGGACCCGCCCTGGTGGCCTCAGGAGAGGCCAGTCCCCATGCGATTTGCTAGGGTCCCTCTCGGGATTCCTCTCCCGTCGATACCCGGGCCAAAAACCTTGTGTGGAGTCAGGGCCGGAACCGAGGATTCCTCTCAGGGGCTGACATGGATCTTTGGGTACTTGTGGAGTCTCCCCTGGGGAGTCAGGCCTCGTCTCGAGTGGGGGCATGCACGTGCGCTTTCCTTCCAGGCTGTAGCAGCGATGTCACGCTTCCTGTGGCGTGGAACAAAGGATCTGTGGTTTTCCCTCGAGGCTTTCCCTCGAGGCTTTCCCACAGGGCTGTCCCACGTGCCACCGTGGTGTGAGTCGATCCTCGGCGTGAAAGATGAGCCAGTGCAGGGCAGAGAGGTTCCTCTGGAATGGACTGAGACATCTGGGGGACTCTTGGAATGGTGGTACGACCATGGATTTCCTCTCGCCTTTCCTGTTGAGAGTGCCTCCTCTTGAGATGCGACGGGAACGCCGGGAATTCTTTCCCGTTGAAAGCAGGGAAAGGATCCCTCATCTCGAGCTCCGAGGGGGAAACGGGGCTCCTCTGGATGTGGGCGGGACCATCGTGCTTCCTCTCGAGTGGAGACGGGTATGGCGGTGAACTTCTTGAGTTGCAGCAAGGGTGTGAAAGACCCTTTCGAAGTTACAGAGGTTAGGTGTCATTAGTCTCCAGAGGCCTCATCGGAATTAGGCCTCATCTCGCCTGGAAGGGAGAACTTCCTGGATTTTCTCGAGTTGGGGCAGGTGTTCTCGAGTTACGACGGGGACCTCAGGGACCCGCCCTGGTGGCCTCAGGAGAGGCCAGTCCCCATGCGATTTGCTAGGGGCCCTCTCGGGATTCCTCTCCCATCGATATCCGGGCCAAAAACCTTGTGTGGAGTCAGGGCCGGAACCGAGGATTCCTCTCAGGGGCTGACATGGATCTTTGGGTACTTGTGGAGTCTCCCCAGGGGAGTCAGGCCTCGTCTCGAGTGGGGGCATGCACGTGCGCTTTCCTTCCAAGCTGTAGCAGCGATGTCACGCTTCCCGTGGCGTGGATCAAAGGATCTGTGGTTTTCCCTCGAGGCTTTCCCTCGAGGCTTTCCCACAGGGCTGTCCCACGTGCCACCGTGGTGTGAGTCGATCCTCGGCGTTCAAGATGAGCCAGTGCAGGGCAAAGAGGTTCCTCTGGAATGGACTGAGACATCTGGGGGACTCTTGGAATGGTGGTTCGATCATGGAGTTCCTCTCGCCTTTCCTGTTGAGAGTGCCTCCTCTTGAGAGCGACGGGAACGCCGGGAATTCTTTCCCGTTGAAAGCAGGGAAAGGATCCCTCATCTTGAGTCCGAGGGGAAACGGGGCTCCTCTGGATGTGGGCGGGACCATCGTGCTTCGTCTCGAGTGGAGACGGCTATGGCGGTGAACTTCTTGAGTTGCAGCAAGGGTGTGAAAGACCCTTTCGAAGTTCCAGAGGTTAGGTGTCATTAGTCTCCAGACGCCTCATCGGAAATAGGCCTCATCTCGCCTGGAAGGGAGAACTTCCTGGATTTTCTCGAGTTGCGGCAGGTGTTCTCGAGTTACGACGGGGACCTCAGGGACCCGCCCTGGTGGCCTCAGGAGAGGCCAGTCCCCATGCGAGTTGCTAGGGGGCTTCTCGGGATTCCTCTCCCATCGATACCGGGGCCAAAATCCTTGTGTTTAGTCAGGGCCGGAACCGAGGATTCCTCTCAGGGGCTGACATGGATCTTTGGGTACTTGTGGAGTCTCCCCAGGGGAGTCAGGCGTCGTCTCGAGTGGGGGCATGCACGTGCGCTTTCCTTCCAGGCTGTAGCAGCAATGTCACGCTTCCCGTCGCGTGGATCAAAGGATCTGTGGTTATCCCTCGAGGCTTTCCCTCGAGGCTTTCCCACAGGGCTGTCCCACGTGCCACCGTGGTGTGAGTCGATCCTCGGCGTGAAAGATGAGCCAGTGCAGGGCAGAGAGGTTCCTCTGGAATGGACTGAGACATCTGGGGGACTCTTGGAATGGTGGTACGACCATGGAGTTCCTCTCGCCTTTCCTGTTGAGAGTGCCTCCTCTTGAGAGCGACGGGAACGCCGGGAATTCTTTCCCGTTGAAAGCAGGGAAAGGATCCCTCATCTCGAGTCCGAGGGGAAACGGGGCTCCTCTGGATGTGGGCGGGACCATCGTGCTTCGTCTCGAGTGGAGACGGCTTTGGCGGTGAACTTTTGAGTTGCAGCAAGGGTGTGAAAGACCCTTTCGAAGTTCCAGAGGTTAGGTGTCATTAGTCTCCAGACGCCTCATCGGAAATAGGCCTCATCACGCCTGGAAGGGAGAACTTCCTGGATTTTCTCGAGTTGCGGCAGGTGTTCTCGAGTTACGATGGGGACCTCAGGGACCCGCCCTGGTGGCCTCAGGAGAGGCCAGTCCCCATGCGATTTGCTAGGGTCCCTCTCGGGATTCCTCTCCCGTCGATACCCGGGCCAAAAACCTTGTGTGGAGTCAGGGCCGGAACCGAGGATTCCTCTCAGGGGCTGACATGGATCTTTGGGTACTTGTGGAGTCTCCCCTGGGGAGTCAGGCCTCGTCTCGAGTGGGGGCATGCACGTGCGCTTTCCTTCCAGGCTGTAGCAGCGATGTCACGCTTCCTGTGGCGTGGAACAAAGGATCTGTGGTTTTCCCTCGAGGCTTTCCCTCGAGGCTTTCCCACAGGGCTGTCCCACGTGCCACCGTGGTGTGAGTCGATCCTCGGCGTGAAAGATGAGCCAGTGCAGGGCAGAGAGGTTCCTCTGGAATGGACTGAGACATCTGGGGGACTCTTGGAATGGTGGTACGACCATGGAGTTCCTCTCGCCTTTCCTGTTGAGAGTGCCTCCTCTTGAGATGCGACGGGAACGCCGGGAATTCTTTCCCGTTGAAAGCAGGGAAAGGATCCCTCATCTCGAGCTCCGAGGGGGAAACGGGGCTCCTCTGGATGTGGGCGGGACCATCGTGCTTCCTCTCGAGTGGAGACGGGTATGGCGGTGAACTTCTTGAGTTGCAGCAAGGGTGTGAAAGACCCTTTCGAAGTTCCAGAGGTTAGGTGTCATTAGTCTCCAGACGCCTCATCGGAAATAGGCCTCATCTCGCCTGGAAGGGAGATCTTCCTGGATTTTCTTGAGTTGCGGCAGGTGTTCTCGAGTTACGACGGGGACCTCAGGGACCCGCCCTGGTGGCCTCAGGAGAGGCCAGTCCCCATGCGAGTTGCTAGGGGGCCTTTCGGGATTCCTCTCCCGTCGATACCGGGGCCAAAAACCTTGTGTGGAGTCAGGGCTGGAACCGAGGATTCCTCTCAGGGGCTGACATGGATCTTTGGGTACTTCTGGAGTCTCCCCAGGGGAGTCAGGCCTCGTCTCTAGTGGGGGCATGCACGTGTGCTTTCCTTCCAGGCTGTAGCAGCAATGTCACGCTTCCCGTCGCGTGGATCAAAGGATCTGTGGTTTTCCCTCGAGGCTTTCCCTCGAGGCTTTCCCACAGGGCTGTCCCACGTGCCACCGTGGTGTGAGTCGATCCTCGGCGTGAAAGATGAGCCAGTGCAGGGCAAAGAGGTTCCTCTGGAATGGACTGAGACATCTGGGGGACTCTTGGAATGGTGGTACGACCATGGAGTTCCTCTCGCCTTTCCTGTTGAGAGTGCCTCCTCTTGAGATGCGACGGGAACTCCGGGAATTCTTTCCCGTGGAAAGCAGGGAAAGGATCCCTCATCTCGAGCTCCGAGGGGGAAATGGGGCTCCTCTGGATGTGGGCGGGACCATCGTGCTTCCTCTCGAGTGGAGACGGGTATGGCGGTGAACTTCTTGAGTTGCAGCAAGGGTGTGAAAGACCCTTTCGAAGTTCCAGAGGTTAGGTGTCATTAGTCTCCAGACGCCTCATCGGAAATAGGCCTCATCTCGCCTGGAAGGGAGAACTTCCTGGATTTTCTCGAGTTGCGGCAGTTGTTCTCGAGTTACGACGGGGACCTCAGGGACCCGCCCTGGTGGCCTCAGGAGAGGCCAGTCCCCATGCGAGTTGCTAGGGGGCCTCTCGGGATTCCTCTCCCGTCGATACCGGGGCCAAAAACCTTGTGTGGAGTCAGGGCCGGAACCGAGGATTCCTCTCAGGGGCTGACATGGATCTTTGGGTACTTCTGGAGTCTCCCCAGGGGAGTCAGGCCTCGTCTCGAATGGGGGCATGCACGTGCGCTTTCCTTCCAGGCTGTAGCAGCAATGTCACGCTTCCCGTGGCGTGGATCAAAGGATCTGTGTTTTTCCCTCGAGGCTTTCCTTCGAGGCTTTCCCACAGTGCTGTCCCACGTGCCACCGTGGTGTGAGTCGATCCTCGGCGTGAAAGATGAGCCAGTGCAGGGCAAAGAGGTTCCTCTGGAATGGACTGAGACATCTGGGGGACTCTTGGAATGGTGGTACGACCATGGAGTTCCTCTCGCCTTTCCTGTTGAGAGTGCCTCCTCTTGAGATGCGACGGGAACGCCGGGAATTCTTTCCCGTTGAAAGCAGGGAAAGGATCCCTCATCTCGAGCTCCGAGGGGGAAACGGGGCTCCTCTGGATGTGGGCGGGACCATCGTGCTTCCTCTCGAGTGGAGACGGGTATGGCGGTGAACTTCTTGAGTTGCAGCAAGGGTGTGAAAGACCCTTTCGAAGTTCCAGAGGTTAGGTGTCATTAGTCTCCAGACGCCTCATCGGAAATAGGCCTCATCTCGCCTGGAAGGGAGAACTTCCTGGATTTTCTCGAGTTGCGCAGGTGTTCTCGAGTTACGACGGGGACCTCAGGGACCCGCCCTGGTGGCCTCAGGAGAGGCCAGTCCCCATGCGAGTTGCTAGGGGGCCTCTCGGGATTCCTCTCCCGTCGATACCGGGGCCAAAAACCTTGTGTGCAGTCAGGGCCGGAACCGAGGATTCCTCTCAGGGGCTGACATGGATCTTTGGGTACTTCTGGAGTCTCCCCAGGGGAGTCAGGCCTCGTCTCGAGTGGGGGCATGCACGTGCGCTTTCCTTCCAGGCTGTAGCAGCAATGTCACGCTTCCCGTGGCGTGGATCAAAGGATCTGTGGTTTTCCCTCGAGGCTTTCCCTTGAGGCTTTCCCACAGGGCTGTCCCACGTGCCACCGTGGTGTGAGTCGATCCTCGGCGTGAAAGATGAGCCAGTGCAGGGCAAAGAGGTTCCTCTGGAATGGACTGAGACATCTGGGGGACTCTTGGAATGGTGGTACGACCATGGAGTTCCTCTCGCCTTTCCTGTTGAGAGTGCCTCCTCTTGAGATGCGACGGCAACGCCGGGAATTCTTTCCCGTTGAAAGCAGGGAAAGGATCCCTCATCTCGAGCTCCGAGGGGGAAACGGGGCTCCTCTGGATGTGGGCGGGACCATCGTGCTTCCTCTCGAGTGGAGACGGGTATGGCGGTGAACTTCTTGAGTTGCAGCAAGGGTGTGAAAGACCCTTTCGAAGTTCCAGAAGTTAGGTGTCATTAGGCTCCAGACGCCTCATCGAAAATAGGCCTCATCTCGCCTGGAAGGGAGAACTTCCTGGATTTTCTCGAGTTGCGGCAGGTGTTCTCGAGTTACGACGGGGACCTCAGGGACCCGCCCTGGTGGCCTCAGGAGAGGCCAGTCCCCATGCGAGTTGCTAGGGGGCCTCTCGGGATTCCTCTCCCGTCGATACCGGGGCCAAAAACCTTGTGTGGAGTCAGGGCCGGAACCGAGGATTCCTCTCAGGGGCTGACATGGATCTTTGGGTACTTCTGGAGTCTCCCCAGGGGAGTCAGGCCTCGTCTCGAGTGGGGGCATGCACGTGCGCTTTCCTTCCAGGCTGTAGCAGCAATGTCACGCTTCCCGTGGCGTGGATCAAAGGATCTGTGGTTTTCCCTCGAGGCTTTCCCTCGAGGCTTTCCCACAGGGCTGTCCCACGTGCCACCGTGGTGTGAGTCGATCCTCGGCGTGAAAGATGAGCCAGTGCAGGGCAAAGAGGTTCCTCTGGAATGGACTGAGACATCTGGGGGACTCTTGGAATGGTGGTACGACCATGGAGTTCTTCTCGCCTTTCCTGTTGAGAGTGCCTCCTCTTGAGATGCGACGGGAACGCCGGGAATTCTTTCCCGTTGAAAGCAGGGAAAGGATCCCTCATCTCGAGCTCCGAGGGGGAAACGGGGCTCCTCTGGATGTGGGTGGGAACATCGTGCTTCCTCTCGAGTGGAGACGGGTAAGGCGGTGAACTTCTTGAGTTGCAGCAAGGGTGTGAAAGACCCTTTCGAAGTTCCAGAGGTTAGGTGTCATTAGGCTCCAGACGCCTCATCGGAAATAGGCCTCATCTCGCCTGGAAGGGAGAACTTCCTGGATTTTCTCGAGTTGCGGCAGGTGTTCTCGAGTTACGACGGGGACCTCAGGGACCCGCCCTGGTGGCCTCAGGAGAGGCCAGTCCCCATGCGAGTTGCTAGGGGGCCTTTCGGGATTCCTCTCCCGTCGATACCGGGGCCAAAAACCTTGTGTGGAGTCAGGGCCGGAACCGAGGATTCCTCTCAGGGGCTGACATGGATCTTTGGGTACTTCTGGAGTCTCCCCAGGGGAGTCAGGCCTCGTCTCGAGTGGGGGCATGCACGTGCTCTTTCCTTCCAGGCTGTAGCAGCAATGTAACGCTTCCCGTCGCGTGGATCAAAGGATCTGTGTTATTCCCTCGAGGCTTTCCCTCGAGGCTTTCCCACAGGGCTGTCCCACGTGCCACCGTGGTGTGAGTCGATCCTCGGCGTGAAAGATTAGCCAGTGCAGGGCAAAGAGGTTCCTCTGGAATGGACTGAGACATCTGGGGGACTCTTGGAATGGTGGTACGACCATGGAGTTCCTCTCGCCTTTCCTGTTGAGAGTGCCTCCTCTTGAGATGCGACGGGAACGCCGGGAATTCTTTCCCGTTGAAAGCAGGGAAAGGATCCCTCATCTCGAGCTCCGAGGGGGAAACGGGGCTCCTCTGGATGTGGGCGGGACCATCGTGCTTCCTCTCGAGTGGAGACGGGTATGGCGGTGAACTTCTTGAGTTGCAGCAAGGGTGTGAAAGACCCTTTCGAAGTTCCAGAATTTAGGTGTCATTAGTCTCCAGACGCCTCATAGGAAATAGGCCTCATCTCGCCTGGAAGGGAAAACTTCCTGGATTTTTTCGAGTTGAGGCAGGTGTTCTCGAGTTACGACGGGGACCTCAGGGACCAGCCCTGGTGGCCTCAGGAGAGGCCAGTCCCCATGCGAGTTGCTAGGGGGCCTCTCGTGATTCCTCTCCCGTCGATACCGGGGCCAAAAACCTTGTGTGGAGTCACGGCCGGAACCGAGGATTCCTCTCAGGGCTGACATGGATCTTTGGGTACTTCTGGAGTCTCCCCAGGGGAGTCAGGCCTCGTCTCGAGTGGGGGCATGCACGTGCGCTTTCCTTCCAGGCTGTAGCAGCAATGTCACGCTTCCCATCGCGTGGATCAAAGGATCTGTGTTTTTCCCTCGAGGCTTTCCCTCGAGGCTTTCCCACAGGGCTGTCCCACGTGCCACCGTGGTGTGAGTCGATCCTCGGCGTGAAAGATGAGCCAGTGCAGGGCAAAGAGGTTCCTCTGGAATGGACTGAGACATCTGGGGGACTCTTGGAATGGTGGTACGACCATGGAGTTCCTCTCGCCTTTCCTGTTGAGAGTGCCTCCTCTTGAGATGCGATGGGAACGCCGGGAATTCTTTCCCGTTGAAAGCAGGGAAAGGATCCCTCATCTCGAGCTCCCAGGGGGAAACGGGGCTCCTCTGGATGTGGGCGGGACCATCGTGCTTCCTCTCGAGTGGAGACGGGTATGGCGGTGAACTTCTTGAGTTGCAGCAAGGGTGTGAAAGACCCTTTCGATGTTCCAGAGTTTAGGTGTCATTAGTCTCCAGACGCCTCATCGGAAATAGGCCTCATCTCGCCTGGAAGGGAGAACTTCCTGGATTTTCTCGAGTTGCGGCAGGTGTTCTCGAGTTACGACGGGGACCTCAGGGACCCGCCTTGGTGGCCTCAGGAGAGGCCAGTCCCCATGCGAGTTGCTAGGGGGCCTCTCGGTATTCCTCTCCCGTCGATACCAGGGCCAAAAACCTTGTGTGCAGTCAGGGCCGGAACCAAGGATTCCTCTCAGGGGCTGACATGGATCTTTGGGTACTTGTGGAGTCTCCCCAGGGGAGTCAGGCCTCGTCTCGAGTGGGGGCATGCACGTGTGCTTTCCTTCCAGGCTGTAGCAGCAATGTCACGCTTCCCGTCGCGTGTATCAAAGGATCTGTGGTTTTCCCTCGAGGCTTTCCCTCAAGGCTTTCCCACAGGGCTGTCCCACGTGCCACAGTGGTGTGAGTCGATCCTCGGCGTGAAAGATGAGCCAGTGCAGGGCAAAGAGGTTCCTCTGGAATGGACTGAGACATCTGGGGGACTCTTGGAATGGTGGTACGACCATGGAGTTCCTCTCGCCTTTCCTGTTGAGAGTGCCTCCTCTTGAGATGCGACGGGAACGCCGGGAATTCTTTCCCGTTGAAAGCAGGGAAAGGATCCCTCATCTCGAGCTCCGAGGGGGAAACGGGGCTCCTCTGGATGTGGGCGGGACCACCGTGCTTCCTCTCGTGTGGAGACGGGTATGGCGGTGAACTTCTTGAGTTGCAGCAAGGGTGTGAAAGACCCTTTCGAAGTTCCAGAGTTTAGGTGTCATTAGTCTCCAGACGCCTCATCGGAAATAGGCCTCATCTCGCCTGGAAGGGAGAACTTCCTGGATTTTCTCGAGTTGCGGCAGGTGTTCTCGAGTTACGACGGGGACCTCAGGGACCCGCCCTGGTGGCCTCAGGAGAGGCCAGTCCCCATGCGAGGTGCTAGGGGGCCTCTCGGGATTCCTCTCCCGTCGATACCGGGGCCAAAAACCTTGTGTGCAGTCAGGGCCGGAACCGAGGATTCCTCTCAGGGGCTGACATGGATCTTTGGGTACTTCTGGAGTCTCCCCAGGGGAGTCAGGCCTCGTCTCGAGTGGGGGCATGCACGTGCGCTTTCCTTCCAGGCTGTAGCAGCAATGTCACGCTTCCCGTGGCGTGGATCAAAGGATCTGTGGTTTTCCCTCGAGGCTTTCCCACAGGGCTGTCCCACGTGCCACCGTGGTGTGAGTCGATCCTCGGCGTGAAAGATGAGCCAGTGCAGGGCAAAGAGGTTCCTCTGGAATGGACTGAGACATCTGGGGGACTCTTGGAATGGTGGTACGACCATGGAGTTCCTCTCGCCTTTCCTGTTGAGAGTGCCTCCTCTTGAGATGCGACGGGAACGCCGGGAATTCTTTCCCGTTGAAAGCAGGGAAAGGATCCCTCATCTCGAGCTCCGAGGGGGAAACGGGGCTCCTCTGGATGTGGGCGGGACCATCGTGCTTCCTCTCGAGTGGAGACGGGTATGGCGGTGAACTTCTTGAGTTGCAGCAAGGGTGTGAAAGACCCTTTCGAAGTTCCAGAGGTTAGGTGTCATTAGGCTCCAGACGCCTCATCGGAAATAGGCCTCATCTCGCCTGGAAGGGAGAACTTCCTGGATTTTCTCGAGTTGCGGCATGTGTTCCCCAGTTACGACGGGGACCTCAGGGACCCGCCCTGGTGGCCTCAGGAGAGGCCAGTCCCCATGCGAGTTGCTAGGGGGCCTCTCGGGATTCCTCTCCCGTCGATACCGGGGCCAAAAACCTTGTGTGGAGTCAGGGCCGGAACCGAGGATTCCTCTCAGGGGCTGACATGGATCTTTGGGTACTTCTGGAGTCTCCCCAGGGGAGTCAGGCCTCGTCTCGAGTGGGGGCATGCACGTGCGCTTTCCTTCCAGGCTGTAGCAGCAATGTCACGCTTCCCGTGGCGTGGATCAAAGGATCTGTGGTTTTCCCTCGAGGCTTTCCCTCGAGGCTTTCCCACAGGGCTGTCCCACGTGCCACCGTGGTGTGAGTCGATCCTCGGCGTGAAAGATGAGCCAGTGCAGGGCAAAGAGGTTCCTCTGGAATGGACTGAGACATCTGGGGGACTCTTGGAATGGTGGTACGACCTTGGAGTTCCTCTGGCCTTTCCTGTTGAGAGTGCCTCCTCTTGAGATGCGACGGGAACGCCGGGAATTCTTTCCCGTTGAAAGCAGGGAAAGGATCCCTCATCTCGAGCTACGAGGGGGAAACGGGGCTCCTCTGGATGTGGGCGGGACCATCGTGCTTCCTCTCGAGTGGAGACGGTTATGGCGGTGAAATTCTTGAGTTGCAGCAAGGGTGTGAAAGACCCTTTCGAAGTTCCAGAGGTTAGGTGTCATTAGGCTCCAGACGCCTCATCGGAAATAGGCCTCATCTCGCCTGGAAGGGAGAACTTCCTGGATTTTCTCGAGTTGCGGCAGGTGTTCTCCAGTTACGACGGGGACCTCAGGGACACGCCCTGGTGGCCTCAGGAGAGGCCAGTCCCCATGCGAGTTGCTAGGGGGCCTCTCGGGATTCCTCTCCCGTCGATACCGGGGCCAAAAACCTTGTGTGGAGTCAGGGCCGGAACCGAGGATTCCTCTCAGGGGCTGACATGGATCTTTGGGTACTTCTGGAGTCTCCCCAGGGGAGTCAGGCCTCGTCTCGAGTGGGGGCATGCACGTGCGCTTTCCTTCCAGGCTGTAGCAGCAATGTCACGCTTCCCGTGGCGTGGATCAAAGGATCTGTGGTTTTCCCTCGAGGCTTTCCCTCGAGGCTTTCCCACAGGGCTGTCCCACGTGCCACCGTGGTGTGCGTCGATCCTCGGCGTGAAAGATGAGCCAGTGCAGGGCAAAGAGGTTCCTCTGGAATGGACTGAGACATCTGGGGGACTCTTGGCATGGTGGTACGACCATGGAGTTCCTCTCGCCTTTCCTGTTGAGAGTGCCTCCTCTTGAGATGCGACGGGAACGCCGGGAATTCTTTCCCGTTGAAAGCAGGGAAAGGATCCCTCATCTCGAGCTCCGAGGGGGAAACGGGGCTCCTCTGGATGTGGGCGGGACCATCGTGCTTCCTCTCGAGTGGAGACGGGTATGGCGGTGAACTTCTTGAGTTGCAGCAAGGGTGTGAAAGACCCTTTCGAAGTTCCAGAGGTTAGGTGTCATTAGTCTCCAGACGCCTCATCGGAAATAGGCCTCATCTCGCCTGGAAGGGAGAACTTCCTGGATTTTCTCGAGTTGCGGCAGGTGTTCTCGAGTTACGACGGGGACCTCAGGGACCCGCCCTGGTGGCCTCAGGAGAGGCCAGTCCCCATGCGAGTTGCTAGGGGGCCTCTCGGGATTCCTCTCCCGTCGATACCGGGGCGAAAAACCTTGTGTGCAGTCAGGGCCGGAACCGAGGATTCCTCTCAGGGGCTGACATGGATCTTTGGGTACTTCTGGAGTCTCCCCAGGGGAGTCAGGCCTCGTCTCGAGTGGGGGCATGCACGTGCGCTTTCCTTCCAGGCTGTAGCAGCAATGTCACGCTTCCCGTGGCGTGGATCAAAGGATCTGTGGTTTTCCCTCGAGGCTTTCCCTCGAGGCTTTCCCACAGGGCTGTCCCACGTGCCACCGTGGTGTGAGTCGATCCTCGGCGTGAAAGATGAGCCAGTGCAGGGCAAAGAGGTTCCTCTGGAATGGACTGAGACATCTGGGGGACTCTTGGAATGGTGGTACGACCATGGAGTTCCTCTCGCCTTTCCTGTTGAGAGTGCCTCCTCTTGAGATGCGACGGCAACGCCGGGAATTCTTTCCCGTTGAAAGCAGGGAAAGGATCCCTCATCTCGAGCTCCGAGGGGGAAACGGGGCTCCTCTGGATGTGGGCGGGACCATCGTGCTTCCTCTCGAGTGGAGACGGGTATGGCGGTGAACTTCTTGAGTTGCAGCAAGGGTGTGAAAGACCCTTTCGAAGTTCCAGAGGTTAGGTGTCATTAGGCTCCAGACGCCTCATCGGAAATAGGCCTCATCTCGCCTGGAAGGGAGAACTTCCTGGATTTTCTCGAGTTGCGGCAGGTGTTCTCGAGTTACGACGGGGACCTCAGGGACCCGCCCTGGTGGCCTCAGGAGAGGCCAGTCCCCATGCGAGTTGCTAGGGGGCCTCTCGGGATTCCTCTCCCGTCGATACCGGGGCCAAAAACCTTGTGTGGAGTCAGGGCCGGAACCGAGGATTCCTCTCAGGGGCTGACATGGATCTTTGGGTACTTCTGGAGTCTCCCCAGGGGAGTCAGGCCTCGTCTCGAGTGGGGGCATGCACGTGCGCTTTCCTTCCAGGCTGTAGCAGCAATGTCACGCTTCCCGTGGCGTGGATCAAAGGATCTGTGGTTTTCCCTCGAGGCTTTCCCTCGAGGCTTTCCCACAGGGCTGTCCCACGTGCCACCGTGGTGTGAGTCGATCCTCGGCGTGAAAGATGAGCCAGTGCAGGGCAAAGAGGTTCCTCTGGAATGGACTGAGACATCTGGGGGACTCTTGGAATGGTGGTACGACCATGGAGTTCCTCTCGCCTTTCCTGTTGAGAGTGCCTCCTCTTGAGATGCGACGGGAACGCCGGGAATTCTTTCCCGTTGAAAGCAGGGAAAGGATCCCTCATCTCGAGCTCCGAGGGGGAAACGGGGCTCCTCTGGATGTGGGTGGGACCATCGTGCTTCCTCTCGAGTGGAGACGGGTATGGCGGTGAACTTCTTGAGTTGCAGCAAGGGTGTGAAAGACCCTTTCGAAGTTCCAGAGGTTAGGTGTCATTAGGCTCCAGACGCCTCATCGGAAATAGGCCTCATCTCGCCTGGAAGGGAGAACTTCCTGGATTTTCTCGAGTTGCGGCAGGTGTTCTCGCGTTACGACGAGGACCTCAGGGACCCGCCCTGGTGGCCTCAGGAGAGGCCAGTCCCCATGCGAGTTGCTAGGGGGCCTTTCGGGATTCCTCTCCCGTCGATACCGGGGCCAAAAACCTTGTGTGGAGTCAGGGCCGGAACCGAGGATTCCTCTCAGGGGCTGAAATGGATCTTTGGGTACTTCTGGAGTCTCCCCAGGGGAGTCAGGCCTCGTCTCGAGTGGGGGCATGCACGTGCGCTTTCCTTCCAGGCTGTAGCAGCAATGTCACGCTTCCCGTGGCGAGGATCAAAGGATCTGTGTTTTTCCCTCGAGGCTTTCCCTCGAGGCTTTCCCACAGGGCTGTCCCACGTGCCACCGTGGTGTGAGTCGATCCTCGGCGTGAAAGATTAGCCAGTGCAGGGCAAAGAGGTTCCTATGGAATGGACTGAGACATCTGGGGGTCTCTTGGAATGGTGGTACGACCATGGAGTTCCTCTCGCCTTTCCTGTTGAGAGTGCCTCCTCTTGAGATGCGACGGGAACGCCGGGAATTCTTTCCCGTTGAAAGCAGGGAAAGGATCCCTCATCTCGAGCTCCGAGGGGGAAACGGGGCTCCTCTGGATGTGGGCGGGACCATCGTGCTTCCTCTCGAGTGGAGACGGGTATGGCGGTGAACTTCTTGAGTTGCAGCAAGGGTGTGAAAGACCCTTTCGAAGTTCCAGAATTTAGGTGTCATTAGTCTCCAGACGCCTCATAGGAAATAGGCCTCATCTCGCCTGGAAGGGAAAACTTCCTGGATTTTTTCGAGTTGAGGCAGGTGTTCTCGAGTTACGACGGGGACCTCAGGGACCAGCCCTGGTGTCCTCAGGAGAGGCCAGTCCCCATGCGAGTTGCTAGGGGGCCTCTCGTGATTCCTCTCCCGTCAATACCGGGGCCAAAAACCTTGTGTGGAGTCAGGGCCGGAACCGAGGATTCCTCTCAGGGGCTGACAAGGATCTTTGGGTACTTCTGGAGTCTCCCCAGGGGAGTCAGGCCTCGTCTCGAGTGGAGGCATGCACGTGCGCTTTCCTTCCAGGCTGTAGCAGCAATGTCACACTTCCCGTCGCGTGGATCAAAGGATCTCTGTTTTTCCCTCGAGGCTTTCCCTCGAGGCTTTCCCACAAGGCTGTCCCACGTGCCACCGTGGTGTGAGTCGATCCTCGGCGTGAAAGATGAGCCAGTGCAGGGCAAAGAGCTTCCTCTGGAATGGACTGAGACATCTGGGGGACTCTTGGAATGGTGGTACGACCATGGAGTTCCTCTCGCCTTTCCTGTTGAGAGTGCCTCCTCTTGAGATGCGACGGGAACGCCGGGAATTCTTTCCCGTTGAAAGCAGGGAAAGGATCCCTCATCTCGAGCTCCCAGGGGGAAACGGGGCTCCTCTGGATGTGGGCGGGACCATCGTGCTTCCTCTCGAGTGGAGACGGGTATGGCGGTGAACTTCTTGAGTTGCAGCAAGGGTGTGAAAGACCCTTTCGAAGTTCCATAGGTTAGGTGTCATTAGTCTCCAGACGCCTCATCGGAAATAGGCCTCATCTCGCCTGGAAGGGAGAACTTCCTGGATTTTCTCGAGTTGCGGCAGGTGTTCTCGAGTTACGACGGGGACCTCAGGGACCCGCCCTGGTGGCCTCAGGAGAGGCCAGTCCCCATGCGAGTTGCTAGGGGGCCTTTCGGGATTCCTCTCCCGTCGATACCGGGGCCAAAAACCTTGTGTGGAGTCAGGGCCGGAACCGAGGATTCCTCTCAGGGGCTGACATGGATCTTTGGGTACTTGTGGAGTCTCCCCAGGGGAGTCAGGCCTCGTCTCGAGTGGGGGCATGCACGTGCGCTTTCCTTCCAGGCTGTAGCAGCAATGTCACGCTTCCCGTCGCGTGGATCAAAGGATCTGTGTTTTTCCCTCGAGGCTTTCCCTCGAGGCTTTCCCACAGGGCTGTCCCACGTGCCACCGTGGTGTGAGGCGATCCTCGGCGTGAAAGATGAGCCAGTGCAGGGCAAAGAGGTTCCTCTGGAATGGACTGAGACATCTGGGGGACTCTTGGAATGGTGGTACGACCATGGAGTTCCTCTCGCCTTTCCTGTTGAGAGTGCCTCCTCTTGAGAAGCGACGGGAACGCCGGGAATTCTTTCCCGTTGAAAGCAGGGAAAGGATCCCTCATCTCGAGCTCCGAGGGGGAAACGGGGCTCCTCTGGATGTGGGCGGGACCATCGTGCTTCCTCTCGAGTGGAGACGGGTATGGCGGTGAACTTCTTGAGTTGCAGCAAGGGTGTGAAAGACCCTTTCGAAGTTCCAGAGGTTAGGTGTCATTGGGCTCCAGACGCCTCATCGGAAATAGGCCTCTTCTCGCCTGGAAGGGAGAACTTCCTGGATTTTCTCGAGTTGCGGCAGGTGTTCTCGAGTTACGACGGGGACCTCAGGGACCCGCCCTGGTGGCCTCAGGAGAGGCCAGTCCCCATGCGAGTTGCTAGGGGGCCTCTCGGGATTCCTCTCCCGTCGATACCGGGGCCAAAAACCTTGTGTGCAGTCAGGGCCGGAACCGAGGATTCCTCTCATGGGCTGACATGGATCTTTGGGTACTTCTGGAGTCTCCCCAGGGGAGTCAGGCCTCGTCTCGAGTGGGGGCATGAACGTGCGCTTTCCTTCCAGGCTGTAGCAGCGATGTCACGCTTCCCGTGGCGTGGATCAAAGGATCTGTGGTTTTCCCTCGAGGCTTTCCCTCGAGGCTTTCCCACAGGGCTGTCCCACGTGCCACCGTGGTGT